>NC_056733.1:1713253262-1713580697 GCF_019279795.1 Protopterus annectens
GATGAAAAAGCATTTTCTGAGTTAGGAACAGCTTATTGAAATAGTCTGACAGGCGATGTGAGACAGCAAAGCATTCTATAAACATTCCAAGCCAAACTGAAAGACTTATTTTATTTATTTATTCATGACATTTGTTTACCGGGAAAGTCCACTGGGGTTAACAGAGCCCATTTTCAGTAGAGGCCCAGGGAGAAAAGCTCCAATACACGAATACAATAAGTACACTTTTTTTTTTTTTTTTTTTTTTACAGAGGTGGCTACCTGAAGGTAGATTACAGTATTTACAAGAATTATAACAATACAAACATTATCAATAAAGAGAATGGAATACAAACAAATGCACTAATACAATAAGTCATTTTTTCCAGTACAGAAGTGGCTACCAGAAGGTAGATTACAAAATTTACAAGAATATAACAATACAACCATTGGCAAAAGGAGACTGCAATACAAACAAAGGCAAATAGAGTGATATAACTTACAAAACTACAAAATGCAGGATTAAAATTAAGCAATGACAGGAACAGGTGATTTTGGTGGTTGTAAAGTTCAAAAGAGCAGTACTGGGTCTGAGTATGGGGGAGAGAGGGTTCGATGACAGCATTAGACAAGATGGAACAGTTGCAGATCCATTTGGTGAGGTGTTTTTGGAGGGTAATTTTGTATTTGATGGGATATTGCTCAGAGCGTACAGAAGAGGAGGTCATTCCAATGTCTGGCCATAGTCCAAGAGTATGAGTTTACCTGCTGGTAGGTTAGGTTTGTGGACTTGTAATAGGTTTTGGTTTTGGGCGTAGTGACCTGGTGAGGGAGTAAGGGTAAAATATGGAGCTGAGTGCAGGGCAGTCTTGTGGTTTGTAAATTAGTTTGTGAGAGGTAGTTAGTTGAAGGTGTAGTAGGAAGTAAGGGAATTAGAGCCTGTGGAGACAATTTAAGGCTATACAGTGATGGGAAGAATGACGGGAGTTAGAAGCAAATTTGGCAATTTTGTTGTAACAAGATTCTAATTTTAGCTTTTGAGCGGACTGCAGATTAGTTAATAAAGGAGCTCTCTAGGTTAGAGAAGGAAGCAGGTAAGAGAGTGCTAAGGCTTTTTTAGTTGACGGGGAGAGGAATTTATAATGTCTGTATAGGAGGTCAAGTTTTTTGTGGGTTTTAGAGATATTGGATTGGATATGTGAATCAGATTTTAGATTGTCATTTATTATGACTCCTAAGAATTTAGTATTAGTTACGAGTTCAATTTTTATTGAATTCAGTGAGAGAATGTTAAAGTCTTGAACATTGAAGGAGGTATTTTTTGGGGGGGTAAACAACATGTTTGTTTTTTTTAGCATTTAAGGACCAGTGATTTTGGTGAAGCCAGGATTCAACAGTAGAGAAAGCTGCTTGGGTCATTTGTTGAGGGATAACAGGGGTGGGTGCTGAGCAGACTATGGTTGAGTCTTCAGCATATTGGACTAGAGAGGAGTGTGGTAAAGCTTGGTGTAAGTTATTAATGAAAATGTTAAATAGAAGGGGACCAAGAATTGAACCTTGTGGGACACCAGTAGGGTTGTGTAGGAAGGGAGAGATGCAGTGCTGCCATTTGACAGCGTGTTGTCTGTTAGAGCGGTAGCTTTCAAACCAGTTAAGAGATTGAGAAGACAGCCCATGGGAAGAAAGTTGAGAGAGGAGGATAGAATGGGATATAGTATCAAATGCCTTAAATAGGTCTAGAAAGAGAGCAGATGCTATATGGCCAGAGTCACGGATTTTGTTAATGGTGTCTAGGAAGGATATGAGTGATGTAGAGGTACTGTGCCCAGGACGGAATCCATGCTGGGTTGGGGAGAGGATGTTGTTTGACAGGTATTGGACTAGTTGTTTTTGGATGCATTTTTCGAGGATTTCAGATATAGGGAAAATAAGAGCAATAGGTTGGAGGTTAGAGATGTCAGAGGAAGGGCCTCCTTTATGAAGGGGTAGGATAATGGCTTTTTTCCATAAGGAGGGAACGTAAGATTCTTGAATCGATCTGTCGATTAGGATGCTGATGGGGTAAGCTACTGAGTCAGTGGCAATTTTGAGGAATTTGGCAGGAATGTTGTCAGCGTTTTAAAGAAAGACTTTCTTTAAAAAGAATATAAATGCAGTGTTGCAACTGTTTCAGAAGCACAGGTTAATCCCTGAATGATAAAAAATAACAAACATATACTGTTGAGGTCAATGACCTCAGTCTGATGAATACGCTCTATTTTCCCTTCTCTTTGCCATTTTGTGAACCTTATTTTTTAAGCTCACTTTGTGTCTGTTTGTTTATTTGTAAATGCAAATCAGGAACCCTATAAAACCTATCTGACATCTTAACAGCCAGAGGCTGGGTGTCTGAAAACACTAAAGCAACAGAATAGGCATCATTTAGAACCCATAGTATTGGAGAAATAGCAACAGGCTAGTGGGTTATTCATATTTAACAGCTGATAGTATCTCTTGTAGGAGTCAGATAATTCTTTACCATCCCACTTAAAAAAAACACTTTCATTTTAGCAATGGCCCAAAAGACATTTCCACGTAGAATCAAAGGAGAAGGCATTCTCTGCTTCAGAATCACATCCAGTGGCAAAGGGAATTTGAGATGCATAGTCAAGCTCTTCATGGTCATAGGCTGAAAATTCTTCTTCTAAATTAGAAGAGGGAACTCTTTTTCTTGCATCAGGAGCTGAAGTGGAGAAAGAGTTTGTAGACAGAAAAGACTTAAAGGACTGAATAGCTTTAAACAGACCTTGAGCAACCTAGAACTAAGCTTTTTTATTGCCTTTCTGACTTAAAAGGGTGGGAGAAGAGAGATGTGTTTGGTCTTCTGAGTATGTTTCCTAGGAGTATCCATACACATGGTCCTCGGGGTGGAAGCTATAGGCCTAGCCTCCATGAAGAAGTCAAGCAGCTCTTCTCTGACTAAAACATGGTGAATATCTCCCTGAACTTCACATAATATAATCCTTGGTTCTCACTTACCAGCTGTCTCAACTGAAAATTCAGTCTGAGCAGATGTGTGAGTATCCTCAGCCACAGCACTTTCCAAAGGGGGCATGTTAGAGGGCCAAGGAGAACAGATGTATGGTCTGGAGGCTGCAAATTTGCCTCAATTGAGTCACCATTCTCTGACTGAAAGAGAAAGGAGGAAATGCAGTTATTGACAGTCACCTCCATTTAAGATTTTCTCTTTTTTTTACCTATGTGGGGAGGTCCACTGAAGAGGAGGGCAATGACAGCTGTACACATCAAGTTCTGATGATAGTTCTTTAATCAATCAATTAATGAATAAGTTAAATAATTTTCTAATTAATTTACAGTTTGTTGATCAGATTACTTCCACTAACCAATGGCCTCTTTTCAGGGGAGACCCGAGGTGGTACTCATACAGACTAGGGAAACTTTAGCTAGAGTATCCCAGTTCTCTAAATAAATGCAAAAAGAGCTAAACTTACTTCTAATGGTCTATCAGTTGAATGACTGACAAATACTACAAGATTTAACATTGTGTTCAGCCCCTAACCAAAACAAACATTAGACTTGGCATCCTTCTATGGTGTTTGACACTCACAACCACATTTTCCTTTTCTGACAGACATAAACTGCCTCCCAGAAAGTTTTAAAGAAATAGGAAGGCTCTGAAATAGGATACTTATCTATCTGAAAACTTTGTCCAAAAGCCAACTGAATAGATAACTAGACACAATGCTGACAAGTGTCTCTATATGTAGACTACTTTCAAAAAAGTTCTGACTTTTAGTGTTTCTGTATATCTGTCTTATACAGGCACATCTACTTGAGCTAACCGTGGGCATATGGTTTGTGAGGAATGTGCCTGAAGCTTTGTAGAATGGTTCACTGTTAGGTATCCTTGGCAGGATACAGCCCATCAGTAAGTGATCTTATGAAGAATATCTTAAGAAAAGCCATAATAATAAAAACTAACCAAGCAAAAAAACGTACCTACAGGATTTATAAATGAGATTAAGTCACCATCATCACCATCATCATCATTATCCCCCTTTTTCCATTTTCTACATGGGGTTGGGATGTCGTGTTAACTGTCGCCATCTCTCTCTCTTAATTCAATGCCACTCTTCTGCCTTCTTTGACACTCATTCCTGACTGTTGTAGATCTTCTCTCACACAATCCATCCACCTCTTTTCTGGATGCTCTCGTTTCCTCTTACCTTTTTCCTGTTTACCCCAAATCTTCTTCACCGGATTGTCTTCTGCTTTTCTGCACATGCCAAAACCACCATAATCTGTTCTCTTTGATCTTTTCTGCAATTGGAAGCACTTTGCCTTCTGCTCCTTTGTCCTCATTTCTTCATCTGCCGTACAGTGTGCATCTTACCACCCACCTCAGGCACTTAATCACCTCTAGCTTCCTCATCTGCTCTGCCTTTAATGCCCAGGTTTCTGTACCACACAGTAGTACTGGTCACATCACCATTTTGTACACCTTATTTTTCAGCTTCCTTGACATTCTTCTGTCATATCCTACACCCGACACCCTGTGCCAGTTGGCTGCAGTCCCTCTGATTCTAGCCTTGACCTCTTCATTTGGGCTTCCCTTCTCCTAAACCACCCCTTCAAGATACTTGAAGTTGTTAACTTGTTCCACTATCTTCCCTTCTATCTCAATTTTCAATTTCTTCTGATTTTCCAAATTTACTCCCATTACAACTGCCTTATCTGTACTCAGTTTCATCCCATGTGCCTTCAGTTTTGCATTCCATTCCCTATCCTTTGCTGAAGTTCTTGCTCACAGTCTGCTTGTAATGCCACATTGTCTGCATATAGCAACTTTATTGATCTGTCCCCTCTGATCTGTGTGCTAATGAAGTACATCACTAGTATGAACTGCAGTGGGCCCAGAGCTGAGCCCTGATACAAACCCAGTCCCACTGGAAACTCCTCTGTGAGACCAAACACTGTTTGTACTTCAGTTATTGGATCTTTGTACATAGCTTGCATTAATTCTGCCAATGTTTCTCCAAATGAGATTAAGTAAGTATCCTAAAACATTTGGGTCAGTTTTTAAACAAATTTGCTCAAACAAATTGTTTCATAAATTTGTTTCAAATGCTTTTTCAACCGCCATAAGAATATGAAAAACATTTTCACCACACCATGACCATCCAATACTCTTTTTATCAACAGTACGGGCCCCACTCCTTTAACCCAACAGCATTATTACTTGTCCAACTCTTTAGATGACACATTAAATCGATGCCCAATCTGTCTGAACTGGTGACAACTCACCTGGATATAAAAGATCCAATGGCTCTAATCAAAAAAAAAAAAAAGTAAAAGTTCCACAGTGCCCTGGCCTAATTTCCTCCAGTCAGCGTGAATACTCCCTCTGGTCTCCCTTCAAAAGAGGCCACTGGCCTAGTGGAACTAATCTGATCAACAAATTATAAATTAATTAGGAAATTAGATAATTTGTTAATCAATTGATTGATTTTAGAACAATCAAAAAGGTAGCATTTTCAAAACTGCTAGAGACTACAGAAGTTCCCCAGTGCCCTGGCCAAATTTGCCCCAGTCATATGAATACCTCCTCAGGTCTCCCTCAAAAAGAGGCCACTGGCCTCGTTGAACTAATCTGATCAACAAAGTTTAAATTAATGAGGAAATTATTTAATTTGTTAATCAATTGACTGATTTTCGAACAATCAAAAAGGCTGCATTTTCAAAACTGCTAGAAACTACAGACTACCACTATAATCCAGACATTCATACTATTCATCCTAAACTGCTTAGGTTAGGCTACAAGATACTTACTAGCTCACTCTCTCACATCATTAACCTAACTTTGATAACTAATTCCAATCCCCGTGTTTCAAGCATTCAGTGTCATTACCCTACCCAAAGGTTAGTGTTCCTAGCACTGTAAATGACTATAGAACTATAGCAAATACACACCTTTAACAAAAATTTTAGAAAAGCTCATTTACAAACAAGTTTTGAATATAGTCAAATTTATGGTATTCTAACAGGGAGATAACATGGTTTTCACCCCAACTACAGTACACTGAAGACACTGTATTCTGCAGTCAGCCATACATACATGCATGCAGCAACATGAAAAACAGAATGATAACTGGAGCCATCTTTATAGATCTTAAGAGCACGTTTGAAACTGTTGAACACCCCTTACTTTAATTATACAGGGCCTGAGCAAGTTAAGTTTTGTACAAGAAGCTGTTCAGTGTTTCCAGAATGCGTAGTATATAGCAATAATACTTTTTTCTGAGATCAGTAAAACAACAACTTTTTCCCACAGGGTAATGTCTTAAGTCCACTATTCTGTTTCCCTACTTATTAATAATCTTATATACTGATGATACTGTACTGACAAGAGTCCATAAATCACTTGGTACTCTTTACAATTAGCTAGACAATAAGCTCCCAAACTTTAGAACTGTTTAACTGAAAATAAACTAACTGTTAATACCAATAATTCATTTGTAATGGTCTTTGGTACATTAGAGAGGCTTTCTTCCACAAAAAATATCTATTACTGATCTTTATGGCACTGAACCCCTATACAATATATTATAGATACTTCAGGGTTGCAGTTGACCAGCATTTATCCTTATTGAAATGTTGAGACTCATAATACTGAGCCTCAAAATGCAAAAAAAAAAAAAAACAGAAATGAAAAGAAAAAAGAAACACACAAGGGAACAGCAGATGTTAAACATCACTTTTCTCCTTTGAAACATTTTTTTTTGCAGAGGGAGACACCCTGCATTCACTGATGTGGGGGTACGTCTCTCACATATTCAGATGTAACTATATCAACTCCAACATCACTGCCTGCACTTTAACAAAGTCGTTTTTGTGTTTAAATTAACTGTTTAACTGTTGTAGGCTACACACTCAAATGTGATAGCCATTCTGTGCATTTAAAGTGTTTTTTTGATTGTATCTGCTTTATTTTCTGAAAAAAAAAAAAAAAAAAAAAAAACAACAAAATATACTTGTTTTCCCACCTTTCTAAGCCAGTATAGTCCAGTTTTTAGGTTAGTGCTGAATTCAGGTCTGTTACAAGTTTCTGTGTTTGCCCATACCGTACTTGGATAGAAGGAAGCTTCTCTGTTCACCTGTGAGAGAGGGGAGCTTTGAGCAGCCTATCTGTCCCTGGAGGAGTGGTTTCAGCCCAGAAATTAGTAGTTTTTTGGCCATTTTGGGTTAATTTCTTTCTCTTTCATTTCCCTGCTATAAAACCACATTTGTGCAATTATGCGCACTGGGCAAGGCTATTGAGTGCATCATCATGGATCTCATAAACAGAGACATTGGGAACCTCCAAACACTGGACCCTACTCAGTTCAGCTTTGTTAAGGGCGGATCATGCCTCCTAAACCTGGTGAACTTCTTTGAGACAGTTACCAAGGCTATATATGAGGGAAAGGTGGTCCACACAGCCTACCTAGACCTCGCAAAGGCCTTCAACACCATTCCTCATTCAGGTATTATAGACAAGCTCACCAATCTGAACATAACCCCCTACGTCACGAGATGGGTTGCTAACTGGATCATGGACAGAACCCACATGGTAAGAGTTGCGGGAGCTAGGTCTGACTCTAAACCGGTTACAAGTGGCATTCCCCAGAGCTCAGTCCTAGGACCCTTCCTGTTCAGCATATACTTCTCAGAGGTACAGGCAAGCACAGAAGGACTATGGCTGACCAAGTTCGTAGACGACTGCAAACTACGGGCTATAACTGACTCTCTGGCACACACAGACATCCCCCAAAAGGGTCTCACTGAGATAGCTGGTATCAAAACCATGGACTCAAGCTAAATACCAAAAAGTGCATAGCCATCTCCTTTGGAAAAAACAAAGTACCCACAAACTACCACATAGGTGGTAGCCCCCTAAATACGGACGACATAATATGGGATCTGAGGACCCAAGTAGATAGTAACCTCTCCTTTGATAATCACATTGCCAAAGTAGTTAGAAAATCCTTCTATGTGGCCCACCTAATCACAAAAGGGTCTGCATCCAGATCAAAAGAGGTCATTGTGCCCCTCTATGCATCACTCATCAGACCCATCATAGAGTACAACTCCCCATTTGGGATGTACCTTACAAGACACCTGCAACAGCTGGAAAGACCACAGAAGTACCTCACCAAGAGGATCACTGGCCTCAAACAGATGCCCTATGCAGCTCGACTGAAGAAATTCCAGCTGTACTCGGTTGCATACCGCCTTTTCAGAGGTGATCTCTGCCTGACATACAAGGCCATGTCCAACCCAGAATTGATGAACATGCTCCATCTAAAGAAAACCATATTCCCTCGAGCCACACGCTCTAGGGATCTAAACCTCACCACAACAATAAATAGGACGTGCTGGAGGGATAGATTCCTGTCCCAGAGACTTCCCATGCTCTGGAACAAGATTCCAATCTACATTAGGCAGAGCTCCTTGCTAACCCTCTTCAAGAGAAACCTTGATGAGTGGATGGGAAACAGAAAGTTTACCCCAGGGATCACTTCAATGGCTCTGCTGGACAGAGGCACAGGGAACTAATCTAAGGGGGCAGCGAAAGCCAACACATTCCGGCTTGGCTTATAAATGCCTCCGGGCAGATAGCTTAGTACCTACCTATGAACCATACCTCAGAGAAACAGTAATACTCTGTTGAATAGCAATCTCAGACTAAGTATATGTAGATCTGCATTTTCAGTCCTTCAGTCTCAGCATTTTGGGACTTGCAGTAAAGAGCCTTGGCATTTCAAATGGTTGCCCTTTCTTTCACTACTCATATAGAACACGTTGTGGATAAAATACTAACAGTCAGACATTATTTACAGAATATCACACTTACAAACTACAAAAGCATATTCTTTCATAGTCAAAAATGTGCTCTTCCCTAGATTCAAATTTACATTACCCCAGTAGAGCTACATTCCAAACACAATCTGGATATCTTTCAAAAAGCAATAAATAAGGTAAGATTTGTTTACTCTTCTTACAGCATACTGTGACACTATACAAAAATCTAAATGGTTGCCTGAAGAACCAAAGGCTAAATTCCTACTAAATACTCTTAAGGTGGCACAGTGGCACAGTGCATAGCATTGTCACCTCACAGCAAGAAGTTCCCCAGTTCAAATCACTGCTGTGGTGCCTTCCGGGTGGAGTTTTCATGCCCTGTCTGTGTTCATGTGGGTTTCATCCAGGCACTCTGGTTTCCTCCCACTTTCCAAAGACATGCAGTAGGTGGATTGGACACTCTAAATTGGCCATAGGTGGAATGTGCATGTGAATGTGTGGTGTGGAAGAACTACTGTGGCAGGACAAGCCACCCGGCAATGTTAAATTTGGTTCTAGATGATTGTTACTGTGAAGTGACACCCTGACCCCATGTTCAAAAGGGGTTGTGGATGGATGAATGGACTCTCACATATAAACTCCTAAATAAAAGCTATCATCCTCCTCTAAAGAACACTTTACTGATTAAGCTGACTCCCCATAGTCTAACAGTCAAAACCGCTTACTTCTGCAGAGACCCTCTTCTGCATTGACCTCTGCCAAAAAGCTGTCTATAAATTACCCTCCCATGTAGAATTTATTTCTTGAAACATCCAGAAATTCAGTGAACTTATAACTTTCTCTGCTCATCTAAAAACATATCTTTCAGATGAATATAAATGCAGAAGTCTTTTAGATCCAGGCTAACTACGTCCGCCATTCACTTATGATACAGTGCTATACACAGTCACACTACAACAGACATTTGCAGCAATTCAAGAAAATAAAACTTCATAGTACTTCCCTTATGTATACATTTGTATATAATATCTTAGTTCTATTTAGTACTGTATCATTCATATATCATTCATATAGGTAACAAAATCTCTCAATGTATCTTGTCTAACACAGATCTGTGCTCTTCTCTGTTGTACTGTTTCTGACACAAGCAAATGTATATGGTATCTTGTAACTTCTATTATTTCAA
Organism: Protopterus annectens; assembly: GCF_019279795.1. Classification (NCBI taxonomy): domain Eukaryota; kingdom Metazoa; phylum Chordata; order Ceratodontiformes; family Protopteridae; genus Protopterus; species Protopterus annectens. The sequence continues at coordinate 1,713,263,269 of NC_056733.1, forward strand.
TTGTTCAAAGTTTTCAGATGATAAACATTTTTTACAACTTGTACTTGTATGTTAACTGAATATTTTTGTATTTTGCCTTGATGTCATGGTTTATTTATTTATTTTATTTTATTTATTTATTGACATTTGTTAACCGGGTTTGTCCAACTGGGCTTGTGGCCCATTTTCAGTGGAGACCCGAGGAGAAAAGCTCCAGTAATACATTTCAAAACAAGCACAATTTTAAACAATATTGATATAATTGCAGTTATAGCAAAACGATTCACATATGTTGGGATACATGCATAAAGTTAAAGTTGCATTAAAAAGAAGCTAAGTAACAATTTTATATTGATATAGTTCAATAGGTCAACAATGAACATTTTTTGTTTGTATAAAATTGTGCAAATGCATAGTAGACACATTGGAGAGAGAGGTGTAATGAGGTACTAAGTATGGTCCTTTTGAGGGTATATAAAGGGAAGGAAGACTAGGTAGGGTCATGGCAAGGACAGGTCCTGGAAATGAGAAAATAAGCTTTTAGTTCATTTTTAAAGTGTGAGGTGTGGGAGATTGAACGTAAGTCAAGGGGAAGTTTGTTCCAAGCATGGGCAAGGGAGTGTTTGTAGAGTAGTTTGCCTACTGACCTTTTTGGGTGGTAGATACTAAGTAATTGTTGGTTAGAAGTATGGAGGGTCCGGGATGGGATGTAGATGGAGACTAAGGAAGATAGAGATGGACAGAAGGAGGGTTTATAAAGAATAGAGTGTAGCATATGAAATTGATAAGATAGAAGAAACTGGGGAAGTTCAAGCCATTGAAGAGAGTTTAAAGAAATGCAGTGGTGTGAGTTGTATGGGGAGTTAGTAATGAATCTGGCTATTTTATGGTAAGTCTGTTGCAGTTTGTTTAGAGTGGAGGCCTGGATATTGGTAAGAACTGGAGCGGCGTATAAGAGGGAGGGGAGGAGGAGTGCCTGGCCCAGGGTAAGTCTAGATTCAGGGGTTAGGAATTTTTTGTTCCGATATAGCAGACATAGTTTCTGGTTTGTTTTTTTTATACATTGGAGTATGTGTAGGTTGAACTTGAGTTCATCATCGATAATGACCCCTAGGAGTTTTGTGTGGGTGTCAGGTTGGATATTTGTATTGTTAGAAGATGTAATAAAAAAAGGAGGTTTTGTGATGAGAAAGAGAACGGGGAAGGAAAAGTAGGAGTTTGGTCTTTTTGGGATTTAGGATCAATAGGTTGTGAGAGAGCCATTGTTCAGTGGATAGTAGGGCCTGTTGGGTCAGGAAGTGTAGTTCAGGAATGTTATTTGAGATGGATATAAGTGTGGAGTTGTCGGCATACTGAATAAGGGAGGATTCTTTGCATGAGGTGTAAAGATCATTGGTGAAGATATTAAACAAAAGGGGTCCCAAGATGGAGCCTTGTGGAACATCAGTGGAGATGGGAAGGAAAGGTGAGGAGGATGAGAGCCATTTGACAGATTGTTCACTGCCAGATAGGTAACTATTAAACCAGGCAAGTGTGGAGGGGGATAGGTGGAGATTTGCGAGTTTGGATAGTAGTAGAGTGTTAAATAAATTCGTTAAAGTCAGACTGTAAAAATCATCTGGCATTTAAAAATGACAGTCAATAACAAACAGTAATGCAGGTTTCTCAGGTATCTACAAATACTCTAATGTACATTAGGAGGCAAAAAAACATACACAAACTTGTACAGAATTTTGTCTAGTTTTATTAGTGATACACATGTCATTTATACTGTTTGCAATCAGCTTTTGCCCACCTCACTGACGTGGTCAGTGACAGGGTTTTTACATCATGGTCATTCATAAGAAAAATGCTGATATTACAATTTTTAAAAAGTTACTTTCCCATGAGAATATTACAGCCTTGCAAGCACCTGGTCAGTCACAATGTCCTTCCGAGGATGTAGCCAATTCAAGGCTCTTAGATTAGTTCGAATACAATGGGTGCATGTCTTCTTTAATGCTTCTCTTTGTCTCTTTCTTGTTCACCAGCTGGACATTATCTCTGATAGTGCGCACAAGGCTGCTCTTCTGGTAGAAGCAGGAAAAGATACACATGCACACAGATTCATTATTTTCTAACTTTGCAAAATAATCTTTCACTGACAGACATGAGCCAGGCCGAGCTGGTCGCTGCCAAGGCCAAGTTTCTAATCACACAGCAGCTTATGCTTCAAGCAATAATATGCGAGTTTATTTCTACTATTATTCTAGTAAAACAGAATTAAATGCATTACATATTACTCTATTTCTCAATCTATGTATTTCATATATGTTCAGGTTCATTTATATATATCAAAACCACACAACTTATATGTCAGAATATGTGAATACATATTTCTCTAACAGCTTATATATGAATACATATTTTTAGCAGCTTGTATGTGAATACATATTTTTTAGCAGCTTATATGTGAATACATATTTTTCTAACATTCTCCCTCCTGTTAATGCATTTCATTCTATTTGAAACATAAACAGTATTATTTCATTTCTTAGCTTTTTCCTTTCAAGGACTTTCAGCTAAGTAAGTCATTTGTTTTACATTTCAGATAGGCTTTCGCTTGGTATCAACAAATTCACTTCCATGTCCTGGTACATAGTTTCAGTTACTGATATGTCAACTAGGTCTTTAACTAATTTTTCACACAGGGTATGCCGCAGCAGACACATGCTCCAATTATGAGCAGTACTACACAAATTGCAATCAGAATATTCATAAGGACCCCCCCCCAAATAGATTCTGGAAAAAGTTCGTCAGTGGGTTTGGGCCTGGTTCTGCCATTGCTGACACCTGCTGTATTACCTCCAGGTGATCATTGATTTCATGTTGGCTGTCTGGAATGTGCGCACAGCATTCTTCTTTGATAAGCGCCCGTACCACCTCTCGCCGCTAGGGTGAAGTCGAGAGCCATTCGGTTCTGTAATACGACTGTTCTCATTGCATTCATTTCATCAGTCACAAGTTCAAGAGCGGAAAAAGTCGCATTGCTCATTACTTGAGGAGTTTTGACAGTTTCCTCAGTTCCCAAATCGATTTGACTGCTCCGTAGGCTGGGAATATTCCAGCCCAGGATATAACACTGTCACTCAAGTCCATATGAGTCAGTTTTCTTTGTCCTTCACAGCCGAATGATCCTTCCAGCTTGCTTCAATCTTACCCACGGATTAGCAGGTTTTTTGACTGTATTCTCGGCTTGCTGAGCTACATTTCTCACATTGCGTATTTTACCCAGGGGCAATTCTGCAGTATGTCTTATGGCTGGAACCAGATAACCCAAAAAACAACTGCCGGACCAATTCTCAGGTAACCATTTATAGGCCTTTTTCCCACAAACAAAATAACAGTTTTCTACTTTAGTACTGATCGGGTTAACCCTGAATGAAACATTTTTTTATCTATAACAGATAATTGTCTATATATTTCAGGAGTTTTTTGCACATCTCTCAATGTTGTTTTCATCAAACTTAAATACGAACCATAGTTCGTGCAACTAGTACCTTGGTCTACAGGTTTTATATAACATTTGTAAGACACAGTTATGTTACAGTTACTGCAACCAACCTGGAATGTACCATGTTTAACAAAGGAACCCATTCCTCACTGAGGAACGGGTAAATATAATGCCACTTTGTCTTGTGATCTTACAGTACCCGTGTCAAATAATAGGTTTTCCCAAGTTTCATTTATCCCCAGGGGGACAGCAGACATTAAAAGTCCTCCATATGCTGTGGGTATTGCAGTACAAACCCAGCAATTTGAAAGCGTTCATAGTCTCTACATAGACTCGTTTCATAGCCAGGTATGTGTTGAAGTTCGGGTGCCAGTCTATAGCCAGTTCATCATTACGTTTTATCAATTTCACTTCTGTAGTTATATGTAAGAAAAACCATAACAACAAAAAGGTCACTACAAACATGGTTAATAAATGTATGATCAGTAGGCCAGTGAACCAATGTCTTTGGGGTTGTTTTGCATTTTTATTCACTCTGCCTCTGGCCATCCTGTTTCTGTGGTATGTCAGTTAAAAAATGTTTGTCCAACTTAAACTCTTTAAGTGGTTTACAGTGCGTCAAATGAACCCAAGATGATCTCTCAGCAATTTTTACTGCAGTAGGTGTTGCCAATAGTACCTGGTACGGACCTTCCCACTTTGGACTCGCCCAGTTCTTTCTTTTGATGACTTTCAGCCAGATCCAGGACCTCGGGGTCAGCACAGCCTCCGGCTTTGTTTCTTCTTTGTCTGAAAAAGAGTTCAACTGCAAAACAGTCTTATTTGTTAACAATTTCTTCATATAACTAGCTAATGAGCTATCGGCCTCCAGCTCTGCAGGCATGAGGGCCTTCCATTGTGGCACACAATATGCTCTCCCAAATACTATCTCAAAGGGGTCAAACCCTTACATTTGGAACAGTTCTCGTGCTCAGCAGTGCTAAAGGCAAACAGCAAATCCAAGTCTTTTGAGTCTCACTTATCAATTTTCTCAACTTGTTTTTAAAATTCCATTGTATCTTTCCACCAGTCCTGCTGACTGGGGTGATAAGCACAATGGTTTTCAAAGAAATCCCAAAGATTCTCCCAAGCTGATGTATTGTCTGATTAACAAAATGTGTTCCATTGTCACTATAAATTCTTTCTGGTATGCCAAATCTAGGAATGATTTCTTTCACTAAGGCTTTTGCCACTGTTGCTGCATCCGGATTCCTAGTCGGAAAAGCTTCTACCCATTTTGAAAACATATCTATGATCACTAAACAGTATTTTTCCCTTCACATTTATTCAGTTCTATGAAATCCATACAAATAGTATGGAACGGGTAGGGTGGTGTCGGAAAGTTCCTCGCTTGGTTTAAATGCTCCTGTGCATGATGTTTGCTACAAATATGACATGTTGCACAAAATTTTTGTGTATAATTGTAAATCCGTATGTTTGGAATGTTTTGTTAACTAACTGTACCATCCCCCCTGTTGAGACATGGCTCTGCCCATGACTCAACAAAGCTGCATATCTAAATAAATTAGATGGCAATATTGGCTTTTTCTCTTTGGAGATGTACAGTCCCTCTTCAAGGATTGCTCCTCGTTTTATCCACTTTTGCTTTTCTGCTTTTGTAGTTAATGTCTGCATTGTTTTTAACATTTCTAAATCTAGAGTCTCGGAAGGTTGTAATTCTTCATTTGAAAACACAGTTTCTAGGTCTGAGGCAGCTTGCTTTGCAGCTGCATCAGCCAGCATTCCTTTGAAATTTTATCTTGTTGTTTGGTATGGGCTGCACATTTACAAATAGCTATTCTAGTGGGTAACTGAATAGAATCTAACAGGTTCAAAATCAATTGTGCATGATTAATCGGTTTACCAGTAGATGTTATCATTCCCTGTTCTTCCACTGTTACAAAGACATGCACTGTAGAGAAAGCATACTGACTGTCAGTATATATGTTAACACATTTATCTTTCGCTAGAGTGCAGGCACGTGTCAAAGCTATCAATTCTGCTGCTTGAGCAGACAGGTTATGTTGCAGGGGTTGTGCTTCTATGATTTCATTATCCATCACTACTGCATAGCCCACTAGGTTCTTTCCTGTAGGTCCTCGTCTACAGGACCCGTCCACATAAAATGTCACCTCTGCATTGACTAAAGGCACATCAGTGAGATCTTGTCTGGGTGTGGTTATTTGTTCCATTTCCTGTAGGCAACTGTGTGGTGTGCCATCTACAGGAATCGGAAGTAATGTCGATGGATTTAATGTTGTGCATCGTTCAATTGTCATGTGAGGTTGACTCAATAGTATGGTCATACAAGAAAGATGTCTGGCAGGGGAGAAAAATGCTATTTTTTCTTGCAGTAAAATTATCGCCACTGCATGAGGTACTCTCAACGTGAGAGGATGAAACAATACCACTGAGGCTGAAGCTTGCACTGCCATAGCTGCTGCAACGACTGCTTGTACACAGGGTGGCAATGATCGTGCCACCGGATCTAACTGTGATGAATAGTAAGCTATGGGGCGTTGCTTGCCATGTTGTTGCGTCAGTACTGACGTCATATATCCCCTACAATCTACAGTCTGGAAAAATCTCTTATGGTAATTCGGGAGACCTAAAACTATTGATGAAACTATCAGTTGTTTTTGTCTGCCAAAAGCTGTTTCTGCTTCCGTTGTCCAATGCAGTGTTACTTGAGCTGCCATTGGTGTTTTAAATATTAAATCACCCAATGGAGCCGTTTCTAAGGCAAAATTCGGTAACCAACTTCGACAAAATTAGTCGCTCCCAAGAAGGACATCATTTCCTTTTTGGTAGTTGGTCTAGGTGCTTGTAAGATTGCTGTTTTCCTATCTTCATCTAATGTTCTACCTTCTTTGGATATCACATATCCCAGGTATTTAACCTGTTCTTTCCAAAGTTGCAATTTGTGTTTATTCACTTTATGCCCTTGCTCAGCCAAAAATTTCAACAATGCTATTGTGTCTTCCCTACATTGCTGCTGGGTAGGAGCTGCAAGCAAGATGTCATCTACATAAAGTAATACTTGACTGCCCCCTGGTGGAGAAAATCCCGCCAGGTTGCTAGCCATCTCTTGTGCAAATATTGTTGGACTTTCACTATATCCCTGTGGTAGTGGTGTACGATACCTTTTGCCCTGAAATGTGAATGCAAACCAATGCTGGCTGTCAGGGTGGATAGGTATTGAGAAAACGCATTGCTAATATCTACCACAGTGAAATATTTTGTTGCGGCTTCAAATCATTTAACAAGGTATGTGGGTCTGGCACCGTAGGTGCCTTGGTATTGCATCATTTACAGCCTGCAAATCTTGTACCATCCGCCATTCCCGTTTGCTTTTTAACAGGAAATAGAGGGTATTACATGGTGAATCCAAGGATTCTACCAGTATCCCTTTCTTAAGTAATGCCATTATGATAGGTTTGATTCCCTGTTCCGCATCCTTGCTCAAAGGATATTGTCTTTTTCTTGGTCTAAAGGCCGATTTTGGTGTAATAACTACTGGCCCTGCTGTTCGAATAAGCCCTACATCCGATTTCCCTGTTGACCAAAGAACATTTGGTATTTTACTCAAAGCTTTTTCTTCTTCCTCTATCAAGAACGCCAATCAGCTGTCTTCACTCTGTTGTAAGTGCACAGCTGGGCGTGCTTGCGTTAACCAATTTAGTTTCTGTTTCTGTACTCCTAGGTCCGATAACTCCAAATCAGTTAGTTTCTCCCATCTTGTCACTTTGTCACCCAAGTCTACCCACCTAACATTCCTGTTTTGGTTAGGCTAACATGCGGTAGCTTATTGGATTTGTACAATTCCAAGAACTCCTGAGGTAATGAACAACTCACCACACTATTGCCCTCAGTGTCCCAGTATAAAGTCCGTAGTATTAGTCTATTTATGGATTCCTGAACAATTTTGTTCATATTCTTTATCAGGCCCTGACGTGCTGCAATAATATAGGGTACAATGTAACAAATGTTGTTGATCAACATCGAGGGAAGCACCTTGCTGGTGGCTACATTCATCAGTTCCTTGGTCACTGCCCTGGACGGTTGTAACCAGGTCCTGGCTGTACCAATAATAGGCCTCACCCTCCGATCGTACTACAAAAGCATCAGTTTGTCTCTGTGCCTCCATACCATTCATGGTAGGGACTACTGCTATGCCAAAAGTTGCATAAGATCTCTTCCTAATAAGTTCATGGGGCATTTGGTAGAAAGTACTATTTTACTTCTCTGGGTTATACCGAGACAGGGTCAGTAATTGCTATATCATGGGAAAGTGGTTCCCTGTACAGCTGTCCGTTTGCTGCTTTCACTAATATATAATCGGGTGACTCAGAATGTTCCGGTAACTTTGAAGGGTGTATCAAAGTTCGTGATGCTCCTGAATCACACAAAATTTGACTTCTCTCCTTCCACCAGAAGTGTAACTTCGGTTTAGTGTCTGCTAAATAGAGCTCCAGGCTTAGTAGTGCCAAGTCCAAAACTTCACTTTCCCCAACTTCTACATCCGGTTGCATGTCATTTGTTTCTTCTAAGGTATTTATATTATTCTCCTGCTCATTAGTCTCTCCTAATGACTGCAGCAGTATAACTGCCATCTAGTCAATCCTCATCATCCTTATCCTTTTTCCACAGGTGCCTTGCTCCTGCAATCCCTGCCAAATGTCCCTTCTTACCGCAATTGAAGCACTCACCTCTTTTTTTCCTGTCCTCATAAAACTCTGAGTTTCTGTCAGAACGTTTGTTACCCTGAGCGTTTCACTTACCCTTTTGGCTGTTTGTACTACAAAACTTCCGCCGTCTTCAGCTGTGAAGACCTCGTTTTCTTTTCTTTTACTGTTAAAATGTTTTTCGGCATGCCTAGCATACTCTAACAAGGCTTGGAGCCTACTGCTCGGTGATCTATCATATGCTTCGTGGTAAGCTATTGATAGGGCAATGCAACCTTTTAAAATGCATTCTTCAACTGCTGTTCATACGAGCTATCATTTTTTTGATTTTCAGGAATCGTCATACCACTATGGTTATTGAAACATTCTAATAATCTATCATAGTATGCGTCTACTGTTTCATTATCTTGTTGCACGCATTGGTTAATACAAGTCCAATCTGCCCTAGGTTTCCATTTTTCAGTAATGCGGTCTGTAAGACCCTTCAATCTAGTATCTAGTTCTGCGTCACTATGTGGGAGTGGCCGGAGTTGCGCGTCACGGGCATTCCAGGCGCCACAAATCATATGCCAGTCCGGACCTAAAATTTGTCTAACTACTTTTTCTACTTCTTCCCCATTCAGGGGGTAACTCAATCTCATACCCTGTAAATCTTGTACAAATTTCTCAAAGTTAATTTTTGGATGGGGAATTCCCTCTGTAGCTTTCCGGATATCTTCCGGTGTCCACGGTCTATACACTAAGAGAGTTGAGGCCTGGCCCTCCTGTCCTGCCTGTGGGTTTGGTACTTCAATTAATGGACAGATTTCCTCACTCTCATCTAATGAATTTCCGCTTGGTTGAACATCTATAAGTGTTTGACGTGTTCGGGATCTAGTTCCGATAGGTTCTCTTACAAATGGTTGTCTTAATACCCTATTGTCTCCGGATAACGTGGGGGTCCAGCCCGCCTCCCGCTTCATATTCTAAGTAAGGCATCGGGGAGGTGGTAAGGAGGACCGATGCTACTACTGTATTATTATCCTCTTTGTCTAAAAATAATGCTTTTGCATTTTATTTTTCTGCTCCTTCGTTCACTTCCTCAATCCACCTATGTGCTTGAGGAACGCCCAACTGTTGTTGTTTTTTTGCCTGACCTTCTGCGTCAGATTTTAACTGTTTTAAAAGTTTTACTAATGATATTTTATCTAATTTACCATCAAAGTCATACTTATTAACCCATTTTGAAAAATATCTCACATTATCTGCTCTTTGCAATTGCATATACTTTGCGTCTTCTGTTAGGGGCGGGTCACGTGACCCTTTAGTGCATTCATTTCCCATGTCTCTTCAAAAAAAAGAACTGTTACGTAACCCTTTCTCTTGTACCACGTGGTATCTTATTCCCCGTATCCACAGTAGTGTCTAGAATGACTGTTTTACTTTGCTTTGTTTACTTCCTGATCTATGACTCAAGATACAATACTTCGACTACCTCTCTCCCTGCTATCACAAACCTTAGCAATAGTACAGTGTAACCTGGTCCCTGATCTAAAACAAAAACAAAGAGAGGAATTCTGCTTACCCGAGCCTCCGCTTACTGTTATACTTCTTTTTAGGATCCAGTTTTCGCTTTTACAGATCAGACAAGTGGACAGCCTCTTTAGATCGACAATTCAGTCGGAGGTCTCCTTCTTCTCATGGGTTTCGTGCCACCTATATACTCTGACCTGCAGCTTACCAAGGGAATTCCGGCTTTAGAAGGACCAAAATGTTAAATAAATTCGTTAAAGTCAGACTGTAAAAATCATCTGGCATTTAAAAATGACAGTCAATAACAAACAGTAATGCAGGTTTCTCAGGTATCTACAAATACTCTAATGTACATTAGGAGGCAAAAAACCATACACAAACTTGTACAGAATTTTGTCTAGTTTTATTAGTGATACACATGTCATTTATACTGTTTGCAATCAGCTTTTGCCCACCTCACTGACGTGGTCAGTGACAGGGTTTTTTACATCATGATCATTCATAAGAAAAATGCTGATATTACAATTTTTAAAAAGTTACTTTCCCATGAGAATATTACAGCCTTGCAAGCACCTGGTCAGTCACAATGTCCTTCCGAGGATGTAGCCAATTCAAGGCTCTTAGATTAGTTCGAATACAATGGGTGCATGTCTTCTTTAATGCTTCTCTTTGTCTCTTTCTTGTTCACCAGCTGGACATTATCTCTGATAGTGCTTACAAGGCAGCTCTTCTGGTAGAAGCAGGAAAGATACACATGCACACAGATTCATTATTTTCTAACTTTGCAAAATAATCTTTCACTGACAGACATGAGCCAGGCCGCTGGTCGCTGCCAAGGCCAAGTTTCTAATCACACAGCAGCTTATGCTTCAAGCAATAATATGCGAGTTTATTTCTACTATTATTCTAGTAAAACATAATTAAATGCATTACATATTACTCTATTTCTCAATCTATGTATTTCATATATGTTCAGGTTCATTTATATATATCAAAACCACACAACTTATATGTCAGAATATGTGAATACATATTTCTCTAACAGCTTATATATGAATACATATTTTTAGCAGCTTGTATGTGAATACATATTTTTTAGCAGCTTATATGTGAATACATATTTTTCTAACATAGAGGATGAGAGACAGTATCGAAGGCTTTGGAGAGATCTAGGAAGAGACAGGAAATGAGTTTATTGTTGTCTAGGGCCTCTGCAATGATATAAGTGAAGGAGAGGAGGGCAGTGGTGGTGCTGTGGTGAGGATGAAATCCATGTTGGTTAGGGGTAAGCAAGTGGTGCGTGAGGAGGTGATTGAGAAGCTGTGAGTGAATACATTTTTCTAATATCTTGGAGAGGGGGGACAGAATGTCAATGGTTCGGTAGTTTGAGGGGTCAGTGGAGTTTCCACCTTTATGAAGAGGGATAGTGAAGAAAGATTTCCAAAGGGTGGGGACAGTTGATTCCAGAATAGATCGATTAATTAGTATAGATACAGGATAGGCAACTGAGTCAGCAGCAAGTTTGAGGAATGTAGGAGATAGATTGTCAGTGGAAGGAGAGCAAGGTTTTAGCTTGAGTAGTAGAGATTTGATGTAAGTAATGGGAACTGGCTCAAAAGAAAACAAAGTTGTGTTAGTGGGACTTGGAGAGGTGGGTGTTGAAGTAAAGTTTGGCTTAGAGGTTGCCAGATTTTGGATGGAAGAGAGAAAGTGTTTATTCAGGAGGGTAGCTGTTTCCTGAGAGGACGAGTTAGGGTATGGGGAGGGATTAGAGGGCTTTCCAGGATAGAGGATGTTGTTGAAAGTTGACCAAAATTTTTGAGGATTGGATTTGCTGTTAAGCTGAGCAGAGTTATAGTATAACTTTTTGTCATTAGTTGTATGTTTTTTTGCAAGGTTCCTCAGTTGCCTGTATTTTTGAAGAAAAGGTGCTTGTTTAGTTTTAGTCCAGGTTTTCCAAGCATGATGTCTTTGTTTCATAAGGGACCTAGTCTCTTTGGAGAGCAAGGGAACATGGTTTGATTTTACTCTGATCTTCCTAGAGGTAGCTAATGAGTTTAGAGTATTCATGAAGATGCTATTGAAAGTGCTTACAGCATTGTTTAGGGGGAGGTGTTTTAGAATGGACCAATCTATGTTGTGGAGAATGGAGTTAAATTGGGATGAATTGAAAGTCGATAGTTTTCGACAGTCTTTGATAAGGTGGGGTTTAGGAATATGGGAGTAGTGTCTTAAGATGGTGGTAGGGAGATGATCACTGAGGGAGTCAGGTAAGGTGGTGGGATTGTAGTATTGGTGGGGGAAATTGGTAAGGATCCAGTCTATGATGGAGCTGGAAGAGAAATTTTTATGGAAGCGAGTGGGAGATGTTATAAGTTGGTGGAAGCCATGTAGGTGGATACTGAGTTGGGTGGAGTCAGTTGTGAGTTTGGACCAATCAATGTTGACATCACCAAGGATAAGTGTCTCATATGGTATGTTGTGGGAGAACCAGGATAGGATGTTTTCAAGAATGGGCAGATTGTTACCAGGAGGAACTAGCACCCTGGTCAAGATGAAGTCATAGAAACAATCAGAAAAGATAGTGAAAAAACTAGCTTGAGAGACAAGGATATAAAGTTTCTAAAGGTATAGTCACCAGAAATAAAATAAAAAGAAATAAAACATAAGCAGAAGTAAGCTTACAAAAGGACACTGGCCTCAAGCTACACAAGTAGATTTACTTGAAGGAAACCCAGTGTTGCATGGTTAAAATAAGCTACAATAGAGAGGGGCTTTGCAGAGGGAGAGAGAGGTATTACTAGCAGCTAAAAGCAGGGCAAAACATAAAAAAAACATTAATATGTAAGAGTCTGAAGACAGTAAAATAGGGCAGGTGCACTAATGCCGAAATGGTCCCTGTCCCAGACCACCTACCCATTTAACAGCTAGAGATAGACAGATAGATAGATAGATAGATAGATAGATAGATAGATAGATAGATAGATAGATAGATTGCCAGTTCCCATTATTATAAGCCTGACTAGACTAGAGTCCCAGGCCATGGTGGAAAAGGGTCTTGGGGCCAGCCCACCTACCTGGATAACACATAGCTGAATAAACAGAGGCATCTTAGGGCTGGACTGCAGTAACACGTATGCACAGTTTGTACTGAAAGCCAGAGAAAGCGAATGACAGAAATGCACATTCTCCTGAATGGCTACATTAGAAAGAGATGATATAATTTTTTTTAAGACTAAAAGGAATCAAGAGACCAAGTGAAGCATGGATGGCTCAAGGGACTTTAAAGGAAACATATTTTATTTATTTATTAGCATTTGTTTACCAGGCCCCTTTTCATGGGAGGCCCGGGGAGAAAAGCTCCACAGATAAAATCTTACAAAATGTCATATAATACAATACAAAACAAAACACACAAAAGAGAGATAGAGCTTGGAAATCATTATATTTCTCAAAGTTAAATTTCAGCAATGATAAGCTATTGGGTTTTCATATGAAAGCCCAGAAGTTTAGATTATGCAAGAAGATCAAAAGAGAACTATAGACAGAGGACAGATGGACTGAGTTGTAGCAACATTTGCCTAGGAGACGAGTGAAAGAAGCATAATTTGCAATCTAAGAGGTGAGTCTTAAGGTTGCTTTGAAGTATTTGGATTTATGATTGGTCTTAGATCTTGTGAGAGAATATTCCAATGACTGGATACATATGAGAAATACATTGCTTCATTGTGTTTATTGTTTGGCCTATGGACTTGGGCAAGATATGTGTCCTTTCACTTTGCACTAATCTTCCCAAGGAAACAGTAATATTAAAAATAATTTGAAAATTCAAGTATGCATAGGGTGGACAAAAGGCCAGTCTCGTGGTGGATGCCTGAAAAATATATTGTTTGCAGTATAGTATCTGCAGCTTTTCCAGCAAGTATAGAAACAGGCAGTCTAAAAGGGCTTTATCTGGAGTTAGTATGTTTCTTGATTTGCCCAGACTCACTCCTCAGCTTGCATTATCTAGTTATTCATTTCACTGACCTCTATGAACCAGTTTCATGTGCAGCACAGCTATCCACAGTTCACTCAGCATATACTTCTGTGCACCCCAGCTACACCCAATTCACTACTCAGCATGTGCAGTTCCTTCTGTATACCAGCTGCACTGCATTCACTATTTAGTACTTAGGTTCATAGGTATGTCCTAGGCTAATGGCCCTGGAGCCTTTACAAGCCTAGTCCATAGGATTACCCTGACATCGTGCCACCCGACCTTAGTTCCCAGTGCCTCTGTCGAGTAGAGCCACTAGAGTGATCCATGGGGAGAATTTTCTATTTCCCATCAACTCATCAAGATTTCTCTTTTTTTTTTCAAAACAGGTTTATTGTTTTAACATATAAGAGAAATATCATAACAATTTTATACAAGTAATTAAAAATAGGTATTATTATAATATTCAACAAAACAACTAAAGTATTTACAAAGACATCCACTACAATCAGATCAATTAATTAAACTAAAATACCGTGCTATTGAAATTAGAATTTTTTTAACAAATTTTGTAAATTATCCCATACAATATAATATGATGTTTTTCTAGTTGTTCTCATTCTAATTGTGCTTATTTCCATATGGCACATTATATTCATAACATTTTTAAATTCATTGAACGAAGGAGGTGTATCTGAAATCCAATTTCTAGTTATTATTTTCCTGGCCACTGCTAGATCAAGATTTCTCTTGAAGAGGGCTAGTGAGGCATTCTGCTTGACATGTATGGGAAGTCTATTCCATAGCATGGGCAGTCTCTGGGTTATGAACCTGTCCCTCCAGCTTGTTCTGTTGATTGTGGTAATGAGGTTGAGGTCTCTGGAGGATGTAGTGCAGAGGGATTGGGGTTTCTTTAGATGTAGCATTTCTAACAGAGCTGGGTCAGACATGGCTTGATAAGTCAAGTAGAGATCATCTCTAAGTAGGCAATATGAGACAGAGAATAGTTGGAGTTTTTTTTAGTCTGTCCATATAGGACAAGTGTTTAAGGCCTAGGATCCTCTTTGTGAGGTACATTTGTGGCCTCTCCAGTTGTTGCAGGTGTCTAGTGAGGTACATGCCAAATGGAGCATTGTACTCAATGATTGGCCTAATGAGGGAAGAGAAGAGGGAGACAATGACCTCTTTCTTCCTGGATGCAAAACCCTTAGTAATGAGATGTGCCACATAGAAGGACTTTCTGACCACAGCGGCAATGTGGTGGTCAAAAGAGAGGTTGCTGCCAACCTGTGTTCCCAGATTTCTTATGATGCCTTCTGTGTTCAGTGGACTGCCATCAATGTGGTAATTTATGGGAACTGGGTTTTTCCCAAAGGGGATGACAACACATTTTTGGCATTGAGCTTAAGGCCATGGTTCTGACACCAGTCATCGGTCTCAGTGAGGCCTTTCTGTAGGATGTCAACATCACTTGGGGAGTTAATTATGGCTCCCAACTTGCAATCATCTGTGAACTTTGTCAGCCAGAGTCCTTTCTTGTTGGTCTGGACTTCAGAGAAGTATATACCAAACAGGAGAGGACCCAGGACCAAACCCTGTGGGACTCCACTCGTGACTAATCGTCAGTCTGACTTGGAGTCAGCTACATTCACACTGTGGGTTCTATCTGTGAGCCAGTTTGCAACCCACCTAGTTATAAAGGGGTTGATGCCTAGCTTAATGAGTGTTTTTATGATTTCTGAGTGTGGAATGGTCTCAAAGGCCTTGGCCAGATCATGGTAGGCTGTATGAACCACCTTGCCTTCATCCACAGCTCTGGTGACTAACTCAAAGAAGTCAACCAGGTTGAGCAGGCATGATCTACCCTTCACAAAACCAAACTGTGGGGAATCCAGAGTTTTGAGATTCCCTATATCCTTGTTTATTAGGACCATGATTATGTGTTCCATAGCTTTGCATATCAAACTCATAAGGCTAATGGGGTGATAGTTCCGAGGGTCTGTAGTTGCTCCTCCTTTATGAAGAGGGATGAGTGTAGCAGTGCACCATTCAGTAGAGACAAAGCCTGAGGTGAGGCTGTGATTGAACAGGGCACACGGGTGAGGTGCCAGTTCACTCTGTAGTTCATGTAGAACACAGCCAGAGATATTGTGAGGTCCCATAGAAGCTGTATTCTTGGCCTTGGGCAGTGCTGTCTTAACCTGTGCAGCAGTAACACTTGGTGCCTGGCAATCTACTGGTATTGTGATTGGTCCTTTGGCGGTGGAGAGAGGGGTAAAGTTGGCACTGAATCTGTCAGCCATTATATTGGCAATTTCTGTTGGCTCAGTATAGGAGGTGCCATTGTGCAATATCTTTGAGCAAATCTGGGTATTGCCATGGAGATTCTTTACATAACTATAGAAGGCCTTGTGGTTGTCTTTACTATCTGCTGCAATTCTGTTTTCATAGCTAGCTTTAGAGGACTTGATGAGGGATCTCAATTTTTTGTTGAGGCTGATAAGGGAGTTTTTTTAGTCTTGGGACTTTACCTTATGTCACATCAGTTTCCTCCTTCTGTTTTAGAGTTTGTTTATGGCAGGGGACCACCAGATTGGCTTCCTTTTTTGGAGGAGAGCATCTTGGTTCTATTGGGTATGGTAAGATCCATGCATTTGTGCACGTTTGTACAGGGCATTAGTGTATGATTTGGCAGCCCTGCAGCTATTCTCCAACTGCATGGGTGCCGTGAAGTTAGTCATCTCTGTTTTTAGGAGCCCAAAGTTAGCTTTGGAGAAGTTTTTCATGGTAGTTACCTTTGCAGGGGTGGGAGGGATGCGGATTTCCAAGGTGATTAGATTCTGGTCAGATCTAACCAGGGAGGAGTTGACTATTGGTATAGAGCAATGGTCGCCCATGTTACTAATGACCAGGTCAAGGATGTTGCTACCTCTAGTGGGGGTAAGAACGAGCTGGTCCAGGGAATTGGAATTAATGAATTCCAGGAAACGTTGGGCAAGTGTATTGGTACATGAGTAGTTTTCCCAGTTAATGGAGGGGTAGTTGAAGTCACCCAGTATGAGAGTGTTAGGTTGGACTCTAATATTCTCCAGGGTGCTTAGGAACGTGCAGTGTGAGTCTTGGGACATGGTTGCAGACCTATAGCAGGATACAACCCGAATCACTGTTTTACCCAGTGTTAGCTGCACCTGAAGTATCTCTGCTGCATTCTGTTGGGCTACCAGTCTGGAGGTGTGCGCACCCTTTATGAATATGGAAACACCACTGCCTTTGGAGCTTTGGTCCAAGTTCTGGGGCCAAAAGGTTTGGAATGAGTTACAGCCGTGCAGGGGTGCTTTCTGCTGCCTTGAACCATGTCTCTGTTACAGCACAAATGTCGATGTTCTCCATTTTAAGGAGTGCTTTGAGCAAGTGCATTTTGAGATTTAGACTTCTAGCGTTGAGCAGCATGACCCTCATATTGCATTTGTTTGTAGCTGTTACAGTGGTAATTTGTTTTTTGGAACACCGCCTAAAAAGGCACTATAGGGGTTGGCAAGAGCCTTGGCCAGTATCCGGAACTCCAGGGATGACAGATGCAGGCTGTCTCTGGCAAAGCATCGAGGTCTGTCAATCATGTCATCCCAGGCAGACAGATACTGGATCCCCTTAGAATAACATCAGAAATTTAGCCAATTGTTGAAATCAATCATTTTCTGCTTGTAACTGTGGCATCATTCTGGGTGATGGTAGGAGGGTGCTCAGGGCTAGGGTCATACCTGCCTGGGCTACTTAATCCGAGAGCTCCTCCATGTCTCTTTTCATGTAGTCAAGGGAGGTACGTCTCAGGTCATTCACACCCACATGTACAATGACAGAGTCATATTTGTACCTGTTGTTGAGGGACCAGAGTGCGTGCTTTATGTGGCGGATCCTGGCACCTGACAGGCAGCTGACTGTTACTTTCTCCTTATTCAACCTAGTGAGTGGGACATCAGTGTCCCTCACTATCGAGTCACCTATGACTAGTGTGTTGGGCATGCTGGTTTGCCTTAGGGGCTTTGGTTGAGTGGCACACTGTTTAGGAGAGTTATGAGTCTCATGATTAGTGTTGTGAGCAGCTTCTTGTATACTGCAGCTACTCCTGATTCAATAAAAGGAATACACTGGTACCCTGTATATCCAGCAAACCCCTAATTCACTGCTCAGAATGTATTAATTCCTTTTGCACCCCAGATTCATCTGATTGACTTTGCAGCTTACATTAGTTCCCTGACAATTTTAGCTAAAATTGAGTTACTGGTGAGCATTCATTAGAACCCTATGTATTCACCTACCTCACTTCTCAGTGTGCATTGGTTCCCTGAGTAACCTAGTTACCAATGATTAAGAAGATCAGCATGCATTAGCTACTTATCTACTATAGCTAATCCTGGAATTAATACGTATCACAGCAGCACCTACTTCACTATTCTTCCTGGGTTAGTTCCCTGAGTACTACAGCTACCCCTAATTGATTGATTGATTGATTGATTGACTGATTGATTGATTGTCTTTGTTGACCAGGAACGTCTGACTGGACTATGCAAAACCCCTTTACATCAGAGGCCTACAGAGAAAAGCTACACATGTATACATTAAAAAAAATTTTACAAACAAGTAAAATGCAACAATATTCATAGGTATGTACATAGATTAGAGCAGCATTCTTTAAGGAGGTAACAGATAGACAAGTAATACAAGTTCTGAAAGCTGGTGCTTCGTGTTGAGTAAGAAAAATAATAATAGCAGATGTGGCACATAAGGAATAAGGCCAATTTAAATAGTATTGGATACTTTATGATCAGAAGTATATAGTTATGAATTGTTCAGTAATAAGAAAAGTAAAAACATCGGAGTAGGTCATGCTATGGCAAACTGTACATAGGATGAAGAGAAGATATCATCAGAGTTGTATAAGGTTAAAGAGGGTGAGATGGGGTTGAGAAGGGGAGTAAGTTAGAGACAATACCAAGAAAGGAGGGGGGGTATCCATATTCATCAAGGACACCCACACCTCAAGACTGGTGGCAACGCACGATGCATCGGAGACCATCCAGGTGCAATTAACCATAGGCAAGACTGCTCTGCAAATTGTAGCATGTTACAGGCCACCCTCACAAACTCAGGAAACTCACATGGCCTTCCTGAAAACACTAGAGGGGATAAATGTATCACCAAACACCATCATACTAGGTGACTTCAATTACCCTAATATAGACTGGGAACACTACTCAAGCCCAAACACCCTAGCCCAAAAGTTCCTGGAATTCATAAACTCAAATGCCATGGAACAACTAGTCACCATCCCCACAAGAGGAGATAACATACTTGATCTCATCATCACGAACATGGGAGCACAATGTTCAACACGAAGTATACCCTCACTGGTGAGATCAGATCACAAACTAATCTCGAGGTCCTCATCCCACCCCCACCTGAAATAAAAAAGACCACAGTAAAGAACTTCTCAAAAGCCGACTTCACACTTCTAAAGACTAGTGTGGTCTCCTTTCAGGCCCCCGGGCCGGCGGAAAACAATACTCAAGCCGCTGAATCACTTACAAACGCCTTCTACCAGCACCTGCAGGACTGCATGGATAAGGCAATCCCAAGCAAAACAAAGACTCTTTGTACCAAAGGCAAGCGTCCAGTCTGGTGGACCCCAGCCATAAACAAACTCTACAACAAAAGGAGGAAGCTACTACAAGATAGAGCAAAATCCTTAAAAGGTAAGACACCCTTGATCACTATAAGTAAAAAACTAAGAGCTCTCATAAAATCATCCAAAGCAAATCCCAAGGCAATCCCAAGCAAAACAAAGACTCTTTGTACCAAAGGCAAGTGTCCAGTCTGGTGGACCCCAGCCATAAACAAACTCTACAACAAAAGGAGGAAGCTACTACAAGATAGAGCAAAATCCTTAAAAGGTAAGACACCCTTGATCACTATAAGTAAAAAACTAAGAGCTCTCATAAAATCATCCAAAGCAAATTTCGAGAGAAAAATAGCTAAAGACTCAAAAGACAATCATAAGGCCTTCTTTAGCTATGTTAGAAACCTAGGAGGAAACTCCCAGATATGCTCAGAACTAGTTCAAAATGATGTGAAGATTACTGATCCTACAGACATTGCCAACATACTGGCTGACAGGTTCAGTGCAAACTTCTCCCCCCCCCAAAAGAGAGATATCTATACCAAATGAGTGCAGCCCCCAAACATCTCCAGCCCAAGTGAGAACTGCTCTCTCCAAAGCAAAACACAGCATCCATGGGACCCGATGGTGTCCCCGGCTGTGTGCTCCACGAACTCAATGAGGAATTAAACCCACAGCTAGGACAGCTGTTTAATCAAAGTCTTACCTCTGGATCTGCAACTGTGGTCCCACTTCACAAAGGCGGTGCCTCCACAGACCCTGGAAATTACCGCCCATTAGCTTGACAAGCCTTATCTGCAAAGCCATGGAGAGGATCATAATGGACCTCATAAATAAAGACATAGGAATTTGCAGACTTTGGATCCAACCCAGTTTGGCTTTGTCAAAGGCAGATCATGCCTTTTAAACTTGGTTGACTTTTTGAAACAGTCACCAAAGCCATTGATGAGGAAAGGCAGTGCATACACCCTACCTCGATCTCGCTAAGGCCTTCGATACAATACCCCCCTCGGGTATCATTGAAAAACTCATCAGCTTAAATGTTAACCCATACAAGACAAGATAGGTTGCAAACTGGCTGAGTGACAGAACCCACAGGGTCAGAGTTGCTGGCGCCATGTCAGACTCAAAGCCTGTCACAAGTGGTGTACCACACTCTTGTTTGGCATCTACTTTTCAGTACAAGCAAACACAGGAGGGTTATGGCTGACAAAGTTTGCAGATGACTGCAAACTAAACACATCTGACACAGATATCCTTCAGAAGGGTCTCACAGAAACGGATAACTGGTGCCAGAGCCATGCTAAAGTTAAATGCCAAAAATGCATAGTCCTTCGGAAAAACAAGGTTACCTAGCTACCAAATAGGTGGCAATCCACTGAGCACAGAAGAAGTTATCAGGGACCTGGGGACCCAGGTTGATAGTAGTCTGTCATTCGACACCCATGTACATTGCCCACCTTATCATGAAGGGATTCTCATCTAGATCAAGGGAGGTCATAGTCTCCCTTTACTCATCACTCATCAGACCAATGATTGAGTACAATGCCCCATTCGAATGTATCTGACCCGACACTTGCAGCAGCTGGAGAGGCCACAAAAGTTCCTCACCAAAAGGATAAAGGGTCTCAAAAATCTGTCCTATGCTGCCCGACTGAAAGAACTCCAGCTCTATTCAGCACCGCTTGCTCAGAGGTGACCTTTGCCTAACATACAAGGCCATGTCAAACCCAGATTTGATGAATATGCTTCACCTCAAAATCTAGATCCATCAGGATGTGCTGGAGGGATAGATTCATCACCCAAAGACTTGGCCTTGTTCAAGCGAAATCTTGACCAATGGGTGGGAGATCGCAGATATACCCCAGCAATTACCTCAGTGTCACTCCTGGACAGAGGCACAGCAAAATAATGGGTATAGTTGCAGATAGCCTAGTATGAACCTATGAACCTATGAACCTATGAGAAAGCTTTTAATATAGTAGGGAAAAAGGAGATGTGGTGTGAGTGAGTAGTGAAAGAAAGTTGGAGGAAAGGAATAGGGTGAAATTACAATATGAGGAGCTATATTAGGGTAGAAAAAAAGGAGACAGAACTATAAGCATTCAAACTGACTATCAAGTTGTGTTACTTCTCTGTCTGCCCCAGATGCACCTGACTTACTCACTGCACAGAGTGCACCTGGTCCCAGAGTACAGCAGCTTCCACTGATTTACCTTTCAGCATGCAGCACCTTAGGTTGCAGCTCAGCTATCCAGAAATCACTAAGAAATACTGTATACACTACCTTCCTGTGTAACCAAACTACCTCAGCTCACTTCTTCTGCATGCTTAGGCTCTCTGCACAGTAACCCAGTGCTGAGAATGTTATATTTCTATATACAGCATACTTATCAATAATTCACTGACATTTGTGAACCAATTTCTGTGCATTTTAGACGCATTCAATTTACTGCTGGGTAACTCATTTCCCCTACCCTTGACATGTATCACATTTTAGTGCCTTTTCTCCAGATGCTGCTCAGTGCATACTGGCTATGTATGCAGCCCAGCCACCCATGATTAACTGCCCAGTGTGTACCAGGTCCTCTGAAGCCTGTCTACCATTAATTTGTGGCTCAGCATATGCAAGTTCTCCATACAGCTCTACTATAATAATTCCTTGGTCAAAATGCACAAGCCTTCTGTGTAGCCTAACTAAAAGTATCCTATACTCAGAATGTACTTGTTCCTTAAGCAGCCCAGTTATGTGGCTTCTATGCACAGAATGCAATGATTCCTTAAGCAACCCAGCTACATGGATTCTATGTTCATAATGCATGGGTTCATTAAGAAGACTTGCTACATAGGTTCATAGGTTCATATGTGTTTACCAGGTTAATGACCACAAGGGCCTTTTTAAGCCTAGCCATGTATCCCAAATCTCAGACAAGTTCTGATACCCCTGTTAATTGTAAGCATGGGCTTAGGAGATGAAACATTTATAAGAAAAGGCTTGGGAGATGAACTATTTACAGACTGCCTGCATCCATTACAGACATAGGTGCCAAACCAGGGATGAATTTCCTGTTCCCCACCCAATTGTTTAAGTTACAATTGAATTGGGTTAGGAAGGAACTCTGCTTCACATGGAAGGGGAGCCAGTTCCAGAGATAGGGTAGTCTCTGGGATACATACCTGTCTCTCCAGCAGGTCCTATTTATATCACAGGCAAGGTTTAAGTCTTTAGAATGGGTAATTCTGGTGCTGTTTGTTTTGTGAATATGCAGAAGGTCCATCAGAGTGGGGTTTGACAATGCCCTGTATGCCAGGCATAGATCTCCCCTTGGCGGTCAGTAGGACATAAAATACAGGGATAGGGCCTTGAGGTGGTCTGCACAGGACATGTTACTTACACCCTGTATTCCTTTACTGAGGAACCTCTGTGGATGTTCCAATTGTTGGATATACCTGGTTAGGTACATACCAAAGGAGGCATTGTACTCAATTATAGGTCTGATGAATGGTGAATACAGTGGAGCAATGACTTCCTTGGACCTAGATGCCATACCTTTGTTTATAAGATGAGCAACATAGAATGATTTCCTGACTACTGTAGACACATGATGGGCAAAGTCTAGATTACTGTCTATGTGTGTCCCTAAGTCCCTGACTACTGGGTCAGCTCTAAGGGATGTGTTGTCAGTATGATAGTTTCCATGGGTGGATGACTTCCTGAAAGACACTATTATGCATTTATTGCCATTTAGTTTTAGTCCATGGTACTGACACCAGTTGTTTGTCTGTGTCAGCCATTTTTTGAGAACATTTGTGTTGGTGTGGGATTCAATGACAGCTCCTAATTTGCAATCATCTGCAAATTTAGTCAGCCCGAGGCCATTGGTATTGGTCTTGACTTCAGAAAAGTAAATGCTAAAAAGGAGTGGTCCCAGGACTGATCCCTGAGGGACTCTATTTGTGACTGCCTCTTTGTAGAGATGGACTCCCCAATTCTAACTTCCTGGGTCCTGTCTGTGAGTCAGTTGGCTATCCAAGGGCTTGTTCCTAACCTTTTAACTTTGTCAACAATGCCCAAGTGCCCACCAGTGTGCTTCCAAGCTCTGCTCAGTTCACTCTTCTCTGTGTACCAACTGTCTGTGCTCCTCCTGATTCAATTTAACATACATTCCAACCTCAGCACACCTACACCTGACTCACTGCCCAGTATGCACAGTCTCCCTGTGCTTCCTAACTAAACCCAACTTGCATAGCATAAAAGGCACAATTCACTCTTCAGTGTGAACTAGTTCCCTGTGCTCCTCCTATTTCAATGCATTATGTGCTCCAGCCTCCTGTCCTGCACATCTGCACCTGACTCACTGCCCAGTATGCACAGCCTCCATGTACTGCCTTGCTAAACCCAACTTGCTGCACAATATTTAGTCTCTCCCTTTTCTTGCAGAGGCCCTGGGATCACTGCTCACTCACAGACGTTGGGTTAAGGAAGTGCAAATAGTAGCTGAGATACTGTTAAGGTGGAGTGAGAGGCACAGGTCTCTGCATCTCCTGTACTGCTAGAAGAATTGCAGCAAACTATCAAGGTGCTGTTGCCTCATAATGACTCTGTTCCTAAAGAATCAGACGTGGTGTTATACAACGCATTTCTGGGTTAGCAGTTTGCATGCTTGGTGCAGCTTTTTAAATGGATATTTAGAAAGATGGGAGGTAAACAATTTTGCAGACCTTAGTTTTAGTACACTTACTATTGATAAATCTTCATTAAATCCTGATTGCTGGGTGGCATTAAGATGCAACTGCTAAACAAGCTCTCTGTAGTCTGGGTATAACATACTTCTTGACTTACTTTAATTGTTTGGTTAAAAAGCAGTAAGTAAAGTAGGGTTATCACAGACCCTATAGGTATTGGTGCCTTCTGCATCTCCTCCTCCTCCCAGTTCTTGTTTATTTTTCAGTCAGATGAAAATCCCTTCCGAAAATAAACATTGCCCAATAAGGCCAACCCACTTACCAAATGCAAATAAATATTGAGAGGGAAGTGGAGGATAAGCTATTTGTGGCAGCAAGGGTCCAGGTTAAGGTGCTGGATTATGAAGGTGATCTGTAAGTGACACTGGATTCCCCAGCCGTCTGCTTAATGAAGATAATATTTGCACACCTACTTCACCAGATGTATCTCAAATGATGCTCTCTTGGGAAGAGATGGGCTTCAGGTATTTAGGCCTAAGTATGAGTTTGTAGCTTGCGGAAATTCGTAGTACGAATCCAGATGATAGATGATCAAAGAAAAAAAATTATGATAGGCTTTGAAGAAGTATACATTCCATGCCATTATCATCTGCAGAGTGAGTTACTGCACTTAAAATAAATGTACATCCTAGGATGCTACCAATAGCCCTGGACAGAAAGTTGACTCAACAACTGCAGAGAGACTTTTTATGGGGGCAAATATTCAACAATCTGGGCACCTCTAAAGGGGAAGGAGGTGAACGTACTTTCAAAGTGGAGGAATGTTATCATAGTAGCAATATTTCAAGACCAGGGATGTTCAACAGATGGCCGTAGGGCCATAATCCGTCCCACCAAAGCATTTTATCTGTCTCTCAGTATGTCCTGCAACCAACTGTTTTGAACTCACAGATACATGTTGGATATGGTTATGTGGCCCCCAAACCTTTCCAAGTATGGCAACTGGCCCCTGAACTGTATGGTAGTTGGCCCCTGAGCAAAAAAGATTAGACATCCATGACCTAGACAGATATCCCAGATGGTACCCATAGGCCATTATGTTGAGAGGATGACAAAATGGATGGTGAACTTGGTTAGAATCTCTCCAATCAAACTATCCTACATTATTACATGAGAACTGCTCTGAGAAATATGCAAATAAGGGTTATTCTACTTGAGATCTTTGGTGAAGACCTGAAGTAGTTAAACTCATAGATAAATACTGGGAAACCTGAGAAGAAAAATCTTAGATTTAGGCTACATAATGATTGCCAGAAAGATAGTCTAGTTTAACAAGAAAAGTCGATAATCTTATGAAATGAAATGATTAGTTAAATTACATAACATGACAACAGGAAAAAAATTGCCTTCATAATCTGATGATCTGGATAGGCTATCTCTTCCTACTTTGGATTTTCAACCCATTCCCACTGCCCTATGCCCTCTTAAAAAACACCCTAGGTAATTGTAGCAAGGGTCAACACCTTTCTGTGTGTGTTTCTCTCAGGGGAAATAAAATGCCCTCCAGATCCACCTGATGGCCACTCCTCACTCCAGCATTCTTGTGCCTCATTTCTACCTGCTCAGTTTTCCCACATATTGTCTTGTTCACTCTTACTCAAATACAATCATTTTCCATGTTTCTTGGGGAAAATGCTATTAACTATTTGACATATTGATATATAATCCCAGGATGCAAAGAACTCCCTCACCAGCCTCAGTAAGAAGCTGAGATCCCTCATAAAATTCTCAAAAGCTAGTTACGAAAATAAAATTGCCAAAGATTCCAAAGACAACCACAAGGCATTCTATAGTTATGTCAAGAATCTAAATGGCAATGCTCAGATCTGCTCTGAGCTACAACAGAATGGCATTAAATATACTGATCCCAAGGATATTGCCATTATCCTGGCAGATCGATTTAGTGCCAAATTCACCCCTCTCTCACCCCCTAAAGGGCCCATCTCAATACCAAAAGATTGCCAAACTCCGATAATCACGGCCACACAGGTAGAAACCTCACTCTCCAAAGCTAAGAATACAGCATCCATGGGACCAGATGACATCCCAGGCTGTGTACTACATGAACTACAAAATGAACTGACACCTAACCTGTCATGTTTAATCATAGCCTCACCTCAGGCTTCTTGCCCACTGAGTGGCACACAGCTACAGTCATCCCACTCCACAAGGGAGGATCCGCCTTGGATCCCGGGAACTACCATCCCATCAGTCTGACAAGCCTGATCTGCAAGGGCATGGAACGCATTATCATAGAACTTATAAACAAAGACATTGGCAAACTTCAAACACTGGACCCCACCCAGTTTGGGTTTGTGAAGGGCCAATCTTGTCTCCTGAATCTGATTGACTTCTTCGAATCAGTCTCCAGAGCTGTGGACGAGGGTAAGGTGGTCCACACAGCCTATCTGGACCTCACCAAGGCCTTTGACACCATCCCCCACTCTGGAATCATAGATAAACGTACTAAGCTGAGCATAAATCCCTACGTCACTCAATGGGTTGCCAACTGGCTTACTGACAAAACCCAGACTGTAAAAGTAGCCGACTCCAAATCCAACTTCAGACAAGTGACAAGTGGAGTACCTCAGGGTTCAGTCCGGGGACCACTCTTGCTTGGCATCTACTTCTCTGACATGCAGGCCAACACTAAAGGACTGTAGCTAACAAAGTTTGCAGATGACTGCAAACTGGGAGCCATTATTGAATCCCCAAATTATGTGGATATTCTACAAAAAGGCCTTACAGAAACAGATGCCTGGTGCCAGAGCTATGGGCTCAAGCTTAATTCCAAGAAATTTATAGTTATCCCCTTTGGAAAAAAACATGTACCCATGAATTACCACATAGGTGGCAGGATGCTAAATATTGAAAGTGTGATGAGAGACTTAGGGACACAGGTGGACAGTGGTCTCACTTTCGATAACCACATCGCCACAACAGTCAGGAAATCCTTCTATGTGGCACACCTCATCACTAAGGGCTTTTCATCCAGAAAAAAGGAGGTCATTGTCCCACTGTACTCATCCCTCATTAGACCCATTATAGAGTATAATGCCCTGTTTGGTATGTACCTCACAAGACATCTGCAACAGCTAGAAATGCCACAGAAATACCTCACTAAAAGAATCACAGGCCTAAAGCAGATGCCATATGCTAACCATCTAAAAAAATTCCAGCTATACTCTGTGGCACATTGTCTACTCAGAGGTGATCTCCGCTTAACATACAAGGACATGTCAAACCCTGAGCTGTTGGACATGCTCCACTTAAAGAAATCCCAATCCCTCAGAGCCACATGCTCCAGGGATCCAAACCTTATCATCACAATGAACAAAACATGATGGAGGGATAGGTTCCTGACCCAGAGACTCCCCATACTCTGGAATAGACTTCCAATACATGTCAAGCAGAGTGCCTCATTGGCCCTCTTCAAAAGGAACCTTGATGATTGGATGGAAGATAGGAAATTCACCCCGGGGATCATGTCAGTTGCCCTGCTAGACAGGGGCCCAGAGAAGTAAATATTGTGGGAAGAAATATCCAGGGAATTGTTATGGCTAGGCTTGCATAGGCCCAAGGGCCGATAGCCTAGTACGAACCTATGCACCTATGAACCTATAAGCTTGTCAAACTACTGAAAAAAGAGAGAAAAAGAGATATTTCATAGAATGCTGTACTTTAGTCCAGAACACTCATTCAAAATAAATTACAGTTGACTATATCACTGGTATAGCAGCTTTTTCTGCATGATTATATTCTACCAATGATATAACAGCTGGCTAGTCTCCTACAGCCTTGGGTTACTTCAACATACACTCAGACTGTTGGTTGTACACAGGGCCGGTGCTAGCATTTTGGGGGCCCCCAGCAAATTTCAAGTTGGGGGTCCCTTAGGTACTTTCAGTGTAAGTATCACCCTGTCATTGCCACCCCTCTGAAGCAACCTTTTAGTTCATGCTGCAAGCTTTTAGGAGTAGTACACTCAGTCTGACCTGTAGCTGCAATGCTCTTACATTACAACAATCCTATGTACTGCAGTATGTCTTAAGGAACAAGTACATTCTGAGTATACGATACTTTTAGTTGGGCTACACAGAAGGCTTGGGCATATTGACCAAGGAATTATTATAGTAGAGCTGTATGGAGAACTTGCATATGTTGAGCCACAAATTAATCTCAGGTCAGTCAGAAAAGTAAGACAAACATTAACCACACTATTCTTAGGCCATACATAAGCTATACTTATCTCCTGTGCACACCTCTAAGGTTTGACTGTGATGAAAATTAAATAAGTAATAACCCCCCACCACCACCACATCTACACATACACATAAGCTACAGTAGTTTTCTGTACACACACATCTAAGCAGGGCTGATATTAGAATGGGTGTAGTTGAGAGCAGTGGCCTTTATCAGCTTTATCATAAAAGGGTCATATCACAGCCCTGTTCAGGTTAAAGAGCATAATCAGAAAATTAATACATTTTTTCTCCTCATTTTTCCTCCAACAAGCAACAGCTTTTGTGGCGCTCCCCCCCCCCCACACACACAGCACACACAGTCAAGGATGATTAAGAAAGCCTCCCATATTGATTTATACAGTCTAGATAATATGGGCCACCAGAATCCTAGAAGATCTAAGTGTGTGAATGTTTTATGATATATTTTATGCCTTACTTTTGAAATATAATTACTTGTTAGCTGTATTTTTTACTGATACCCAGAAGAATAACGTATGTGTCCTAGCATTACTGGGTGTGTGCACAGATAAAAATCAGTGATATTTTTTTACAAAAACACACACAAGTATAAGCCATAGCAATATTAGTTCTGTACTTAATTCAGCAAATAGCAATACATTGTACAACACTGATACTTCCACACCACATCAGTGACTGCTGTTTAACAGTCATCAAACAGCAGCAGGGGTAAGCCACTTTTATTTACCTCATCGAGGAGTAATGCATGTCACTGTCCCTGATTTCACAGACCTTCCCTGATTTTGCTTATAATTTTGCTCTGTCCATTGTAAAAACTTTGATTTGCTGGTAAATCATTTAGAAATACAAACAGTTAATAAATCCAGACATCAGTTTCATACTTTTTGTCCAAAAATGCATGTTGATGCAATAGCTGTTATTCTATTACCTTTTTAAGTGAATTAGAGTAATATTTAAATTGTTTTCTTGATTCTGAGACTTTATTCTGCCATTATTTTTAGTGCTGAGATGAATTCTTCAGCAAAGAAGTTGAGAGTTATAGTATCGGGTATTCTGCCAGTACTTATAAACCTCTATGAAAGAGAAAACCATCCCTGAGGAAGGTATGCGCTGAGATTAGTCACACTGGGCTACTGATATCTCTAGTGCTTATCTTGCTCGAGTTCACAATCAGCTTTGTCCTGAAAGGGTCATATTGCAGCCATGTTCAGGTTAAGGACCGCAGTTGTGAAATTAATAAATTTTTTAATCCTTATTTTTCCCCAACCAGCAGCAGCTTTTGTCGGGCCCCCACACAGTCAAGCATGATTAAAGGGCCCCCTGCAGCCATGGGTATTGCAGGTACCTAATGCTGGCTATGTTGTTAGTTTTAGTGGAGATAATGTCCACCAGCAGGGTTTGTGGCACTACAACAGTGGTAAAATATTTAATGGAATTGTGAAGCCTGTTACCTGATAAAACACTGTTACTATAACCAGAGATTCCTTTGAATTTTAAAGGAGACACAAATAAGAGTTATTATCCACCTGGTTTCTTAAGTATACAAGACTGCTGTACTAGCCTTTGTTGGTTTGACAGACATATTACAAAATATCAGGATAACATAACTTGCTGTGGTTGGGGGCCCCCAGCGACTGCCTGGTTTGCTTGAGCCTAAAGCCGGCTATGGTTGTACAAGTTCTTAGGTGGAGATGCTATCAGTCTGGTTGCCAAATGCTTCAGGACTTTCTTGCCAACTTGAAAGAGGGAGGCTACAGTCCTGATAAGAAAGGTAAAATAGGAATATGTATACAAATCCTTACCCTTGCATAAACAAAAAACATAAAAAAGGAAAATGGAGGGAGGGAGCGGCTACTGCAGCAGTGATATATTCCAACATCAGCTGTTATATTAAGTTTACTTACATAACTGTGTTATGTTCAGCATAATCACTGCTGTAATAGCCTTAGCTGAATGGGTAGGATAACAAAGTTTATATGGTTTATCAGAGGAGAGGGATTAGCATTGACTATTTTTTTTTTTCAGCAGGATTTGACACAAAGATAGCTGCAGGATCAGATCTAGGATGAGAAAAATATATTTAAGACTAAGGAACTTCATAAAGTCTGTATGCCTTCTTAGGGGCTGCAGATTGACTGTTGGGCACATTGCAGCCATATCAAAAACATCCCCCATAGATGGCTAAAGAGGAAGAGGAGTAGCAGGCTCTGGATATTCAATATGTAATAAGCCATAGTATTTCTTAAAAGGAGGTGGAATATTAGACTGTTTCCACTGAAACAGCGTATTCATAGAAATAGTTTCAGAAAAAAAAAAGAATGCCTCCACTTACCTCAGAGTCAGAATCAGGTACTTGAGAAGACAAAAATAGAAGATTCCCTTTCCTAACCCTTTTCTTTATCATCAGATGGGGAATCTTCAGAAACTGCAGGAATTGCCTTGCTTTTTCTATAAAATTCCAATCAATTTTTAGAGGCTTTAAAGGCTGCAGTAAATCTTGAACAAATCCAATAAAGTCTTCTCAATTTACAGAAATAGAATCTAGGGAAGATAAAAGTATAAGTTTCTGTCTCTTTTCTCTTGGGCCATACCTAGAAGGGGACAACCCATGGATATTATTTTACCCCAGGGACCAGGTCTCTCAGATCAGTTATGCAGGGATACATTCCCCGGTCCCTCCTCCAAGACTTACAACAGTGGTTCTCACATTCTCATCAAGGGTATCTGAACAGCCATAGAGGACATGGCTGAAGAGATTACACCAGAAGGGCCAGAAGAAAAAAAGGAATAGTTTGAGAAACTATTGGCTGAAGAAGAGTCACCCATCAGCACCTGATGCACAGAGTCCACTGTTCCTTAAAAGTTCTCCTTTTCTTGGAACTGGAGGAAAGAAGAGCTGTGGGACTGGTATGCTGTTCTATGTTTCTGCCAGAATCGGAGACTGATTCCTGGGTAGCTGAAAAAGAATGAGTCTTGGGTGTGATGTAGGTTGTCATAATTAGTTTTCACAAGCAAAATATACAATGACACTCCCAAAACAAATTTGCCCCCAATAAACAACAGTAAGTCTCACAAAATAAGCACAAGTTTCTCCACAAAAAGTACTTAAAATAAGCACAAACAATAAAAATTAAAGAAGAAAGTAAAACAGTCTGTAAGATCTGATGGTCTCACAACAGTCCCATTTAAAAAAAAAAAAAACACTGAACACAACAAAATCTCTAGTGTGTGTGTCTCAGAAAAATCAATATGTTTCACTGAAAAAAATAAAAGAAAAAAATGTTGAAGGGTCTCCCCAGAGGGAACCTATCTGCCCAACAATGGATGAATATACACCAGACGTTGATTCACTTTGGAGCTCATGCAACCAGCAGCCTGGATGTATGGGGAAGGAGCCCAGTACTTTGGGAGACTGTCCGTCTGTTAGATCCTCGGCAAAATATAACCTATACAGCCATGAGTACTGCAGCAGCATAATGATGAACATCTTGTTCTTATATTTGCTACTTGTAAAACTACCAATTACTTATTCAATGTTCTACAGTATGAATCAGTTTTGATTCTGCTTATACACAGAAGCACCAAAAATTATAACAGAATCATAGTAATGACTGGAAATTACATTTATCAAACCCAGGTATAATTCCCAAAATTTCAGTTAATGAACATTGAGTTTCATTTTTAATAATCTTAAATCAGTTTCTGTACCCATATTATATCCCAGCCCCCCCCCCCCTCTCTCTCTCTAAGCTTCTAATGAATATAGGTTATGCAGCAACCCCCCCATGTCCCTTCTGGCTTTCTTCTGGGTGTGTTCCAATTGTTTGACTTCATTTTCCTAGAAGAGTCACCAGACGTGCATGCAGCGTGTAACAGAGTGAGAGTACATGAATTCCCTCTCCATGGAGTCCATGCATTGCAAAATGCAGCACAATAGGTTTGTTGGTTATTTATTTTTATTTATTTATTTTACATTTGTTGACCGGGATAGTCTGACTGGAATCATGTCCATTTTCAGCGGAGGCCCGGGGAGAAAACCTCCAAGACAAACCGCAACAAATAATAATAATGAAGACACTAAACAGAAATGACACATGCAAAGAAAGAGTAACAATTTCAATGGTTAGGATTTACCCCTGGTTATAGCCAGGAGAGAGAAAAAATAATAGCAACTTGACTAAGATAATTTATTCACATTTAAGGTATGAGTTAGCCAGGCTTGTTACAATGGCAAAGCCAGTTTAGAGCCAGATGTTGTTTGAGTCTGGTTTCAAATTGGGTTAGGAAGGATAGCAAAGTAATATCAGCTGGGAGTAGGTTCCAGTCTCTACCCACAGAGTTTGCAAAGAGGGAGTCACCAGCTACATTGCTAGCTTTGATAGTTTGTAGTTTGTTTGAGGATCAAAACAGTCTCGGATTGCTATAGGGGGTAATGATGTTTTTAAGGGCAGGTGTATTATCTGGATTTAGGAGGATTTTCTTAGTCACAACCAGAAGGTTAAATTGGATAAGACTAGAAAGTTTTAGACACTCAAGTTGTTTGAGGTTGATGCAGTGAAGCGTTCTAAAAGGCAGGCCAGTGGCAAACCTGGCAATGTGATTGTAACATGTTGATAGTCGATTAAGAACAGACTTGTTTAGATTAGAGAGAAGGGGGGGGAAGCATATAGAAGGGTTGAGAGTAGGTGTGAGCAGGCTATGGCCATCTTAGCTGTAGGAGCTCGGAAGGCTTTTATTCTATATAGAGACCCAAGTTTTTTATTGATGGTCTTGATCACTTGATTTACATGTAGGTCAAATTTGAGGTTATTATCAATAATGACACCTAGCAGTTTTGTAGAAGGGTCAGGGGAGATGATTGTCTTATCTTTTGCTTTTATGGTGAAGGTAAAAGCTGTAGATCTATGTGTGGGTGAGAATAGCAGCATTTTAGTTTTTTTTGGGATTTAGTAACAATCGACGTTCAGAGAGCCAATTTTCAATAATATTAAAGGTGGCCTGGCCAGCAGACCTGAATTCTGCAGGAGATATAACTGAGCAAATCAGGGGTGGAGGCATCAGTGTATTGGATACAGCTAACATTAGGGATGACAGTATACAGATTGTTAGTAAAGATGGAAAAGAGAAGGGGCCCAAGTATGGAGCCTTGTGGGACTCCAAGGGTGTTAGGTAATAGGTTGGAGAGCTTGTTCTGCCAGAGATCAGCCTGCTGTCTTCCACTGAGGTAAGATTTAAACCACTGAAGGGCTTTAGAATCAAAGCTATAAGTCTGCAGGGTGTGTATCAATAGTTGATGATCCACCATGTCAAATGCCTTGGAAAGATCCAAGAAGAGGGCCAAGGATATTTGATTACTGTTACGGTTGTTATTAATAGTATTGGTAAAAGTTAGTAGGGCTGAGGTTGTGGAATGGTGTGAAGGGAAGCCATGTTGGGTATCGGCTAAGATGTGATTCTGGATTAGGTGGTGTACGAGTTGTTTTTGCATACATTTTTCCATGATCTTTGCAAGTGGATAAAGTATAACTATTGGTCTATAATTGGAGAATTCAGTAGAGGAACCTCCTTTATGTAGTGGGATTACATAGGAAGTTTTCCAAATGGTGGGAATTTTAGCCTCAGCTATGGTACGATTAATTAGTATAGAAACTGGGTAGGCAATAGCATCAGCTGATTTTTGAAGGTATTCAGCAGGGAGTTGGTCAGTGGAGAGTGTGGTGGATTTTAGTTTTTTGATTAAGGTGCAAATACATGAAGTGGACACTGGATGGAAACTGAAAGAGAGTAAGTTTAAATGGGTGGCACTATCAGGGTTGGAAGAACTAGGAGGTAATTGGCTGGCTAGAGCTTGAATTGTCTCAGTAAAGAAATGGTTAAAACTGTTTGAGACATC
This sequence comes from Protopterus annectens, assembly GCF_019279795.1. Taxonomy (NCBI): domain Eukaryota; kingdom Metazoa; phylum Chordata; order Ceratodontiformes; family Protopteridae; genus Protopterus; species Protopterus annectens. The sequence continues at coordinate 1,713,297,492 of NC_056733.1, forward strand.
CTCAGGGGATTTGTCACTAGTACCAGCTGGGATAGGGGTAGATGTTTTACCGGGGTGAAGCAGATTATTCAGACCAGCCCAGAATTTCTGAGGGTTGTTCTGGTTGGCTGTCTGCAGGTTATAGTAGCATTGTTTTTTTGTCATTTAAGATGGATATTTTAGTTTCATTCCTAGCTTGTCGATATTTAGCATGATCATGGGGGATTTTAGTGGAGCGCCATTTGGCCCAGAGTTTGTTTCTGTTGTTGATTTTTAGTCGAGACATTTTAAAAAGCCATGGTGCAGTTTTAGTTTTAGTCTGCTTTAAGCGGGCAGGTCCATGCCAGTCAAGGATTTCAAGAAATTTATAGTTAAAATATGCAACTGCCTCCTCCAATGGGAGGTGTATTCGCATCAACCAATTACAGGAGTTAAGTTCCTGCTGGAATTTGGCAGGGTCAAAGTCATTTTTGTTTCTAACTTTTCTGAGTAAAGGTATTTGCAGGTTGGTGGCTTTTTGTTTAACTATGTAAGTGAGAAGGTGGTCACGTAGGCCAACGGGGAGGGTACCAGCAGTGTACAGTTGGGGATTAGTATTTATGAGTACCCAGTCAAGTATACTTTGTTTATGATTTGGTTTACCTAGTCTGGTAGGGGTAGTTATTATTTGTGAGAATGCATGCAGGTTAATGTGGGTAGTAGGGGACTCAGAGGAACAGGTGCCCCAGTCTATGTTAAAGTCTCCAAACAGTAGGGTTTCTTGGGGATAGTAACATGAAAGCCAGTGTAGGATGTCTTCAAGTGTGGTTATATTATTACCCAGGGGTAATCTATGACTACGTTTAACTCAGATTTAGAGTATTGCTACCCCCCCCCCTTTCTAGAAGCACAATCCAGCCTGTGTATATTATACCCAGGTGGTAATACTTCATTGTCACCAGGTATATTCTTAGGTAAGTCTTATATATATTGGTAAGTATGGGAGAGTGTTTACTGATACCAAAAGGTCATTTTTTTTTAGACAGATTTTTTTGCAGTAATTTTTACCCTTCTTTACACTAATACGCCTTAAACTCTTGAAGGATAAATGGTAGCTTCACGTATCACCAGGTATATTCTTAGATAAGTCTTATATATTGGTAAGTATGGGAGAGTGTTTAGTGATACCAAAAGGTCTTTTTTTTGCAGTAATTTTTACCTTCCTTTACACTAATAAGCCTTAAACTCTTGCAGAGTAAATGATAGCTTCAGGTAGTGGGCTCAGATGGTAATTTACAGGGTTATATTGGAGAGGACAGGGTAGAATTACAATATACAAGGATTAATTATAAGTAATCTAGAGTAATTATGGAGTGCTAGGGGCAGTTAGTATGATTAGAAACAGAGAAACACATTACTATGAGGCAGACTAAGGTGCTTGTTTGACCCAGGTCAGCAGTGTACAATACATGTATTACAATACAGTACAAGTATTAACCTTAGCCAACTTTTAGAGGGACTTCCAGGTAGGTTGTTTGTGGGTAATGTTATTCAGGATAACTCCTTCTGGCTGAAGATTCTGTTTGTTAAATTATTTAGGGGTCTACCTAAAAATAAAGCAGATCAGAAGTGTGAACCTTTCTGGCTCTAAATCCAGCAACCAAACAAGCAGGCAAGTCAGCATGCACTTCAACCACAGAATATACTGTAATCAGTAACTCCGTGTATCTACAGACTAAAATTAAGCATCATTTTCACTGTATCATTCTAAAACACATGTAATCAAATACTAGACCTTCGATTTTACACTAACAGGTAAGCTGAGTTTCAATAAATGCCAACAAATGTATGTTTAACCTCGTTGCCGTTCCTTATGCGGCATTACAATTAACACATGCTATCACTCTAAATCTGTATTCCAGAAATGTTCGTTTTCTGCCTGAAATGGGCAGTACTGTTAGACGAGCTACTGATACAGCTAGTTCTACTAAATAATCATTCAGAAGGGAAAGCAGTCGCTAGAATTCAGTCTCATTCAGGATACCATATAGAGTAGATGCATAGCCGGCTTTAGGCACCAGCAAACCCTGCAGTCGCTGGGGGCCCCTGACCACTACAAGTTATCTTACCCTGACATTTTGTAACATGTCTGTAAAACCAAGAAAATCTAGTACGGCACTCTTGTATACTTAATAAACCACAAGGGTGATAACTCTTATTTATATCTCCCTTAAAATTCAAAGATATTTCTGGTTGTAGTAACAGTGTTTTGTCAAGTAACAGGCATCAGAATTCCATTAAATATTTTACCACTGATATAGTGCCCCTGACTTAGTTAAACTCTGCTGTTGGACATTTTCTCCACTAAAACTAATTACGACTACTTGTCCACACTCCCACCAGGGGCAGCAATATCCTAGACCTGGTCATTACCAACATGGGCAACCAGTGTTCCACACCAGAGGTCAATTCCTCATTAGTCAGATCCGACCACAAGCAAATCACCCTAGACATCCACATCCCAGCCCCACCCCCCCACCCCCATTAGGGAAATCACCGTAAAAAATATCTCCAAAGCCAACTTCACGCTTCTTAAGACAGAAGTGGCAAACTTCACAACACCCATGCTGATGGACAATAGAGATACGACTGGTGAATCCTATACAATTGCATTTTATAAGCACTTACACGAGTGCATGGATCATGCAATCCCTAACAAAACCAAGATGCTATCCTCCAAAAAAAGGAAGCTGATCTGGTGGTCCCTGCTATAAACAAACTCTACAACAAAAGAAAGAAACTGTTGCAAAAAATAGTAAAATCCCATGATTGGAGGAACTCTGTGGTCAGCCTCAGTAAGAAGCTGAGATCCCTCATAAAATCCTTCAAAGCTAGTTACGAAAACAAAATCACCACTGATTCTAAAGACAACCACAAAGCATTCTATAGCTATGTCAAGAATCTCAATGGCAACACTCAGATCTGCTCTGAGTTACAGCACAATGGCACTAAATATACAGAACCAACTGATATTGCCAACATCCTGGCAGATAGGTTCAGTGCTAACTTTACCCCTCTCTCATCCCCTAAAGGGCTCTTCTCTATACCGGAAGAATGCAAAGTACCTGTAATCACGGCTACACAGGTAAAAAACACACTCTCCAAAGCCAAGAATACAGCATCCATGGGACCTGACAACATTCCAGGCAGCGTTCTACATGAACTACAGAATGAACTGGCACTCCACCTAAGTACCATGTTCAATCATAGCCTCACCTCAGGCTTTATGCCCACTGAATGGCGCACAGCAATGGTTATCCCACTCCACAAAGGGGAGCCACCACGGACCCCGGGAACTACCGCCCCATTAGCCTAATGAGCCTGGTCTGCAAGGCTATGGAGCGTATCATCATGGAACTTATAAACAATGACATTGGTAATCTCCAAACTCTGGACCCTACCCAGTTCAGGCTTGTAAAAGGCAGATCATGTCTCCTAAACCTGATAGACTTCTTTGAAGCAGTTATCAAAGCTGTAGATGAGGGTAAGGTGGTACAGACAGCCTGTCTAGATCTCGCCAAGACTTTCAACACCATCCCCAACTCTGGAATTATAGACAAACTCACTAAACTAGGTATAAATCCCTATGTCACAAGATGGGTTGCCAACTGGCTCACTGTCCGAACCCACACTGTGAAAGTAGCAGACTCTAAATCCAACTTCAGACCAGTGACAAGTGGAGTACCACAGGGTTCAGTCCTAGGTCCTCTCCTGTTTGGTATCTACTTCTCTGAAGTACAGGCTAACACAGAAGATCTTTGGCTAACAAAGTTCGCAGATGACTGCAAACTAGGAGCTACAATCAAATCTCCTGACGATGTGGATATCCTACAAAAGGGCCTCAAGGAGACAGATGCCTGGTGTCAAAGCCATGGCCTCAAGCTCAATGCCAAAAAGTGCATTGTCATCCTTTTTGGTAAAAACTCTGTAGCCATGAACTACCACATAGGTGGTAGTCTACTTAACACCAAAAGTTTGATAAGAGACCTTGGGACACAGGTGGACAATAGTCTCTCCTTTGATAATCACATTGCCACAGTAGTCAGGAAATCCTTCTACATGGCACACACCTCATCACAAAAGGTTTCTCATCCAGGAAAAAAGAGGTCATTGTTCCCCTCTACTCATCACTCATTAGACCCATTTTAGAGTACACTGCCCCTTTTGGTATGTACCTCACAAGACATCTACAACAACTGGAAAGGCCACAGAAATACCTCACAAAGAGGATTACCGGCCTCAAACAGATGCCCTCACGACCGCCTCAAAAACTCCAGCTTTACTCTGTTGCATATCACCTACTCAGGCGATCTCTGCCTAACATACAAAGCTATGTCACACCTGAACACACAGTAGTAAATATAAATAGTGATATAAGTTATTCAGGACTTTCTGGAAGTTTATTGGAAATAGAAAGTAATGTTAATAGTGTGAATATACCAAGTATAAACAATGCGACTGAAAATCAAAAGAATTTTAGAAATGCATTTATTACTAATTACAGCATACATAGCACTATGATTAGACAAATATTGTATAAAAACTGGCAAATAATTAAAAATGACATGACATTACATTGTATTATGGAAGATAAACCCACAATAGTATATATAAAAAAGGTAAAAATATAAAGGGTCTCTTTGAATGTAACAACAATAGTTCCATAGGAAGAACTTTCAGATGTGGTAGATGTAAATATTGTAAATTTGTGTTTGAAACTAATTATTTAATCATTAACAATTATAAGGTTACATTAAATCACAAAGCATGCTGTAATACTGAAAGAGTAGTATATTGTGCGCTCTGTCAGTTTTGTCCCATGTTTTACGTGGGAAAAACTGAACGTAAATTTAAGGAGCGGATTGGTGAACATGTTAGGGCAATAAGGGATCAAAATGATCTTAATGCCCTAGCTAAGCATGTAATGTCTTTTCCAGAACATAATTTCAAGTTTGTGGTTTTAGATGTAATCAAACCTGATGTCAGAGAGGGTGCATGGCAACCACTTCTGGAAAAACATGAATTGGAATGGCAGTTGAGATTAAATTCTAACAACTGGCCAGGAATGAATAATCATGTCTCTATTAGCAGTATTTTAAAATTAAAAACCTTGCATAGATAGATGTTATATTTAGTAAAGAAAGGTTTTATTATATATTTTGTATTATATATATTTATATATTTAATTATTGTATACTTGTTATTTATATAAGATATTTTTGTATATATACATATATATATTTTTTATATGACGTTTCTTATATATTTATATATATAATATTTTATTATTATAATATGATTACATATTTAGAGATTTTTAGATCAGTATATTAATTTTAAATTCATTACAATATGTATTTTTATACACTTCACTGTTTATATAACAGTTCATTATGGTGTTCATACGAGATAGGTTAGAATGTATCATAACAAATTATCATCAAGTTACTTATTAATTTTCGAAAAAGAAGTTAGCATTGTTAAAACTTAGGATATATGTAGGTATTATTTTTAGAAAAGAAATGTTTAGTCCTTGTTAAATCATCAGTCCTAGGGTTTATTTAGATTATTCAAACTACTTCAGTACACGATCCATTCCTGTCTTATTGTCTTCTTATTATTATTATTATTGCATTATGAGATATATTACTATGATTTTTTAGTTAGGGTGAATTATGTCGGTTATTTATTGTCAAAATGACGTATTGAAATGTAACGTATATAATCCACGTGGTTTGAGTAATGAATTGTATTTGAAAAAGTTTGGCACAGCCAAACGAAAGCGCTCATATCAAGGTGTTTATTTATTGAATTACGTTTAATAAACAGTTCTTCGTTCTTACTCAGTTTCATTGCCTTGTTCAGCAGTAACCAGTCTACCGTGGTTTTGGATTTTGGCTTTGTTTCGTTGTTCGAGTATTTGGGTTGTATTTCAGAAATGTTCGTTTTTTGCCTGAAATGAGCAGTACTGTTAGACGAGCTACTGATACAGCTGGTTCTACTAAATAATCATTCAGAAGGGAAAGCAGTCGGTAGAATTCAGTCTCATTCAGGATACCATATAGAGTAGATGCATAGCCGGCTTTAGGCACCAGCGAACCCTGCGGTCGCTGGGGCCCCCCTGTTCCCTCGGGGTCTCCCGACCACAGCAAGTTATCTTACCCTGACATTTTGTAACATGTCTGTAAAACCAAGAAAATTTAATACAGCACTCTTGCATACTTAATAAACCACAATGGTAATAACTCTTATTTATATCTCCCTTAAAATTCAAAGATATTTCTGGTTGTAGTAACAGTGTTTTTGTCAAGTAACAGGCATCAGAATTCCATTAAATATTTTACCACTGACATAGTGCCCCTGGCTTAGTTAAACTCTGCTGTTGGACATTTTCTCCACTAAAACTAACTACAACTACTTATCCACAACCCCACCAGGGGCAGCAATATCCTAGACCTGGCCATTACCAACATGGGCAACCGGTGTTCCACAATAGAGGTCAATTCCTCATTAGTCAGATCCGACCACAAGCAAATCCCCCTAGACATCCACATCCCAGCCCCACCCCCCGATTAGGGAAATCACCATAAAAAATTTCTCCAAAGCCAACTTCACTCTTCTTAAGACAGAAGTGGCAAACTTCACGACACCCATGCTGACGGACAATAGAGATATGACTGCTGAATCCTATACAATTGCATTTTATAAGCGCTTACACGAGTGCATGGATCGTGCAATCCCTAACAAAACCAAAATGCTATCCTCCAAAAAAGGAAGCCAATCTGGTGGTCCCCTGCTATAAACAAACTCTACAACAGAAGAAAGAAACTGCTGCAAAAAAAGGGTAAAATCCCATGATTGGAGGAACTCCATGGTCAGCCTCAGTAAGAAGCTGAGATCCCTCATAAAATCCTCCAAAGCTAGTTACGAAAACAAAATCACCACTGATTCTAAAGACAACCACAAAGCATTCTATAGCTATGTCAATAATCTCAATGCCAACATCCTGGCAGATAGGTTCAGTGCTAACTTTACCCCTCTCTCATCCCCTAAAGGGCCCATCTCTATACCGGAAGAATGCAAAGTACCTGTAATCCCGTGATTACAGGTACTTTGCATTCTTCCGGTATAGAGATTTACACAGGTAAAAAACACACTCTCCAAAGCCAAGAATGCAGCATCCATGGGACCTGACAACATCCCAGGCTGCGTTCTACATGAACTACAGAATGAACTGGCACTCCACCTAAGTACCATGTTCAATCATAGCCTCGCCTCAGGTTTTGTGCCCACTGAATGGCACACAGCAACGGTTATCCCACTCCACAAAGGGGGAGCCACCATGGACCCTGGGAACTACTGCCCCATTAGCCTAACGAGCCTGATCTGCAAGGCTATGAAGCGTATCATCATGGAACTTATAAACAATGACTGGACCCTACCCAGTTCGAGTTTGTAAAAGGCAGATCATATCTGCTAAACCTGACAGACTTCTTTGAAGCGGTCATCAAAGCTGTAGATGAGGGTAAGGTGGTACACACAGCCTAGCTAGATCTCGCCAAGGCTTTCAACACCATCCCCCACTCTGGATCTATAGACAAACTCACTAAACTAGGTATAAATCCCTATGTCACAAGATGGGTTGCCAACTGGCTCACTCACTGAACCCACACTGTGAAAGTAGCAGACTCTAAATCCAACTTCAGACCAGTGACAAGTGGAGTACCACAGGGTTCAGTCCTAGGTCCTCTCCTGTTTGGTATCTACTTCTCTGAAGTATAGACTAACACAGAAGGTCTTTGGCTAACAAAGTTCACAGATGAATGCAAACTAGGAGCTATAATCAAATCTCCTAATGATGTGGATAACCTACAAAAGGGCCTCAAGGAGACTGTTAGAAAAATATGTATTAATGTGTGTATGCTTAATGCCAATTAATAACCAAGTATTTAAATATGCTTTTCATTCTATTTTTCATACACTGTATTTTATACAAATTGAGTTTCATATGAGACTGAAAAAGATGCTTTTTGAAAACTGCAGTATGCTTTCTGAAACTTGCAAGTTGCCCTCTGACGTAATAATTACTAGCACAGCAATATTCATGTTTATGCATTTTGGAAATGTACTTGAGAAACAGGTGTTTATCTGCTAGGTCATGAACGAATGAATGAACAATGCTTTATTCTGTAAATGTAATGATTTTTGACAAACAGCTCTGTTCGAAGGATGGGAACCTGTGCAGCTGTAATAACTTAGAGATAAAGTAGACAAAGGATTATTGGAGAAATGAACTGCTAGAATTGTGCTTGAATTAGCCATAGTATCTTGAATGGTAACATAACATGTATCTAACTGGGAGTGATCAAGGCCGTGTTGTTTTCCTCAGGAAGTTTCACATAAAAATTGATAAATCAGCAGAAATTCATGGGAAAGATGGTCAGCAGATGATGATGAAAAAGGTGGTAATCTGTAATGTCAGCATGGTAGGACATAACCAGTTTAAAAATGTATAAAAATGAAAGTATTTCCTGTTTCTGGTTAGACAAACTCTGTATTAGCATGTTTTTGTCTCCTTGCTGCAAGATTAAAGTGCCTTAACCTGAACCTACTGTGTTTTGATCATTTTTAAAGTATATTTTCCTTTGACAGAGACAGATTCCTGGTGTCAAAGCCATGGTCTCAAACTCAATGCCAAAAAGTGCATTGTCATCCCTTTTGGTAAAAACTCTGTAGCCATGAACTACCACACAGGCAGTAGTCTACTTAACACCAAAAGTTTGATAAGAGACCTTGGGACACAGGTGCACAGTAGTCTCTCCTTTGATAATCACATTGCCACAGTAGTCAGGAAATCCTTCTACATGGCACACCTCATCACAAAAGGTTTCTCATCCAGGAAAAAAGAGGTCATTGTTCCCCTCTACTCATCACTCATTAGACCCATTATAGAGTACACTGCCCCTTTTGGTATGTACCTCACAAGACATCTACAACAACTGGAAAGGCCACAGAAATACCTCACAAAGAGGATTACCGGCCTCAAACAGATGCCCTACGTAGACCGCCTCAAAAAAACTCCAGCTTTACTCTGTTGCATATCACCTACTCAGGGGCGATCTCTGCCTAACATACAAAGCTATGTCAAACCCAGAGCTGCTGGACATGCTCCACGTAAAGAAATCACAATCCCTCCGAGCTACACGCTCTAGGGACCTAAACCTTGTCACCACAATAAACAGAACAACAGAACATGCTGGAGGGATCGATTTCTGTCTCAGAGACTTCCCATACTCTGGAACAAACTACCTATCTATATCAAACAAACCTCCTCATTAGCACTCGTCAAGAAAAATCTTGATGATTGGGTGGGAGATAGGAAATTCACCCCAGGGATCACTTCTGTGGCTCTGCTTGACAGGGACACAGGAAAATAATTTTCTTGGGTGGCAAAAGCCAGGGTACCATTTGGCTAGGCTTATATAGGCCCTAGGGCCAATAGCCTAGTACCTACCTATGAACCTATGAACAGCCAGCTTTAGGTCCCTGCAAAACCCATGGCTGCAGGGGGCCCCCTTAATCATCCTTGACTCTGTGGGGGCACCACAAAAGCTGCTTCTGGATGGGGAAAAATGTAGAAGAAAACATTTATTAATTTCCTAATTATCCTCTTTAACCTGAACAGGGCTGTGTTATGACCCTGTTAGGATAAAGCTAATGATGAACATGAGCAAAGTAAGCACTAGAGAAATCAGCAGCCCAGAGTGACTTATCTCAGTGCAAACTTTGGATTTTAAGAAGAGCTGATGCTTCCGATCATCAGGGATAGTTTCTCTTTCAGGTAGTTTTATAAATAATACCAGAACACCAGATACTATAACTCTCAATTTCTTTGCTTAAGAATTCAGTGCAATCCCAAAAATAATAGAATAAAGGCTCAGAATCAGGAATATGTTTAAATATTACTCTAATTCACTTAAAAGATTACTAGAATAAAATATTTTGCATCAACATGTATTTTTGGACAGTAAGTATAAAACTCAAATGTCTGGATTGATTGACTGTTTGTAATCCTGAATGATTTACTAGCAAATCAAACTTTTTACGAAGGACAAAGCAAAAATATGAACAGAAAAAGGAAAGGTGTATGAAATCGGGGACAGTGACAAGTACGCATTATTACTCCTCAGTGAGATAAATCTTACCCGTGCTGCTATGGCTTATGCATGCATGTGTGTGTGTGTGTGTGTGTGTGTGTGTGTGTGTGTGTGTGTGTGTGTGTGTGTGTGTGTCTAAAATATCACTTAATTTTATCTGTGCATGCACCCAATAATGCCAGGAACAGACATTATTGTTATGTGTTTCAGTAAAAAATGTACCCAACAAGTAATTATATTTCAAAAGTAAGACATAAAATATATCACAGAACATTCAGACACTTAGATATTCTTGGAGTCCAGTGGCACCCACTCACCAGACTGTCTAAATGGATAATGAGGACTTCCTTAATCATCCTTGACTCTGTGGGGCCCCCACAAAAGCTGTTGCTGGTTGGAGAAAAATGTATCAATTTTCTGAATGCGCTGTTTAACCTGAATGGTGCTGGGATATGACCCTTTTAGGATAAAGCTGATAATAGCCTCTGTTTTCAATCACACCCATTCTAAAACCAGCCCTGCTCAAATGTGTGTGAACAGAAAGCTGCTATGGGTTATGAGGGGCTGGGGATTGTGTGGTTATTACAACTTTAATTTTCATCACAGTCAAACCTTATAGGCACGCACATGAAGTCATTTTGTGTTTGAGCTGAGGGCAGTGTTTCTTACAGACCTCAGAGGTGTACAAAGAAGGTTAGTCTAGCTTGTGTAGGAGTGGTGTACTGTCTAGGAGCAACAACTTAGAATGTTGTTGTCTTTCGGCTTTTCCTGGTTAGGGGTCACCACAGTGAAACTCCGGTCCGCTAATTATTGGCAGTAGATTTTCACGAACGCTGAGGTGCCAGATCAACGTTCAACCTTCAACAAAAGCATGCCCTTTAATGCATGTCTTTCGAATGCCCACCCAACCACGGGGAGGACATGAGACTCCACACAGAAGGCACTCCCCGCACTACAGCTGAGAATCAAACGGGAGAACCTCTTGCTGTGAGGCAACAATGCTACCGCTGTACCACCATGGAAGTCAGGAGCAACAGCTTAGAATACATTACTGAAATCATTCTCACAATCACATATCAGGCACATATACATGTGACTGCCTTTGAGGGTTAGAGGCGAAGAACATGCTATGTATATGTATATCAGCAGTCACTTGAAATATATGACTAAGGCAATTTGAATCTTATAGGTTCATAGGTAAGTACTAGGCTATCTGCCCAAGGGCATTTTTAAGTTAGCCAGAGTGTGTTGGCTTTCGCCACCCCCTTAGATTAGTTCCCTGTGCCTCTGACCAGCAGAGCCATTAGTTCCCTGCACCTCTGTCCACCAGAGCCACTGCAGTGATCCCCAGGGTAAATTTTCTGTTTCCCATCCACCCGTCAAGGTTTCTCTTGAAGAGTGCTAGTGAGGGGCTCTGCCTGATGTATATTGGAATCTTGTTCCAAAGCAGTCTCTGGGTCAGGAATCCGTCCTATTTATCATTGTAGTAAGGTTTATATCCCTAGAGCGTGTGGCTCTCAGGGATTTTTTTTTTTTTTTTAGATGGAGCATATCCGTCAATTCTGGGTTGGACATGGCCTTGTATATCAAGCAGAGATCACCTCTGAGTAAGCGGTATGCAACCGAGTACAGCTGGAGTTTCTTTAGTTGGGCTGCATAGGTCACCTGTTTGAGGCCAATAATCCTCTTGGTGAGGTACTTTTGTGGTCTTTCCAGCTGTTGCAGGTGTCTTGTAAGGTACATCCCAAATAGGGCATTGTATTCTATAATGGGTCTAATAAGTAATGAGTAGAGAGGCACAATAACCTCCTTTGTTCTGGATGCAAACCCTTTTCAGATTAGGTGGGCCACGTAGAAGGATTTTCTAACCACCTTGGCAATATGATTATCAAAGAAGAGATTGCTATCTACTTGGGTCCCCAGATCCCTTATTATTTTTTCTGTATTTAGGGGACTACCACATATGTGGTAGTTTGCGGGTACTTTGTTTTTTCCAAAGGGGATGACTATGCACTTTTTGGCATTCAGCTTGAGGCCATGATTTTGACACCAGGTATCCATCTCAGTGAGACGCTTCTGGAGGGTGTCTGTATTAGCTAGAGAATCAATTATGGTCCCTAGTTTGCAGTCATCTGCAAACTTGGTCAGCCATAGTCCTCCTGTGCTTGCCTGTACCTCTGAAAAGTATATACCGAACAGGAGGGGTCCTAGGACTGAGCCCTGCAGGACGCCACTTGTAACCGGTTTAGGGTCGGACCTAGAGTCTGCAACTCTCACCGTGTGGGTTCTGTCCATGAGCCAATTTGCAACCCATCTTGTGATGTAGGGGTTAATGTTCAGGTTGGCGAGTTTGTCTATAATACCAGAATGGGGATTGGTGTTGAAAGCCTTTGCAAGGTCTAGGTAGGCTGTGTGGGTCTCCTTACCCTCATCTAATGCCTTGGTAACTGTCTCAAAGAAGTCCACCAGGTTTAGGAGGCATGATCTGCCCTTAACAAAGCCAAACTGGGTGGGATCCAAAGTTTGGAGGTCTCCAATGTCTCTGTTAATGAATTCCATGATGATGCACTCCATAGCCTTGCAGACCAGGCTAGTCAGGCTTATAGGGCGATAGTTCCTGGGGTCCATTGTGGCGCCACCTTTGTGGAGTGGGATAACTGTTGCTGTGCACCACTCTGTGGGTATGTAGCCTGTAGAGAGGCTGAGTTTGAACAGTGTGTTTAGGTGAGGGGTTAGTTCATTTTGGAGCTCTTGTAAGACACAGCCTGGGACACCATCCGGTCCCATTGAGGCTGTGTTTTTGGCTTTGGATAGGGCTATTTTAACCTGTGTGTCAGTGATTGCTGGTGCCTTACATTCTTCTGTTATGGTTATGGGCCCTTTAGGGGGTGAGAAGGGTGTGAAGTTTGCACTGAACCTGTCTGCCATAATGTTGGCAATATCAGTCGGTTCAGTGTATTTTGTGCCATTCTGCACCAACTCAGAGCAGATCTGAGAGTTTCCACTTAGGTTCTTGACATAGCTAAAGAATGCTTTGTGGTTATCTTTGGAGTCCTTGGTAATTTTTCTTTCGAAGCTAGCCTTGCATGATTTAATGAGGGATAGTAGTTTCTTGCTGATACTGATCAGGGATGTCTTTCCTTCTAGGGATTTTGCTCTTCTCTGTACTAGTTTTCTCCTTCTATTATAGAGCCTGTTTATGGCAGGGGTCCACCAGACTGCTTTCCTGTTCTTGGAGGAGTGAGTCTTAGTTTTACATGGGATAGCACAATCCATGCATTCCTGCAGATGATCATAGAGTGCCTTTGTATAGGTTTCAGCAGCTTGGACAGCATTGTCCATTGGCATGGGGGCTGTGAACCTTTCCACCTCAGTCTTAAGCAATGTGAAGTTTGCTTTTGAAAAGTTTTTCATGCTGGTTTCCTTGATTGGGGTTGGGAGTGGGATGTGAATATCCAGAGTGACTAGTCTATGGTCTGATCTAACCAGCGAGGGGTTGAAATCAGATGTGGAACACTGGTCGCCCATGTTGGTGATGGCCAGGTCCAATATGTTGTTCCCTCTGGTGGGGGTGTTGACCAGTTGATCCAGGGCATTCAAGTTTATAAATTCTAGGAAGCGTTGGGCAAGGGAGTTAGTACTTGAGTAGTTCTCTCAGTTAATGTTTGGATAGTTGAAATCACCCAGTATTAGGGTGTTTAGTAGGACCTTCATATTTCCCAGTGTCTCCAGAAATGTGGAATGGGGGTCCTGGGTCATGGTGGGGGATCTCTGCTTTCATCCCAGTTTAACACCAGAGGGATGCATAGGCAGTGACTGTCTTTTGTGGGGGGTTTGGAAGGCAGGCAGTATTCTCAGATAAGACATATTTTATTTTATTTTTATTTATTTTATTTAACGTTTAACCATGAAAGCCCGACTTGGAATGAAGCCAATTTTCAGCAGAGGCCCAGGGAGAAATGCTCCAGACGCATATCTTTGTAATGTGGGAGGAAACTGGAGTACCCGGAGGAAACCCACACGAATGCAGGGAGGACATGCAGACTCCACACAGAAGGCACCCTATCCGATAATCAAACTGGAGAACCTTTTGCTGTGAGGCGATAACACTACCGCTGCATCACTGCGCTGTCCTTTATGTATTTAGATATATATGTCCTTTATGTATTCCCACAACTACTGGCTGGTTAGTTTATTGTGAGCTACTATTTTGTCAGCTTTGAACATTAAGCCTTGGGCACAACTTATGTCTTCCTTGAAAGAAAAAAATATGACTGAAATCCTTTTCTTTTTCATGATTTTTGTTGAGGCCACCACTGGAGTAAAATGTTGAGAAAATACACTAAAATGCATCCTAGACCATCTGTAAACCTATGGTTTCTTGGACCCCGGCTTAGTTATTTCCTAAATGGTTATTATTCTGCTGCCTTGTTCAGGAAATGTGTGTTGAAAGGATGCAAGGAAAACTAAAGCTGAACAGCAACAGTGAATGTCTTTCCTTAATCATAATTTCTGTTCAAGACATTATTGGATGAAAAGGTTGTGTAAAAAGAAAAAAAACTTTAAAATGCATTTCTGAAAATACAGAAAGTTGTGGCTTCTTGATAAAGCTGAGAGTAAGGCAAAATGTGAGGAAAGAAAGAAGTAATATGCATGGTATGGAGAGCCCAAAAAGTAGGGTGGGGGAACAGAGGAGAGGACTGGAGTGTATGTGTGTGTGTGTGTGTGTGTGTGTGTGTGTGTGTGTTGAAATGGTAGGCCTAGTCATTATTTCACTTTAAGTCCAGGCCTGTACGTACAGTTGTAATGTATCATTGTTGCAACTAAATGCCAGTAACTGTAAGTGTCTCTTTGTTAGACAGATCAACATAGTGTGGTACATAGGCCTGTTGTAATGTAAGATCTTGTAGCTACAGGTCTGTCTGTGCATACTATGCATGACTAAAAGGTTACTTAGGAGGGATGGCATTGACAGGTTGATATTTAGGTTAATAAGTTCATAGGTTGGTACGTGGCTATCAGCCCTGGGGCCTATACAAGCCTTGCCATAACAATTCCCTGGATATTTCTTCCCACAATATTTACTTCTCTGGACCCCTGTCTAGCAGGGCAACTGACATGATCCTCGGGGTGACTTTCCTATCTTCCATCCAATCATCAAGGTTCCATGTGAAGAGGGCCAAGGAGGCGCTCTGCTTGACATGTATGGGCAGTCTATTCCAGAGTATGGGGAGTCTCTGGGTCAGGAACCTATCCCTCCAGCAAGTTTTGTTCATTGTGATGACAAGGTTTAGATCCCTGGAGTGTGTGGCTCTGAAGAATTGGGATTTCTTTAAGTGGAGCATGTCCAACAGCTCAGGGTTTGACATGGCCTTGTATGTTAAGCAGAGATTGCCTCTGAGTAGACGATATGCCACAGAGTATAGCTGGAGTTTTTTTTAGACGGTCAGCATATGGCATCTGCTTTAGGCCTGTGATTCTTTTAGTGAGGTATTTCTGTGGCCTTTCCAGCTGTTGCAGATGTCTTGTGAGGTACATACCAAACGGGGCATTATACTCTGTAATGGGTCTAATGAGGGATGAGTACAGTGGAACAATGACCTCCTTTTTTCTGGATGAAAAGCCCTTAGTGATGAGGTGTGCCACATAGAAGGATTTCTTGACTGTTGTATCGATGTAGTTATCGAAAGTGAGACCACTGTCCACCTGTGTCCCTAAGTCTATCATCACACTTTCAATGTTTAGTGTACTGCCACCTATGTGGTAATTCATGGGTACATGTTTTTTTTTTCCAAAGGGGATAACTATACATTTCTTGGCATTAAGCTTGAGTCCATGGCTCTGGCACCAGGCATCTGTTTCTGTAAGGCCCTTTTGTAGAATATCCACATCATTTGGGGATTCAATAATGGCTCACAGTTTGCAGTCATCTGCAAACTTTGTTAGCCAGAGTCCCTTAGTGTTGGCCTGTACTTCAGAGAAGTAGATGCCAAACAAGAGTGGTCCCAGGACTGAACCCTGAGGTACTCCACTTGTCACCTGTCTGGAGCTGGATTTGGAGTCGCCTACTTTTACAGTCTGGGTTCTGTCAGTAAGCCAGATGGCAACCCATCGAGTGAAGTAGGGATTTGTTCCCAGTGAAGTAGGGATTTGTTCCCAGCTTAGTAAGTTTATCTATAACTCCAGAGTGGGGGATGGTGTCGAAGGCCTTGGCGAGGTCCAGGTAGGCTGTATGGACCACCTAACCCTCGTCCACAGCTCTGGAGACTGACTAGAAGAAGTCAATCAGATTCAGGAGACAAGATCGGCCCTTCACAAACCCAAACTGGGTGGGGTCCAGTGTTTGAAGATTGCCAATGTCTTTGTTTATAAGTTCCATGATAATGCATTCCATGCCCTTGCAGATCAGGCTTGTCAGACTGATGGGACGGTAGTTCCTGGGATCCAAGGCGGATCCCCCCTTGTGGAGTGGGATAACTGCAGCCGTGCGCCACTCAGTGGGCACGAAGCCTGAAGTGAGGCTATGATTAAACATGACACTTAGGTGAGGTGCCAGTTCATTTTGTAGTTCATGTAGTACACAGCCTGGGATGTCATCTGGTCCCATGGATGCTGTATTCTTAGCTTTGGAGAGTGCGGTTTCTACCTGTGTGGCTGTGATTACTGGAATTTGACAATCTTTTGGTATTGAGATGGGCCCTTTAGGGGGTGAGAGGGGGGTGAAGTTGGCACTGAACTGATCTGCCAGGATATTGGCAATATCCTTGGGATCAGTATATTTAATGCCATTCTGTTGTAGCTCAGATCTGAGCATTGCCATTTAGATTCTTGACATAACTATAGAATGCCTTGTGGTTGTCTTTGGAATCTTTGGCAATTTTATTTTCATAACTAGCTTTTGAGGATTTTATGAAGGATCCCAGCTTCTTACTGAGGCTGGTGAGGGAGTTTTTTGCATCCTGGGATTTTCCTCTTTTCTGCAACAGTTTCTTCCTTCTGTTGTATAGTTTGTTTATAGCAGGGGACCACCAGATTGGCTTCCTTTTTTGGAAAAGAGCATCTTGGTTCTATTTGGCATGGCACGATTCATGCATGAGTGGATGTGCTCGTACAATGCCTTAGTGTTGGATTCTGCAGTCGAACTTTCAGATCCTGTCTGCATGGGTGTCATGAAGTTTGTCACTTCTGACTTCAGTAGCATGAAGTTGGCTTTGGAAAAGTTTTTTAAGGAGGTTTCCTTACTGGGGGGTGGGGGTGGGATGTGGATGTCAAGGGTGATTTGCTTATGGTCAGACCTGACCAATGAGGGCGTGACCACAGGAGTTGTACTGGAAGTGCCTAGGGGGCCCCCAACATGACATTTGCTGGGGGCCCCCAAAATGCTAACACCGGCCCTGAATAGATGCTGTTACTAGAAAGCACATGGAAAGCTGAGTTAAGCTTTAATTGCTCAGAAAGACAGCTAAAATTTCTTGGACTACTGTCCTGTCTATTTGTGCCTGATCACCCAGGTTTGGTCTAATAATCATACTTACGTTGTTTTTATCTACTGTCCCTCCTAGTTTAAATTTTTTTAAGCTATGTTACATTCAGGTTGTTGGGCTAAAATGCAGAACCATGTAGTAAAGTCAACCTAGTACAACAACTGCTTTCTCAGGGGGCCTGGTGTTTTCTAGCCCTGTGCAGTTATATCATGTAACCACAACAAGAAAGCCCCCAAGCCAGTTCTGTAGCATAGAGGAATAAAGCCCTAATTATGGCTTAGACAATATGAGCTTTAATAGCTGCTTCAGCACCTCTAGGAGCTGGCCAGGAAGGATGGGAGTGAGTGGCTGATGTCGGCTTGTCAACCATGGGAGGAGGATGCCAACTCTGGCTTGCCACAATAATGGCACCTAATGGAAATACTAGGCCTTACCCAGTGAAGTTCTGCGGTGGTGCAGTGGTAGCATTGTTTCCTCACAGCAAGAGGTTCTCCTGTCCGATTCTCAGCTTGGGTTGGGAGTGCCTTCTGTGTGGAGTCTGCATGTCCTCCCCGCGGTCGAGTGGGCATTCAAAATACATGCGTTGAATGGGCGTGCCTTCGTTAAAGGTTGGGCGTCGGGCTGGCAACTCGACACCATAAAAAATAAAAAACAACTGCCAATCATTAGCGGACCAGAATTCTGCTGTGGCAACCCCTAACTGGGAAAAGCCGAAAGACAAACAACAACAAACAAACAACCTAGTGAAGTTTGAGCCTGCCAAGCCCACAGTATCACAGTGCATCTTGCACTGGCTACCAAAAGGAACCCAGTGTGCAGAAGTATGATATGCTTTTCCTTAGCAGGCAGCAATAGCAGAGCTCAAGGAAGTCACCAATGGGGAGGGGGGCCTTAGAGTGGAGGGCAGACTATTCTCCCAGTACCAGCAAGCCGGCCTCTTCCCTATCCCCCAGCTCTTTCTAGAGAATACAGAACTGATTGGGATTCCCAGGAGGAGCAAGTGGGGAGTAGGGCTCCTGCCTACACCAGAAATGTGTGGCTCCTGTAAGCTTGGAACAAGTGGCCTAACACTGAGTGCCAGTAGTGAAGCCAGTGGGCAGTGCCTTAGGAGAGTAAAAAAAAAAAAATCCCCATGGCAGAATGGCCAGTCTGATACAAAACGGAAGTATTACAACTCTGGCTTCACCTTGGACAATACACCATGTGGCCTAAACTAAAATGAACAGTACACTACAGTATTAAGAGGAAAAGCCAGAGGCACAAGAGAGTCCTGCAAAGAAAAGTGAAAGTGTACAGGACCACGCAAAATTTAAATCTATAAAAAATATATATGGTTTGCTACATACCTTTCACCTACATTTCTAAACAAGTCTACCAGTAGCTAGATCAGATAAGCTACTTCTAAAATGTGCTTTAAGCTGATTCAGAGTTGGAAAACAAGATATGGTCTTGTCTTAAACCTGATACCTTTTGGAACAGTATTTTGGGTGCTGCAGAACATTCATTATGTTTAACTGGCAAATTTACAATTAAGCTGTTATTGTTGAGACCAGAGCTTTCAGTTTCTTAATCACCAAAATCAGGGGCAATGCCAAAAAATAATCAAGAATAAAGGCCCCAAAATCAGGGAAATGTAATCGTACTACTGACTTACGTATGTATATAAAATGTATGTAGTTGCAAGGCTTGTCATAATTTGTTGACCATGGAGTGTTTCTGGGTAACATCTAAGAAAGAATAGTTGTATCCATTGGGTTTATCCAGTTAAAACACATATAAAATAATAGATAAAATTGTAATATTCTGTTCAGAGATGTATTTACCAATACCTGCTTTAACCTTGTCATGGTCATGGGGGGGACAAGCATAACACAAAGATCTAATCCTGGATTTGATGCTAGTCCATCACAACATCCATGCACTCATACACCTCTATGCAATTTCTTAATGGCATGTCTATGGATGTGGCAGGAAACTGGAAAGCTAGTGAAAATCTTTATGAACACAAGGTAGACATGAATGCTGTGTAGAGAAGGCATCCAACAAGGAATGTAACCAGAGAAGAAAGTGCTGTGATGCATAAATACAGAACTATTAACACCGCTGGCCACCATCTCCAAACAATAGCGAGAATGGCACATTACTGGAGACCCAAGGCAAAGCTGATGTGATTCTGCTTCACAAAACAGGGGAAAGGAAGAGGCAAGAGCACTACTTAGCAGGCAATTTGGCCTTAACTGGTTGGAAAGATGCTACCACTAATAAAGAAACTACAGATGTGTCTACTTCCCACTGGAGAATTACCTCCTTTGCATCAGTCATTCCCTAAATGTGTTATCTACTAAAAGACCCAGGACTGAACTTTACCAGAAGCTGCATTCACCATCCAGCTGCTGTCCTTGCCAATTTTCAGTCTGGCTGTCATTTGTTCTTATTTGTATTTTGCACCCATGTTTACACCTTACTGCACTATATCCTGAAAATGACTTTATTTTTACCTAAATTAGCCAGGCAACAGGCTAAATCAATATATCATCAAATTCCTTAGCTGAGCAATGCTATGTCACACAATTTGCAGGCTATCTACTTGCAGCAGCTTCTCACACATACACTTCTCCAAATGACTTTTATTGCTTTATGACAATAAAGTTAATCAGATTCTGTTGCAGATATTTCATAATCTCCTGTCATATACTTCTAAAAATACCCACGCGTGTTTCTCCAAATTTCTTTTCATTGCAGATATTTCTAAAGCCTATTCTAAAGACATGCAACTGGAGTGTTTCTCCCCAGGCCTCCTCTGAAAATAGGCTTTGTGGAGCCTAGTCGGACTTTCCCGGTCAACGAATGTTAAATAAAAAAAAATTAAAAATAAGATACCCGGCAATCTCCTCTCATATGGTTCCTAAAACAATAGCCATCAATATGTGATAAGAGTATCCAAGCCCAGATAGGATCTATGGATGAGCAATAGCAAATTTACCCTTCACCTTCCCCTATACTACTAATGGACAGGGGCAGTCCCTGAATCTCTCTATCCCCAGTAGGGTCATCTACAAGATTTTCAATGTTATGACCCCAGAAATAATCATTAATTTATATATAGTATATAATATAGACCTGGAAAAGTACAGGATAATTTTAATATCAAATGAGTAAATAGTTAGGTTTAAACTGTCCTGCAAGGGCAGATAGCCTAGTACTTGCCTATGGGCATACAAGAATAATAACATACTGAGGTACAAATAAATCCTAATGGGTCTGAAGCACTAGGGATTCCTCAAAGAGTTTTTAGAAGATTTTAAAGTACATAATGTAAGTAAGTAAAATATGTTTTTTCTTAGTAATGATGTGGTGAATGAAGTACATAAAATATTAAGCCACTCAAATCTATTTTTAGGATTTATTTGCCCATACATGTCACGCAGAGTGCCTCATTGGCCATCTTCATAAAGGAACCTTGATGACTGGATGGGAGATAGGAAATTCACCCCGGAGATCACGTCAGTCGCTCTGCTAGACAGGGGTCCAGGGAAGTAAATATTGTGGGAAGAAATATCCAGGGAATTGTTATGGCTAGGCTTGTATAGGCCCTAGGGCCGATAGCCTCGTACCAGCCTATGAACTTATGTTATGATGTTACCTCATGTCACTTTTTTTGTCTGAACAGATACTGACATTTTTGAAAATACAGTCTTAGAATCATTATTAGAAAACTGTCAACATCTGAAAACAAAAATAAAAACTCACAAAGTTCTCTCTTAAAAAAAAAAAAATATATATATATATATATAAATATATATATATATATATATATATATATATATATATATATATATATATATATATATATATATATATATATATATATATATATATATATATATATATATATATATATATATATATATATATATATACACACCACATGTCCTGGTTAGTATGGCACATAACTAGTGAACAAGTCTTACTTGGAAATATTCAGACTTTATTAACAATGAAAAATACAACATATCAATGAATATTAAAAAAGAAGAAAAAAATAAAAAAGGTAGAACTCATGCTTGCAAAAAAAGTATGTGAATGCTATCTGTCCTTTCACAAAAATACTTTTTTTTTTCGATGACAGACAACAGGACAGAAAATATTAAACTTAGTAACACCACCTATTTCAGAACATATTTGTTATCTGGCTTATAAACACTGAACACAATTGTTAGACAACATGTTAATGAGGTGTTGGGTGCTTTATCTTTTTGTTTTCTTTGTGGTTCCTTATCGGCTTAATAGAGCCCTAATTGCTTTCTAATTGACTATGTGGCTTTCTGACCTTTGATCTCCCTAATCCAATTGTAAACAGTTTAGCACATAATCACTGTTCTTATCACAGGCTGTATCTTGAGTACCTCTTACACTCTCTCTATGGTTTTCAAAGACTACACTTGCCAGTATGAAGCTCTTTAGTAAAATATAAATTGTTAGATCAGGGGTTTTCATTGTACAGTAGTTATTAGACATTACACAGGCTAAAGAATAAAATAAGCCTAGAAATGGTGTTTCATTTATTTTCCTAGGTGTATAGAAAATTTGTGTTTTATGTTATCTCCCATCCAGAGCCGGTCATGTAAATCAAATAAACACGTAAATACATGACATGTTAGATAAACTGTATGTGTTCATTCTAGTCATTCCAGTTTCCGCTTGTTTTACTGCAGACAATATTTATTTATTTATTTATTGGTTGATTGATTGATTGATTGATTGACTGATTGATTGTAATTTCTTAATATGTCCTCTACATTATCATTCCCAGCTGCATATTCCTGTTAAGAGTATATGCGTGTGGAGTACCTGCCTGTAAGTCTTATGTGTTCTGAACTCCACACATGCTTTTCTTCCCACTGTCTTTCCTGATAGTCTGTTTTAGGTTCCTGTTGTTGATCACATAAAAATGTATCCTTTGAGCCCCCTGCCCTCTCCCAAGTTTCACTGGAAGTCTCTTTGTTCTGGCATGCCTTTTCTAAATATTGCCTCTGTCAACCTCCCCACAATGCTAGTGGCACAACTGACATGGGACAATATGGAGAGAAAGTGCTTGTGCTACCACAGTGAAGTCTGACCTAATATTGCTCCGTATCATGCAGATAAAGGTAAATTATAGGTCACAGATGTCAAAGACAGATGTTATCTGTATAAGGATTCTTCTTACACACCTCAGTAGATCATCTGCACTTGTATACAACCCATAGCCAGTTTTAGGCACCAGGGAACCCTGCTGTTCCTGGGACCACAAATCATAGCAAGTTATCTTATTTTGTTATTTTGCCAAATCACCAAAAGCTTGTACTGCAGTCTTTACTTATTAAACCCATGGGTAGTATACTCTTATTTATATCTTTGGTTATAGTAACAGTGTATTGCCAAGTAACAAGCTTCACAATTTCAATAAATGTTTTACCACTGACATATTTCCCTTGACTTAGTTAAATCCTACTGGTGGGCATTTCCACCTCTAAAACTAAACTCATAGCCACCTGTAGGGACTTGCAGTACCTTGCGGTTGCAGGGGTACCCCAAATCATCCTTGATTGTGTGTGGGGCCTGCAAAAGCTGCGGCTTGTTGGGGAAAACTAAAAAGAATAAACATGAGCAAAGTAAGTGCTAGAGATCAGCAATCCAGAGCAACCAATTTCGGTATTACCTGGGATTGGTGAAGAGCAGATGTTCCTAATCTTCAGGGATGGTTTCCTCTTTTAGGGTGTTTTATAAATACTGACAGAACACCAGATACTATAACTCTCAACCTCTTTGTTCAGGAATTCTGGGCAAAGCCAATAATAATGGGCGGCCACGGTGGTGCAGTGGTTAGCATTGCTGCCTCACAGCAAGAGGTTCTCCGGTTCGATCCTCGGCTGGGGTGCCTTCTTCCTCCCACATCCCAAAGACATGCTGCAGGTGGATTGGACACTCTAAATTGGCCCTAGTGACACTGTAAAACTCCTCTGCCATTCAAAAGGTGATCCGCTGTGTAAAGCCAATAATAATAGCTGAATAAAGGAGCAAAATCAGAAACACTTTTTAAATATTACTCTAATTCGTTTAAAAAATTGTATCAACATGCACTTTTTGGACAAAAAGGAGTATGAAAATCTGATGTCTGGATTTATTGACTGCCTGTAATCCTGAATGATTTACCAGTAAATCAGCCTTTTTATGAGGGACACAGCAAAATTATGATGCAAAAACAGGGACAATAACAAGTATGTATTACTCCTCAATCAGGCAAATAAAAGTGAATTATCCCTGGTGTTGGTCGATGACTGCTAAACAACAGTCATTGATCTGGTGTGACAGTACTAGTGTTGCATGACGTATTGCTATTTGCTGAAATTAGTATAAAATTAGTATTGCTTTGGTGTGTGTGTGTGTGTGTGTGTGTGTGTGTGTGTGTGTGTGTGTGTGTGTGTGTGTGTGTGTGTGTGTGTGCATGTTTGTTTTGTGGTGTAAAAGTAAAAGTAACAAGCTGCCAATAATTGATTTCACGTTTTAGCACATACATAATTAGCCTTGCCATTACACTTGTTTGGACTGGGAGGACTGAGTGTCGTGTATTCAAGAGTAACAAGTTAGCCATATTTTCTTTCACTTTCCACCATAAACACAGATCTTACACATGATAGTTGGTTATCTTTGGTGGTTTGGCAGGAAGAAGATGTTTATGAAAGTAGCTGTTCATTGCCACTGTGGCTCAGAGAGTAGCATTGCCATTTTTCATTACTTTGTTCTGATGGAGTTCTTGGCTGTGCATTATTTCTGTGTGGAGTCTGCTTGTCCTCGCTGTTTCTGTGTGCATCTATCTATCTGTGTGGTCTAGTTAACCCCAACACCTGAAAAATATGGAGCAGGTGAAATGGAATTCCTCCAGTTTCCCTCAAGATGTACGTGTGTGTGTGTGTGTGTGTGTGTGTGTGTGTGTGTGTGTGTGTGTGTGTGTGTGTACATGCGTGCGTGTGTGTAAAAGGTATCACAGATTTATATGTCTGCAGACACACTAATGCCAGGCATATACATAACTCTTCTGGGTATTAGTAAACAAAAATGTAGTTAAGTAATTATATTCTAAACGTAATGGCATAAAATACATCACAGAACATTCAGACACTGAAAGCATCTATGAGTCTGATGGTCCCTACACCCAAGACTGTATAAGTAGAGTTTAACATGGATTTAGTGGTGGCCTCTGCCCTCAGCTTTACTCATTCTAAAACTAGTCCTGCTCAGAGGTGTGTACAGAATGTTGCTGTAGGGTGTGTGATGGGCTGGGGATGGTGTGGTCATTGCTTCTTTAATTTTCATCACAATCAAACCTTAGAGATGTGCATAGGAGGTCATTATAGCTTGTGTTAGGGCTGGAAACACAGTAGTCTTTGTTTCTATTACTTTTCTCATAGACAATGAAGGTATGCAAAATAAGTTATTATAGCTTGTGTAATGGCAGTGCACTGTCTAGAAGCAACAAAGTGGAATACATTACTGTAGACATTATTTCTTTTTACATTCCTCGCAATCACACATCAGGCAAGTACAGGTTGCTGCCTTAGGTGTAGGGAGAAAGAGTGTGGAGGCATGCTGTGTTTGTACGTATGCATATAAAAAAAAAAAACATAAATATATATATATATATATATATATATATATATATATATATATATATATATATATATATACATATATATGTACACACACACACACACACACACACACACACACACACACACACACACACACACACACACAAAAGACCTTAGCCTCCTCCTACCTTCTCCCCTCTCTCATATACGGTGCCCCCCCCTGCTCACCAACCTTCAACTTGGCTTACAATCCAAATTAGAATCTTGCTACAACAAAATCAGCAAATTCGCCACCAACTCCAAAAATTCTTCCCATCACAGCCACTCCCTCCAAACTCGACAATGGTTAGAGCTACCTAATTACCTAAACCTTCTCAAACTCACCACAGCACACAAGCTCATCTTCAAGTCATCCAGCTGTCCCACTCTCTCCACCACCTTAACCCCTTATATTCCAAACCCCTCACTCCAATCAGAAAACCCAAACTCCTCCAAATCCACAACTTCCCTGGGCACCTTCTGCTATCATACTCCCTAGCCAAATTATGGAACATACTCCTCCTCTCCCTTCAAAACATTCCAAACCACAACAACTTCAAATCCTTTCTACACTCCCACCTGACAACTAAATGGATATGCCCCTGTTCCTCCCCTACATGAGCCCCTCCTCACTCGTCTTCTCTTTTCCCAGCAATTACAGTCTCTCCCTTTCAACACCTGCATACAACTCCGCAATTCTGCTTATCACTGATTGACGACTTTTCTACCCTCATCTTATTATTACTGAGACTTACTTCTGTCTGCATCCTTTGTTACTTTCTAAATGCTAAAATCATATTTCTGTATATGTTTTACTAAAACTAGTCTGATGACAGAATGAATATCCACTGCCACTATGTGTACTCTGTGTACTCTGAATACATATGTAAGCTCTTCTTTAGTAAATTGTATTCTCGGCACTTGTTATATGCTATGATTGATATGCATGTTTGTTGCCATTACTATTATTAAATGGAGATTTTCTCCCCGGACCTCCACTGAAAACAGACTTTTCTCAGCCCAGTGGATATATGTATACATATATGACACCGGCCACTTAAAATAGATGACTGTGGCCATTTAAACCTCTGCTTTCATCCCAATGTAACACCAGAAGGATGTACAGACAGCGACTATCTTTTTTGGGAGGAGAGGAAGGCAGTATTCCCCATACTGGATTTGTGCATCTTCAGACAATTGTCTTATTAGTTTATTGCCATCTACTACTTTGTCAGCTTTGAACAATAAGCCTTGGGCACAACTTATGACTTCCTTGAAAGAGAAAAATATGACTGAAATTATTTTCTTACTCATGATTTTTGTTAAGGCCACCATGGCATTAAAAGGTTGAGAAAATGCTGTAAAATGCACCTAAAAGCATATATAAACATATGACTTTTGGGCTCCCTGGCTTAGTTGAGTTATTTCTTAAATGGTTATTACTGTGCTGCCGTGGCCAGGTAATGTGTGTTGAAATGATGCAAGGTAAACTAAAGTTCAACAGCAGCACTGGAGTGCTTTCCTTAATCATAATTTCTGTTCAAGCCATCACTGGATGAAAAGATTGGATAAAAAGAAAAAATGCACTTCAGAGTATTTAGAAAGTCAACACTTCTTGAAAATGTTGAAGAGCAAGGCAAAATGTGAAAAAAAGAAATAAAAAAGTAATGTGCATGGTGCAGAGACCCCAGGATAGGGGGGAAACAGAAAGGATCACTGGGGGACATGTGTGTGTGTGTGTGGGGGGGGGGGGGTAGTAGGTAGTACCTAGATCACCATTTCACTTGTCTAGCCCTGTACATGGAGTCATTGTACTATGTCATCATTGCAAGTAAATGGCAGTCACTGTGATTGACCCTCTGTGAGATGGGACAACATAGTGTGATACACAGGTCTGTCATAATGTAAGAGTATTCTAGCTTCAGTTCAGTCTGTGCACACTACTAACATTCTGCAGCATGTACTAAAAGGTTGCTTAGAAGGGGTGGTAGTGACAGGATGATATTTAGACTGGAAGTGTCCAGGGGGGCCCCCAAAATGCTAACACCAGCCCTTCTCCTTACTGCTTCACCTCTGCTGATATGCAAAATAAGATGAAATAATGACTTGCCAATACGAAGTTACATGGCTGATCATCAACCCCAGGTTGTGATATCAAAAATTGAGAAGGGGGTTAAAACAGAGCATTCAGGACTGGACAATTTGGTAAAGAAATATAAGATTTTTGCTCATACCATGGAAACAGTCTACTTTTGACATTCACCAGAAAAGAAAAGCTGCATCATTCAGATGAAAATAACAGATAACATAAGAGTGTAAAACAATGTATTAATAAAGCTACTGTAAAAGAAACTAACAAATCAAGAGGAAGACTGATTTGGTCCCAGTGAAATTCATTCTGCATGACCGAACCCCATTTTATCTATCAGTGCTGTTCCTAGTCTGACAAATACATATTTCTATATTGATATTTATTAATACTATTTGTTAGTAAACAAGAAAGTACAGTTGTGTAAGTAAACTTATGATAAGAGCAGATGTTTGAATGATCATAGTTATAGTAGCATAAGCTATATGGGTTATACTCTGCCACAGACATAATAGCCAACTAGCTTCCAAAGCTTTACACCTTCCACATGCCCAAACCATTAGTCTTCTCAAGCTGAGCTGACTAAAAGCCAAGTTTGGATGCCAAGCCCTTCAGACCTTTCATGCCAACAGAGAAAGGGAGGCTAAAGCCCTGAGAAGGACAATGCTAGAAAAATAATAATAATAATAATAAATGTCAGCACCCTGGCATTAAAACATAAAAAAAAAAAAAAAGACAGTGGAGGGAGGGAGTAGCTCAAGCAGCAGTGATCATTCAAACATCAACTGCTATGGTAGGTTTACCTACACACGTTCTTCATGTGATCACTGCTACAGCAGCCTAAGCTATATAGGTAGATTACTATAGATTAGATAGACTGGGAAGAGAATGGATGAGGGTCTAGGAGCCCCTGGAGAATGATAGTAGCAAAGCCTGTCCTAGGCCAGGAGATGGAATCTAGTTTATAGTGCTTTGTAAAAGAATGCAAAGTGGACCATGTTGCTGCTTCTAGAATACTTCTAGAATCCGACACTTTCCAAAAAGCCAGAGAAGAAGACAAGCCTTGTAGAATTAGCACTGGCCCTATTTTGGTGGAAGTAACAAAAATTAGTAGCATGTGACAACCTTTTGGAAACTGTCTGTTTTGACACTGGTTGTCCTTTCTTCGTACCTTCACAAGAAATGAACTGATGAGAAATTCAAAAAGACTTTGTTCTATCAAGATAGTACCTGAGTTGCCTGTGGACATCCAAGGTATGAGGTAATCTTTCTCCCTCATTTTTAGGTTCTGAAAAGAAGAGAATGAGATGGATAGCTTAGTCTAAAGTAAACTCAGTCACAATTTTAGGTAACACTAACTTCCCTTCCATAAGCCTGCGCACCAGCCTCAAAAACCTAACTACTACCACTAAATCAAATAACACTTTACTCAAACTGTGTCTCCAAGCTCTGGGATAGACTACCCCCTCCCCTGAGATCTCACAATTAAACCTTACCTGAAACAATTTCTGCAAGAATCATGACTATGCCTATGTATCCCACCAGGGTAAACCATAACTGCTATATTTCTTATATCCTTTCTCCTCTAAAGCTTAATACTAACAACCCCACTGGTGCTATATATTTTCCCGCCATCATCCACTAATACCCTTCTTGTCCTTAAACTCTCCGCAAGTAACACTCTTACTATCTCTTTCTCACTAATCCCCAACAGTTGCTCTAGCCCTAGTCAATAGTTTTGCTCTTCCTAAATGACAATATCTATTTAACTTTCCATATTTGGCACTATCTATTTATACATTATGCTACACAATCTGCAGCTACTGCTTCTCTAGTGAACTATCTACACCAAAGCTCTCACTACATACTATGATTCAGATCACTGTTATACTGACTGAATTAGGGCAACAGCATTCCAGTGTATGAGAATCAACTAAATGCACTCCAACAATAATTCCGAATGTTAAACCATTATACCTGAAATATATTATTCAACTGTTAATTAAAGCTTCACTGAAATTGTGTTACTATATACTAATATCTGGTTTTGTTTGTTCATGCATGTGGAGCTTTTCTCCCAGGGGCTCCACTGAAAAGAGGTTATGCCAAACCCAGTCAGACTGTCCTGGTAAACAAAGGCAAATAAATAAGTAAGTAAATAAATAAATAAAAATAAAAGATGGATTAGTTCTCAAAGAAATTCCATCTTTGTGAAAATGTTCACATCAGACTGCATTGAAATGGGGATCCATGGACATACATTCTGAACTGGCTGACAAATGAACCTTAATCTAGGAATAAGATAGGTCATAGGATAGTAATCCGCACAAATAATGAAAAACCAGAGAAACACTAGGTCTGAATGGGTGCTGGTTCTTTTGTTAGCCACAGCTAGAAAACCTTTTCCATTTGCTAACATATGACTTTCTAGTATTAGGTTTCCTTGCCACCATTGATACCTGTTGCATATCCTCAGAAAAAAGGTGCCTAAAAGGTACTAAGATCTGTCATCCACCCCCTAAACATGTTATTTTGGAGCTTAAAAAATTGGGAGAAATAATTAGATTTAAATAGGGAATATTATTTATAGGTGAGGACTGAAATTAGATTAGCAACAATGCGGATATGTCTGGGGGGGGTCTAGAAAGGAAAATATAACAAAAGAGGGTAGATTTCTTAAGAAATTTATGAAAATATTTTGTATAAAAGATGTGAATTCACTATCAGAAACTCAGACAGAATTTGCATATTATTACCAATAGTACAATAACTGGGCTAGACTTGATAGAAATTATATTTAACAGGAACATATCCATTTAATTGAGAATTTTGATATAAATCAAATAACTATTTTGATCGTGCAACAATAATTACTAAGATAAAGATGCAGGATAATGAAGTAAAGATGAGACAATGTTGCTTCCTCACCTACCTGTTAAAAAGAGAGGAATTTAAGGACTAGGTAGTAGAAATTATCCAGGAGTTATTAGGGAAGATAGAAAGTACTACAGCAATTATAGTTAGTGGTATAAAATGAAAGTAGTATTTAAAAATAGGGTAGAAATAAAAGAAGGCGATCTGGTTAAGAAGTAATAAGAATTATTTAGAGAGACTGACAAAGGTTAATGTACTACAAAATAAGGGGAACCTCACAGAACAAGAGGAGGTACAAATGCAGAGAGCTAAAGAGAAATAAGGGAGCATCTGGATAATATGCACGCATTTAGAAAGCTGTTAAGCAACTGTTTTTTGATAATAACTCCAGTGCACAAAAACATTTGGTACAATAACTTAGGCAATAGAAAGAAGAAAGGAATATTGCCAAACTTAGGGAGCCTATAACAAGAAAAATATCCAGAGACCCTGTAGAGGTATTAGAGATATTTTGGAAATTTTATAAAAAAAATGTATAATGCAGAGAAGTGGGGAAATCAAGAAAAAGCACAAATGGAAATATTTATGGAAGCTTAAATACACCAAGGTTAGAGGTAGATGAGGCCCAACAAATAACACCTAAAGAGGAGATGAGACATAAATGATGATGTATAACCAATCTGCTGGAAAGTCTTCAGGAACAGGTGGTATCAAATTGAAAAAATTAAGAAGAAAGAAAGTAGAAAAAGAAGGAAGTTTTGTTTAGTTTTTTTTTTTAAAAGGAGGGGAGGCACCAACACCCTAGAAAAAGCTGTGGTGGCTTTAATAACCAAAGATGGTAAAGACCTACTATATCTTATCTAGCTTCATAAAGGCCCATCTCAATTCTAAACCATGATTATAAGGTGTTTATGTCCATAATAGCTAAAATAATGGCAAAGGTGACACCAAAATTGATAGATGTGAACCCATGTGGTTTTGTTGTGGGAAGGCAAACATCTGACAATATTAGTAGAACAATGATGATTCAGAGGAAAGTAGAATGTAAGAAAATACTGCAATGGAAGCACTTGCATTCCCTGATACAGTAATAAGGTTGACTAGAAAGATATATGAGGGATCGGAGGTAATAATCAAACTCAAAGGGTTCCTCTCTAAGTTTTTCTGAAGAGAGGAACCAAGCAGGAGCGTCCTCTTTCCCCTTTGTTATTTGCTTTATATTTAGAATCACTGACAAAGAAAATAAGGGAGTCAGAAATTCAAGGGTATAATTGATACGATGTTCAAGGAAAGCTGGCATTATTTGCAGATGATATTATTTTTTACCTGATGGAACCAGAAAAGGACATCTCAGTGAAATATTCTGAGATGGTTCCAGGTTTTTTTGGGATATATAATTAATCAAGATTAAACAAAGGCTATGGCTATAAATTATATACCCACATATGAATTGGTCCAGCAATAATATTTATGGGGGCATGATAAAATGAAGTATTCAG
Organism: Protopterus annectens; assembly: GCF_019279795.1. Taxonomy (NCBI): domain Eukaryota; kingdom Metazoa; phylum Chordata; order Ceratodontiformes; family Protopteridae; genus Protopterus; species Protopterus annectens. The sequence goes on from NC_056733.1 coordinate 1,713,329,283, forward strand.
GAGTATGGATTAGAAAGTATTCAGTTATGACAGCTAATGATATGTGGGAACATATAAAAGAAAAGATAATACAACAACTGGAAAGCTAGAAGCTCTTGCCTATGGATATGGATAGCAAGATATAAGCAGTAAAATGTTCATAGTCCTTTTAGTTTTATACACAGGTCAGGCATATCTTTATCAAACAGATGAGAGATTGTGGGCAGTAATTAGTAAATAGTTGACTGATTTTATTTGGGAGGGGAAGAGGGAAGTGGGCAGGAGTCATGTGAGATAAGCTGATCATCCCAGCAAAGCAAGGAGGTTTAAGATCACCTGATTTGAAGAGATATTTCACAGCTACACAGTTAATGTTCTTATACATAAAGCACACAGAAAGCTACAATTCAAAATGGAAAAGGATGATGATGGATCAGGGGGTAATTCAAGAAATAAGGAAAAAATGGGATTTTGGATACAGATCCTTAAGGAGAATAACAACAGAAATACATTATATTATATTCATAAAATAGTAGAAAGTATACTAAGAACTAAGCCAACATGGGAATGGAGAAATGAGATTCTGCTGATAGGGATGACTGCAATTAGTGGTACAGAATAAACAAAAGAGGGATAAAATGTACTGGAGGAAGCTGGGAAAGCAATAAAAGTATTGGGAACAAATAATTAGAGAAGGAACGCTAATAGAAAGGGAAGAGGACAAGAAAACATTTGGATTGCAGGCTAGTGATCGCTTTCCCTATCAGGGATTAATAGCAGAATACAGACAAATAGAAAGGGATAGGGAATCCTAAATGAAAGACCTGCACTGGCTGGGTTTTTAATTGAATCTAGAACAGAAGCTGCTGTTAAAAAGGGATAATTAGTAGGCCATGTAAAATATTGCACAATAAAGGAATCAATCTGAAGAGATCAGAGAAGATTGGAAAGAGAGGTTAGATATGCAGTTCACAAAGAAATGATGGAATGACACATGTATTACTTCCAAATATGCAACAAAGTCTAGAAGATTAAGAATTTTTATCTGGAAGTGTTTGTGTAGATACTTTTATACCACAAGCACACTCCAAAGAATTTTTTCTAAGATAGATGGCAAATGTTGGAGGTGTGATGGGGAACAAAGAGGTAACTGGGAACATATGTGCTGGTAGTGTAATGAGTTGGCAGACTTTAAAAATTCCTTGCAGATTACTCTGTCAGGAATACTGGGTGAGGAAATGAGTGTAACTAAGGAAATTATTTTTTGAGCTGGGATACAAGATATTAATTGCCTTGACACAGTAAAGCCGTGTTAAGTTTAGTTCTGGTGGCTGCCATAAACGCAACTACTAGAAAATGGAAATCAAAATCTAAACCAACTATACTTAAAGTAGTGAATATTGTAACAGAGTTAAAATAACAGGAAGTGGGATCTTTAGAAAAGGGTAGGAGTAAATTACATCGAAAAAATGGAAAATATGGGAACAATACATGCAGAAAAATGTTTTAGAGCAGGAACGAGGTTAAAGAGAAGGCAGGAAGTGAATAATTTATGTAATATTGCTTAGATTATATACCACATATATTGTTTTTATATATATATATATATATATATATATATATATATATATATATATATAATATTTGTAAATGTGAACTTGTTAACATGATTACATTTATATAAATGTAAGTTTGCCTATGCCACAAGTGATAATTCAATAAAGGAGTTAAAAAAAAAAGATCCTATCTTCCAGGCAGTCGGTTGCAGTGGTTTTCTGTCAGGATATATCAAACACCACTTGTTTTGTGTAAGTCTGTGAGGAAGCATGTGCTAATTGCCTCTGGCCATTTCCAGAAGAAGGGAAAACCACTACTGCCTGGGCCAGAATGGAGACACCACAATTATCTTTGAGAAGTTCTGAATTTTGAAGTTCCCTTGATATTAATGGAAAGGAAGAAAAATCATACAGGAACAATCCTATGCAAGGAAAAGAAAATGCGTATGTCTTCCAGGGCTTCTTGCATGGAGTACCAGTGGAGAATTTTGCTAACTGGTTGTTTAGACAGGCGGTAAAAAGATTTATTTAAGGTGTTCCCTACAAATGGATCAAATCACAGAAGACCCTTTGATTAGGTTACATTTCTAAGAATCTCTCTTGGTCCTGCTCAGCTTGTCTGCTACATAATCATGCTCAGATGGAATGTAAGATACCTGTAGAGTAATATTATGCAGAAAAGCTATGTCTCCGGCTACCATGTCTTGTCTGCAGAAAGGGTAAGATCTGTTTTGTCCTTGCATATTTATGTACCACATTATTGTGGTGTTGTCTGTAAACACTTGTAGAGGTCCTGGGTTCCATGGATGATTTAGAGAGCTGAGAGCATTTATGAAGACAAATCTTTTTTATGTTGAGGTGTTTTGGTCTGTCTTTTTTGTTCCAAAGACCCTGCACATTTATCCTCAAGGATACTTCTCCCCAAGCATAATCCAAGATATCTGTTGTTACTGACAGCTGGAGAGGGGGAAGTGGGGAGTGGGAGACATGGATTCAGGAAGATTTGGTATCTTCACCACATAATCTCCCTTTACACAAATCTGAGAACTGGAATTTGAAAAGTCAAGGAATGTTGGTGCTAGGACCATAGAGATTTCATATACCATTGTAACTTTCTCATGTGGAATCTTGCAAGCAGTATCATGAGTTTCACAGATCCCATGAGACCATGAATCCTGAGGAATTCTCTTGTTGATACAGAAGTCTGAGTATAAAACCCCAGGAATAGTTTGAAATGTGGATCTATTCTTTTCCAGTGAAAGAAATCCTCTTTGAACCAAAGTGTCCAGCAGATACTCTGGAAAAACAATCCTGTGAGAAGGAGTCAGAAAAGACGTCTGCACAATGTGTTGTAATCCCAGCTTGTGTTGGCGATCCTTTACCCAAGTGGGTGATTTGTGACACTTTGAAAAAAAGACTCTGGAAAGATAAGCAAGCCATTTAAATTAGGAAAATGTGAATACCTTGCAGTTTACATTAGGCTATCACAGAAGCTAGATATTTTGTGAACACCTTTGGAGCAGTACATTGCCCAAAGCGTAAGTGGGAGAACTGATAATATAATCCAGACACACAAAACTTTAAGAAACACCTGAAGTCAAGATCTATAGGATTGTGATGGTATGCATCTTTTAAATCCAAGATCACCAGGAATCTCAACTGGAGAATAAAGAGTAACAAATTGTGAAGTGAGAGCATGCTGAACTTGGGCACGATCACAAACTGGTTCTGAAAGGAAAGGTCCAGAACTGGTCCCCAAGAGGCTTCTTTCTTTGGCACCAGAAACATCCTAGAATAAAATTGTTATCCTAACTGATGAAGAGCTATAGCTTCTATCACCCCCTGAGCCAGCATATGCTGGATGACAGGTGGTAAAAAAAAATAGTTTGGTCTGGCAGATGAGGTGGAATCCCCTGAAAAGGAGGGGCATACTCCTACTGCCATCTGTAGCCCTGATAGATTACTTTCAGAACCCATCTGTATGAAATAATCTGTGATCAAGGAGAGAAAAGGAGGTTCAGACTTTCTGGAAGAGTTGAAGGACTGCCAGGACAAGAGGGGAAGAAGGTCTATCATACAGTCAGTCTGGAGATTCTGGCTTTAGTTTGGAACCTCCCCATCAATACTTTTTTAAATGTCTGCTTACTAGCAGGTTGCTAGGACTGTTTATTTTGCTTTTAAGTGAAATTAGATGGGGAGCATATAATCCTTTGAATCAGCTTTCCTCTCTCATTACACTTTTTAATTACCTCTGCAGCAGAAGTTCCAAAAAGTAGTCCTTTAATCAAGGGAGAATTTAACATTTCATTGTTGACATCCTCTAGGAGGTTTTGTGAACACAGACAGACAACTCCCACATAACAGTTTCAGCAGTAGCAACCCTGAAAGTGACATCATTAAAGTCATGCACACATTTAGACAATGGGTAGTGAATCGAGAAACACTTGTTGTCTTTTGGCTTTTCCCGGTTAGGGGTCGCCACAGCGGAACTCCGGTCCGCTAATGATTGGTAGTAGATTTTCTCGAACGCCGAGGTGCCAGATCGACGTTCAACCTTCAATAAAGGCATGCCCATTTATGCATGTCTTTCGAACACCCACGCAACCACGGGGAGGACATGCAGACTCCACACAGAAGGCACTCCCCACACTCCAGCCGAGAATTGAACGGGAGAACCTCTTGCTGTGAGGCAACAACGCTACCACTGCACCACCGCGGAAGTGTCTTGAATCAAGAAACAGTGGAAGCTAAATTACATAAAACAGATTTTTCCTCACAAGAAGCAACCAATGCCAAAATATTACCCATACTCTCACAAGAGGCCAGATGAAACTTCAACATATGAGCCTGACAGATGAGAATTTTAAAAACGTGAGATACAAAAGCACACATTTTTTTTTTTCAAAACTTATCAAATTCTTCCCATCCTTTTCAGAAGGAGATGGAGGAGTATAACAAAATGCTTAGGAGTGGCTGCTGGGTCAGGTCTGGGATTAGCATAGGAAAATTTAAAAGAATGAACACCCTTATATAATCTAGCTGCTCTTTTTTTTTGACTGTCAGGGAAATTAAAGGTTGTAGCAAAAAACATCCTCCAAAGCAGAAAGAATCAGAAGAATAGGAGTAGATTTAGAAAATTCTAGTTGTAATAAATCATAATATTTTCAAACACGAACAAAATTAATAAAACACAATAGAAAGAGCAAACGGCTCACAGGCAAACACAAACTTTTTATTTTAACGCTTTCGTCAGCTGTTAGCTTGACTTCATCAGAAAACATGACCAACTAGGTCATTTCCTTTATATACAAAATAATCACATGACTTTTATTTAATTAAACAATTAAGTTAAGAACTTATTTTAAAATTTTAAAACCCAATACCAAATACACCATATTAGCAGCAGAGGCACATAATTCTAACAAACAACATTCATGCATCCAAAATTATAACCAATGGTGAAAAATGCTAAAAACTCATATTAAAAAACATATACTTATTTGCATTCATATACGAAAATCTGCTTTCATTTTAAGATAACTTGAAAGGCTAACAGTTTAATTAAGCACTGGGGGGAAATTAGCATTACATTTTAGCTGCCACATTAATTCTCGATACTCCAAAAAAGTGTCCAAAGGACCCTCTATTATTCCTCACCTGTTCAACAGCACTGAATTGAAATTGATTCCCTGGATTAACTTTAATATGTTTAAATAGGGCATTATTAAGATTATTCTTACTAATGTCATATAGGTGCTGATAAACTCGCCTATTCAAACTATTAATAGTTTTCCCTATATAGAAACTCTGGCACTGTTGACAAATCGCTATATAGATAATGCTTTTAGTGTGGCAGTTAAACCTTTGTTTTAAAACCACCCAACCAAACGCCTTGATAAACAAAGACTCCTTTTCCAACATATAGGGGCACTAATTACAGTGTCCACATTTCACCATCCTCCCCTTAGTCCATCTTGTATTATCAGTCTCTAATAGATTTTTAATGGATTTGTCCTTCTTGTATACTACAACAGGACGGTCACCTAATTTATTATTGAATTGCTGTTCCATATCAAATAGTATTCAGTTCAGATTTAGTATTTCTTTTATTTTTCCATAAATAGGACTAAAAGTGAGCGCCATAGAATACAAAAAAGGGGGTTTACTAACATCCATCATATTATCACTATTGGCATTAAATACACCACCTAATATGGGGACAAAAGTCCCTTCATCTCTCTTGTTTATAACTTCCTGAAAAATAGGCTCTATAAATGGTAAAGGATAACCTCTTGCCAATAGCATACCCTTCGGTGTGGCAATTTTCTTAAGAAACAAATCTTTCTCACTGACCATTCTAGCCAACCTAACTCCTTGTCCCTTTACCAATGATCTTTTTTGATAAACTGGGTGGGCACTAAATGTAGTAAGGTATCGGAGCAGGTTGGCTTCCTGTAGAGTGTAGAAATAAATCTACCATTAACCTAGTCCTTAATGATAGTAATATCCAAAAAATGAATAACACTGTCATTAATATTAATAGTAAACTCTAAAAAAGATGTACTCCCATTCAAATAATCAAAAAATTCATACAATGATTCTTGAGTTCCTTGCCATAGGATGAGAATATCATCCAAATAACGGCCATAAAAAATACACCGGTCATATAATTCTGAAGTAAAAACCTTGGAAATTTCCCATTCCGCAAGGACAATATTAGCAAATAGGGGTGCACATGAAGCCCCCATGGTTCATAGGTTCATAGGGAACAATGACCTCTTTTTTCATGGATGAGAAACCTTTTGTGATGAGGTGTGCCACGTAGAAGGATTTCTTGACTACTGTGGCAATGTGATTATCAAAGGAGAGACTACTTTCCACCTGTGTCCCAAGGTCTCTTATCACACTTTCGGTGTTAAGGAGACTACCACCTATGTGGTAGCTCATGGGTACAGAGTTTTTACCAAAGGGGATGACAGTGCACTTTTTGGCATTGAGCTTGAGGCCATGGCTTTGACACCAGGCATCTGTCTCAGTGAGGCCCTTTTGTAGGATGTCCACATCATTAGGAGTTTCAATTATGGCTCCTAGTTTGCAGTCATCTGTGAACTTCATTAGCCAAAGACCTTCTGTGTTAGCCTGTACTTCAGAAAAGTAGATGCCAAATAGGAGAGGACCAAGGACTGAACCCTGTGGTACTCCACTTGTCAGTGGTCTGAAGTCAGATTTGGAGTCTGCTACTTTCACAGTATGGGTAGTGTCAGTGAGACAGTTGGCAACTCATCTTGTGACATAGGGATTTATACCTAGTTTAGTGAGTTTATCTATAATTTCAAAGTGGGGGATGGTGTCAAAAACCTTGGCGAGATCTAGATAGGCTGTGTGAACCACCTTACCCTAGTCTACGGCTTTGGTGACTGCTTCAAAGAAGTCATTCAGGTTTAGGAGACATGATCTGCCTTTTACAAACCCGAACTGGGTGGGGGTCCAGAGTTTGGAGATTACCAGTGTCTCTGTTTATAAGTTCCATGATGATACATTCCATGGCCTTGCAGACCAGGCTCATTAGGCTAATGGGGCGGTAGTTCCCAGGGTCCGTGGTGGCCTCTCCTTTTTGAAGTGGGATAACTGTTGCTGTGCGCCATTCAGTGAGCACAAAGCCTGAGCTGAGGCTATGATTGAACATGGTGCTTAGGTGGGGTGTCAGTTCATAGGTTCATAGGTTTATACTAGGCTATCTGCCCTAAGGCATTTATAAGCCTAGCCCAAAGTTTTGTGGCTTACGCCACCCCTTATATGAAAAAATACTGTGCCCATTAGTTTGTTGTGCCTCTGTCCAGCAGTGACACAGAGATGATTCCCGGGATAAACCTATGATCTCCCATCCACAGGTCAAGATTTCTCTTGAACAGAGCCAGCGAGGTGCTCTGCCTCACATGGACCGGTATTTTATTCCACAGCATAGGGAGTCTCTGAGTGATAAATCTATCCCTCCAGCATGTCCTATTTATATCCGTGCTAAGGTTTAAGTCGCTTGCTCTAGTTGTTTTGGTGGATTTGGATTTTTTGAGGTGGAGCATGTCCATTAATTCCGGGTTGGACATGGCCTTGTATGTCAGGCACATGTCACCTCTGAGCAGACGGTATGCGACTGAATAGAGCTGGAGTTTCTTCAATCTGGCAGCATATGACAGATTTTGGAGTCCCTTTATCCTTTTGGTGAGGAACTTTTGGGGTCTCTCCAATTGCTGCAGATGTTGGGTGAGATACATCCTGAATGGGGCATTGTACTCAATCATTGGTCTGATAAGTGAAGAGTACAGGGGAACAATGACCTCACTAGATCTGGATGTGAATCCCTTCATGATCAGGTGGGCAATGTAGAAGGTCTTTCTAACCACTTTAGCAACGTGAGTGTCAAAAGAAAGGCCACTGTCAACCTGGGTCCCCAGGTCCCTGATAACCTCTTCTGTGCTTAGTGGATTGCCGCCTATATGGTAGCTTGGGGTTACCTTGTTTTTCCCGAAGGGTATGACTATACATTTTTTGCGTTTAACTTCAGGCCATGGCTCTGGCACCAGCTATCTGTTTCCGTGAGTCCCTTCTGAAGGATATCCGTGTCCGATGCACTTTCCACTATGGCCCAGTTTGCAGTCGTCTGCAAACTTTGTCAGCCAAAGTCCTCCCATGTTGGCCTGTACTTCTGAGAAGTAGATGCCGAACAATAGGGGGCCAAGGACCGAGCCCTGTGGGACACCAGTTGTGACTGGCTTGGAGTCTGACATAGCGCCAGCAACTCTAACCCTGTGGGTTCTGTCCTTAAGCCAGTTTGCAACCCATCTTGTGACATATGGGTTTACATTTAAGCTGGTAAGTTTTTCTACAATACCCGAGTGGGGTATTGTGTCGAAAGCCTTTGCAAGGTCAAGGTAGGCTGTATGGACTGCCTTTCCCTCATCAATGGCCTTGGTGACTGTTTCGAAGAAGTCGACCAAGTTCAAAAGGCATGATCTGCCCTTGACGAAGCCAAACTGGGTCGGGTCCAATGTCTGCAAGTCCCCTATATCTTTGTTTATGAGCTCCATTATGATCCTCTCCATAGCTTTGCAGACTAGACTTGTTAAGCTTATGGGGCGGTAATTACCAGGGTCCGTAGAGGCACCGCCTTTGTGGAGTGGGACCACAGTTTCCGTACGCCACTCCTTGGGCACATATCCTGTGGTAAGGCTGAGATTAAACAGCTGCCTTATGTGCGGGTTTAATTCCTCATTTAGCTCATGTAGCACACAGCCAGGGACACCATCCGGTCCCATTGATGCTGTGTTTTTAGCTTTAGAGAGTGCAGCTTTCACTTGCGCATTTGAGATGTCTGGGAGGCTACACTCCGCTGGGATAGTTATCTTTCCTTTAGGGGGGGAGAGGGGGGTGAAGTTTGCACTGAATCTGTCTGCCAGTATGTTGGCAATGTCTGTGGGTTCAGTGATTTTTGTATCATTTTGGACTAATTCTGAGCATATCTGGGAGTTTCCACCCAGGTTCCTAACATAGCTGAAAAAGGCCTTATGATTGTCCTTTGAATCCATGGCAATTTTTCTCTCAAAATTGGCCTTAGTTGATTTTATGAGTGCTCGTATTTTTTTACTAATAATGATCAGGGGTGACTTCCCTTTTATGGATTTTGTTCTATCATGTAATAGCTTTCTCCTCTTATTGTAAAGTTTGTTAATGGCTGGGGTCCACCAGACTGGATGTTTGCCCTTTGTGGAAAGAGTCTTGGTTTTATTTGGGATTGCCTGATCCATGCAGTCCTGGAGGTGTTCATAGAAGGCATTTGTAAGGGATTCCGCAGCTTGGGTTGTGGTTTCCACTGGCTCAGGGGCCTTGAAGGATACCACACCAGTCTTGAGTAGTGTGAAGTTTGCTTTAGAGAAGTTCTTCACTGTGGTCTTTTTGTTTGGGGTGGGGGCGGGATGTGGATTTCCAGTGAGATTAGTTTATGATCAGATCTCACCAATGAGGCATACACTTCCGGTGTGGAGCATTTTGTCCCCATGTTTGTGATAATGACATCTAGTATATTTTCTCCTCTCATGGGAACAGTGACTAGCTGTTCCATGGCATTTGAATTTATGAACTCTAGGAACCGTTGGGCTAGAAAGTTAGGGCTTGAGTAATGTTCCCAGTCTATATTCGGGTAGTTGAAGTCACCCAATATGATGGTGTTTGGAGATACATTTATACCCTCCAGTGTCTTCAGGAAGGCTGTGTGGGGTTCCTGAGTTTGAGAGGGTGGTCTGTAGCATGCTACAATTTGTAGAGCAGTTTTGCCTATGGTTAGTTGCACCTGGATGGTTTCAGAAGCTTCGTGTATTGCCACCAACCTGGAGGTGTGGGTATCCTTTATGTATATGGTACACCCGCCCCGCTTTTGTGGTGTGGTACGGGTTTTGGGGGCCGAACGCATGATATGAGGTAAAACCTAATAGTGCCGGGGTGCTCTCAGGAGCCTTGAACCAGTTTCAGTTACAGCACAGACATCGATGTTCTCCATACTGAGAAGGGCCTCGAGTGCGTGCATTTTGAGATTTAGACTTCTGGCATTGAGCAGCATTACCCTCAGTTTCTTCCCATTTTTGTTTTCTAGGGTGGTAGGTTTAGAATTTGAGCCTTGCCTAAAAAGGCACTATGGGGGTGGCAAGAGCCTTAGCCAATATCCAGAATCCCAGGGATGACAGGTGCAAGCCGTCCCTTGCGAAGCAGCGTGGCTTGTCAAGCATGTCATCCCAGGCAGACAGACACTGGATCCCCTTTGAATGACACCAGACATTAAGCCAATTGTTAAAGCTGATCATCTTATCTCTATATTGTGGCATCATTCTTGGTGAAGGAAGGATACTGCTCAGGGTCAGGGTCATACCTGCCTGGGCTACATAATCAGAGAGCTCCTCTATGTCTCTTTTCATGTAGTCCAGGGAGGTACGTCTCAGGTTGTTCACACCAGCATAGACAATGACTGTGTCATATTTGTACTTGCCGTGGAGTGACCCAAGTGCTTGTGTTATGTGGCGGATTCTAGCGCCCGATAGGCAGCTTACTGTGACCCTCTCCCTGTTCAGCCTGGTGAGTGGGACGTCAGTGTGTCTGACTATGGAGTCACCTATGACAAGTATGTTTGGTGTTGTATTTGGCCTTAAGGGCTGTGACTGCTTTGCACACTGATTTTGTGGTTTATGTGTTGCTTGTGGGGTGTCTTGAGGTAGCAGTTGTTTGGGTGTCTGCTTTGGAGGCCGCTGCTGTTTAGGTAAATTTTTACTCAGAGCCTCCGAGTATGTCTGTGTGTTTATGTGTTTGATTCAGTGGTGTGGTAGCATTATGTGAGGCTGGTTTTGTGGTGTGTGTAGTTGCCTTCTCCTCCTGTCTGGTCTTGCCAGTCCTGAGTTGAGAGAGCTCAGCCTCCAGTTTGGCTAAATAGCTGCATCTCTCGCAAGTATTTGTGTTATGTGGGAGGAGGAGAGGGTTGTCTGTGTACATGAGGCAATTGTAACATTGCCTCAATATTCCCAGATTCACCAACTGGGCAGGAGAGGACGCCAGCATCTGGCCCTTCGACATGCTAGAAAAATAAGAAGTTAGGTATGAGACTGAATAAGAGAGGACTTAGTAAGGAAGTGGGTACTCCTGGGGGGGGGTTTCAAGTGAGGGACTTTGTATAATATAGAAGTGACAAGTGCTGAGCTTTTTTTTTTTTGAGAAAAAAAAACTTTTAGGAACAAGTGCTGCGCTTTTTAGTCAAGGGATATACTGTTTAGGTTACTAGTAGAGCAGTTCTAAGGGAAAAAAATGAAGAACAGACTTTATGGAGCCAGAAAAAGTTTAACCTTGTTAAACCAGCGCTGCCCGATGCTGCTCTAGTGGCAACTCCGCGCTAAATCACGCTAAAGCGTGCTTTATAGCAGGGGGCTGGAAAAGGCAGGAAATGACCCAAAATGGCCACTGAACTACAAGTTACTGTCTTAAACCACTCCTCTGAGGACAAACAGGCAGCTCAGTACTCCCCACTCCCACTGGTGAGTAAAGAAACTTCCCCCTGACCAAACAAAGAAAATGGAGAAGTACAGGAACCAAGACAAAGCCCAGGGATCAGCAAAATCTGATCACTGGAACAAACTAGCCAGGAAAGTTAGGAGAGCAAGAATTTTTTTTGTTTTTTTCCAAGTTTTTTTTTTTCACAGACAGAATAGAAAACACAATAAATGCTTTGCTTTTCGATTATATGCTATCAAAAGCTAGTACACTTGAGTGTATTAGCCTGTAGTTTAACTTTTAAGCAAACTTAAACTAAGACGTGCAACCAACAATTAAAGCTTATAAAAACAGGTAATACCACTATAAAATAGACAGAAACAGTCGTCAAATAACACAAATGGTCGAAAAATGTAAGAAAAAATACTTAAAATCTGGAAAGATTTCTTTTTCCTTTCTCTGCTGCTCTAGGAACTCTGCTGGATACCACGAGGAGCTGTGCTGAGTTTTTTCTGTAGTTCATATAGAACGCAACCTGGGATGTTGTCAGGTCCCATGGATGCTGTGTTCTTGGCTTTGGAGACTGTGGTTTTTACCTGTGCAGTCATGATTACAGGAACTTTGCATTCTTCTGGTATAGAGATGGGCCCTTTAGGGGGTTGGGGCTAAAGTTAGCACTGAACCTATCTGCCAGGATGCTGGCAGTATCAGTTGGTTCTGTATATTTAGTGCCATTGTGCTGTAACTCAGAGCAGATCTGAGTGTTGCCATTGAGATTCTTGACATAGCTATAGAATGCTTTGTGGTTGTCTTTAGAATCAGTGGCAATTTTGTTTTCATAACTAGGTATGGAGGATTTTATGAGGGATCTCAGCTTCTTACTGAGGCTGACAGGGAGTTCTTCCAGTCATGGGATTTTACTCTTTTTTTGCAACAGTTTCTTTCTTCTGTTGTAGAGTTTGTTTATGGCAAGGGACCACCAGGTTGGCTTCCTTTTTTTGGAGGATAGCATTGTGGTTCTGTTAGGGATAGCATGATCCCTGCACTCGTGTAAGTGCTTATAAAGTGCCTTTGTGTAGGATTCAGCTGTCATATCTCTATTGTCCGTCTGCATGGGTGTTGTGAAGATGTTCTTCGTGTTTCACTGTTGCAGTCATAACTGTAGGGTGCTCCTGCCGGCAGGCAGCCCGAAGTCGGCCAGAATCCCAAAGTCTGGGTCCGGCGTCGGCTGTACAAGCTAGTACCCTGACGTCAGGACGCTCAGGTATATAGCCCTCAGCCGACGCCATCTTGTCCAGTCTTTCTTGCCGTGCAGTGGAAAGCAACTCGCAAGTCGTTGGTTGGTGATTTTTGAACAGCTTGTTTGGTTTGTTGTCGGTCCAAAGTTCTTACTTCTCTTCTCAAGCTAAGTACCCCGTTGGGGAATCTTTTTCTTGTTCCTCCAATGTCAGAAAAAGTTAATAATTGTATAGCGTGTGGAAAACAAATACCTCATAAAGATTTCCACTCTTACTGTTTACCTTGCTTAGGCCCTGACCACGACATTTCTTGTTGTCGGTTCTGTGCCAGGTTCAAATCTCGCACTATCAAGCGTAGGTACGATTGGGCTCTAAATTACTTCGGTAGACGTTTCAATTATAGAATGTCGTCGGATACTACCGGAATACAAAAGAAGCGCAAAGACAATGACCGGCCTCCGAGGTCCAAACAGGATTCGTTGCAGCCGGAGCCAGCATCAGGTTCGGCGGTCGTCAGTGAGGCGCTTTTGCAGCCCCTGTCGTCCGCCACTTCTGAACCGATGGCCGACACGGACTCCCATGGGGAGCCATCAAGGCCCACTGTTTTATCTGCTGCAGGACCTTCAGACGTCGCTCCCTCAGATGGGTCTGGAACCGCTGTGCAGGTACCGGCTTCTGAGGGGGTATTCAGGCCTACTCACATCACTATTTCAAAGACAAAGGCAAAGTCAAAGACTCCTGTCAAGCCTAAAGTTTCTACTCAAGCTGCTTCTGATACAGCTCCCAGGACCCAGAAGCAATTGCTATGGATGGCTGAGGATTTACTTACAATGATTAGGGGTTCTCACCCCCCTCCTGAGAAAAGGCCTCGACAGGATATTCCTTTGGATTCCTCTGACCAGGCTTCTGTGTCTTCTGTCTCTTCCTCTGATCAGGAATATTCTTTTCCTCCTTATGAGGATTCGGATGCAGAGGATTCTTTGCCCTCTGCCTCTCCTCCTGAAGATTTTTCTTTTGGGGAAACCTTACATGAGATGAGAGAACATTTTCATTGGGAAGGTCAGGATTATTCTGCTTCCAAGAAGAGACTTAGGGAATTTCTTCTTCTTCCTCAACATAGGCCTTTAGCTATTCCTCCAGTTCTTGATATTGTGGATGATGCTTTCTCTGAGGCTAATTTAAATCCTGACTCCTTGCCTCCTGCACCTTCTAAGCCTGATAGATTTTACAGGGTTCCTGATTCCCATCTATTCTTATTTAAGAACCCTTCTGCAGATCCTGAAACTATTTCTCAGGGTTCTAAGGCTGCTAAGGTTGCTACTTCTAAAAATCCTATACCCTCTGAGAAGGATTCTCGTGCCTTAGACAGATGGGGTAAAAAGGTTTATACTTCTGCTACCCTTTCTATTAGGGCTTTAAATTGCCAGTTTCATATGTTTAAGTGTCTGCAATTTCTTTTGTCTGTTTTGAAGCAAAGGCTTGCTACCTTTCCAGCATGTGCAGAGGATAAGGAATTACAGGACGTATTGCGTGCAACTGAACAAGTTAGCAAACATAGTTTACATTGTGGTTTTGATGCTTTGGAAGCTTCTTGCAGAGCCGCAGCCTCTGGTACTGTTATCAGGAGACATGCCTGGCTTCGTGAACAAAGTTTGCCTGAGCAGGTTAAGGCTAAACTGTTAGATGCCCCTGTTCAGCATGATGTTTTATTTGAATCTAAGGCTGAAGAGGTTATTAAAAAGATGGAAGAAAAGGCAAAATCTATGCAGACTGTGAAAGACTTCTTACAGGTTCAGCCTCCTAGATTTTCCAGGAATTGGCCCTCCAAAAATTGGTCCTTTCCCACGTCTGACAGGCCTCAAAGGGAAAGATATAGACGCTCCAGGGGTCGTGGTCAAGCTCAGGCCTCTTACAGATCCAGACAATGGACTGCTTCTTCACCTAGAAGGGGAGAAGACAGATCCCAATCGCAAAGGAAACAGACACAATGACTCTCTCGGTTGGGCTACAGGACCTCCTTGCCTGGAAGCCCCTCTCGGAGGAAAACGTTCTCTTTTTTACAGAAATTGGACTCATATTACCCAGGACAAATGGGTATTGGACGTGATTTTAAGAGGCTACAAATTCCACCTTCATACTCTCCCAAGGGCTATCGGTTGGCCAGATCTGCCAAAACATCAATGGTCAGAGGCCTTAAATCAAGTGGATGCTCTACTGGCCATGAGAGCCATAGAGCCTGTTCCACTCTCAGAGATGGGAAAAGGCTTTTATTCACGACTGTTTCTGGTTCCAAGAAAACAAAACTCATGGAGACCTATTCTGACCTTTCAGTGTTGAACACCTTTTGGAAATTCCAAAATTCAAGATGCTTACTCTGCAACAACTTATCCCAGTGCTCGCCCAGGACGCCTGGATGGTGACATTGGACCTGAAGGAAGCCTATCTACACATTCCTATCAGGCAGGAACGCAGGAAATTCCTCAGATTCAAGGCAGGTTCGAGGCACTTTCAATTCTCTGTACTGCCCTTTGGTTTATCTACTGCGCCCAGAGTCTTTACCAAGTGCCTGGCCCCAGTAGTGGCTTATTGCAGACTCCGGGGGATTCAAATTTACCCCTATTTGGACGACTGCCTTATTCAGGCAGACAGCAAGGATCTTTTACTTCAACATCTGGATTTTGTTCAACGTCTTCTCCTTTTTCTGGGATTCTCAGTAAACATGAAAAAGTCACAGCTGATCCCTTCTCAGCAAATGAAATTCCTGCAGGCTCTGGGCTACATGGCTTCCTGCATTCTGTTGATTCCAAATTTTTGGGTGCCCTTCTAAACACAAGCTTACAAAGGGCCTTCCTCACTCCAGAAAAACAAATACAGCTGGCTTCAATTTTCAAGACCTTGGCAACTTTAACTCAGCTCACTGCAAGGAAATTCCTGCAGGCTCTGGGCTACATGGCTTCCTGCATTCTGTTGATTCCAAATACAAGGCTTCATATGAGAAAGCTTCAATGGTATCTGAAAAGTGTATGGTCACAGCATTACCACGATCTGGACACTATGATTCCTCTAATCCCCTGCCTCCAAAAGGAGTTCCTTTGGTGGTCCAGGGCGTGTGCTTTAAATGAAGGGAAATCCTTTTGTTTGCCTCATCCTTCTCAGATCATAACCACGGATGCGTCGGATTATGCTTGGAGAGCACATTTTCTGGACAATTGCCAGCAGGGAACTTGGACAAAGAAGCATCTTCACTGGCACATCAACCTGAAGGAAATGTTGGCAGTCCAAAATGCTCTTCTAGCCTTCAAGAACCTTTTGAAACCAGGGCCTCTTCTGATTCGTACAGACAACACCACAGTCATGTGGTACATAAACAAGCAGGGGGGTTTCTCATTCTTACCCCCTTTGCAGACTGGCTATGGCTTTATGGGACACGGCTCTAAATCTTAATCTGCATCTTCAGGCTCAATTCATTCCAGGAAAACAGAATCTCTTAGCAGACAGCCTAAGCAGAAACATTTCGAATCCTCATGAATGGATGCTAGACACCAGCTAATTCAGCAGGATAACTGCAGTTTGGGGTTGTCCCCAAGTAGATCTGTTTGCATCCCATCTCAATCATCAGCTGCCTCTCTTTTGCACCAGGTCCTTCCACAAAACAGCTTGGAAAGTGGATGCCCTGTCATTCAGCTGGAGGAACCTTTCAAGATATGCCTTCCCTCCTCTTTCTCTACTTCCTCGGGTATTACTGAAGATAAAACAGGACAAGCCCAAGTTAATCATTTTGATTGCTCCAAATTGGCCTCGACAGTTTTGGTATCCAACTTTAAAGCACCTGTTCTTGGAACCTCCTTGGATTCTTCCTCTGAACCCTTCTCTGCTGTCCCAGCATCAGGGTCAGATGCTACACCCTCATCTCAAGACCCTTTGCCTGGCAGCTTGGCTCTTCAAGGGAATTTGATCTCTTCTGAACTTCCCAAACAAGTTTTGGATGTTCTTCTAGAAGCTAGACAGCCTAGCACTAGGAAATCCTATGCCTCTAAATGGAAAATATTTTGTATTTGGATGCAGGACCGGGGCTCTAACCCTTTTGTGCCTGATCTCTCGTCTATTTTACTTTACGTTTCTGACCTTTTGTCTAAAGGCCTTTCCTTTTCTTCCATTAAAATTCATGCTTCTGCTATTTCTGCTCATTACAATACTGATCCTCCTGTTTTTTCTCACCAATTGGTGAGACAATTTTTGAGAGGGGCTAAGAATTTGAGGCCTCCTAGAACCTCTCCTGTCCCTGCTTGGGATCTTAATTATGTCTTGGAGAAACTTACTTTGCCTCCTTTTGAGCCTGCTGCAACCTCAGATATTAAGTTTTTATCCTGGAAGACAGTTCTTTTGTTAGCATTGACTTCTGCCAGAAGGGTTTCAGAGTTGAAAGCTCTCATGGCCGTGGAACCTTACCTTATTTTCCACCAAGACAGAGTTTCCTTGAGGACCAATCCTACTTTTATGCCTAAGGTGATTTCGAAAGTGGCTTTAAATCAGACAATTCACCTTCCTACTTTTTTCCCTAGTCCTCAAAATAAAGGGGAAAGGATTTTGCATTCATTGGACGTACACAGACAGTTACGATTTTACTTGGACAAGACTAAAGAGTTCAGAAAATCTGACCAATTGTTTATCTCTTTTGCCTCCAGTTCTCTTGGAAAGGCTATTTCCAAACAAACTATTTCCAAATGGATTGCTTATGGAATAAGGTTTTGTTACAATCATCATGGGAAACAGTTTCCAGGTTCTGTGAGGAGTCATTCTACTAGAGCAGCTGCCACTTCTACAGCTTTTCTCAGAGGAGTTCCTACCAAAGATATTTTGGAAGCTGCCACTTGGAGTTCTGTGCATACTTTTTCCAAGCACTATAATCTCCCTCTGTATTCTAAGTCCAGGGCAGGCTTTGCCTCTGCTGTCTTGCAGGGTCTCCTTGCTGCTCCTTCTTCTTTTTAAGCCTCCTCCCCTTTTACACTGCTTTGGGATTCCACCCTACAGTTATGACTGCAACAGTGAAACATGAAGAACATAGTACAGTTGTGTACACCTACCATAAATGTAGATGTTCGAGTGTCTTCACTGTTGCAGTCAGTGTTTCCCTCCCTCCTATCCCCTCTTATTCTGGTTAGTTTCCCTTTCCACTTCTTTTATGGTGTATTTGTGTTCATTGTTGGATACATTTTGGTTTACTGGGAACTTCTGACATCTGGGGCAAGAAAGGCTGGAGAAGATGGCGTCGGCTGAGGGCTATATACCTGAGCGTCCTGACGTCAGGGTACTAGCTTGTACAGCCGACGCCGGACCCAGACTTTGGGATTCTGGCCGACTTTGGGCTGCCTGCCGGCAGGAGCACCCTACAGTTATGACTGCAACAGTGAAGACACTCGAACATCTACATTTATGGTAGGTGGACACAACTGTACTTTTGCCACTTCTGTC
Organism: Protopterus annectens; assembly: GCF_019279795.1. Lineage (NCBI taxonomy): Eukaryota > Metazoa > Chordata > Ceratodontiformes > Protopteridae > Protopterus > Protopterus annectens. The sequence continues at coordinate 1,713,347,551 of NC_056733.1, forward strand.
TTAAAAAGCATGAAGTTGGCTTTGGAAAATTTTTTATGGTGGTTTCCCTAATGGGGGGTGGGGGCTGGATGTGGATGTCCAGGCTGATTAGCTTGTGGTCGGATCTAACCAACGAGGAATTGACCTCTGGTGTGGAACACTGGTCACCCATGTTGGTAATGACCAGGTCTAGGATATTGCTGCCCCTGGTGGGGGTGTGGATAAGTTGATCCAAGCCGTTGGAATTTATGAATTCCAGAAAATGTTGAGCAAAAGAATTGGTACATGAGTAGTTTTCCCAGTTAATGGCGAGGTAGTTGAAATTGCCCATTATTAGGGTGTTGGGTTGTACCCTAATATTTTCCATTGTATCAAGATATGAGGAGTGGGAATCCTGGGTCATGGTGGGAGATCTGTAGCAAGTTACAATTTGGATTGTGGTCTTGCTCAGAGTTAGTTGCACTTGGATAATCTTGGATGCATTATGCTGAGCAACTAGCCTGGAGGTGTGGCTATCCTTAATGAATATGGATATGCCTCCATCTTTAGTGTTTTGGTCCAGATTAGGTGGCCGAAAGGTTTGGTATGAATTATAGCCTGGTAATGCAGTGGTGCTCTCTGGAGCCTTGAACCAGGTCTCTGTCACTGCACAGATGCTGATGTTCTCTATTTTAAGGAGTGCCTTGAGTGAATGCATTTTGAGGTTTAGACTTCTAGCATTGAGTAGCATTACCCTCAGATTTTGCTTGGTAAGTATGGGCATCCAAACTCTATTTACAATTATTCCATATGATTTGGGTATAGCATCACTTAATAGTTTTTTTAAAGGAGAATGCTGGCTACCCATGGATTTTATAGATTGTTTAGGAACATTAATGGAGGTAGTGCTTTATAACAATGTGTTTTTATTTGGTGATTTAGTTTATAGACAGAAGGTTAGAGTAGCCATGGGGACTCCATGTGCTAACAGTTATGCCAACCTAGTGCTGGTGGACTGGGAGCACATGGTAGTCCTCTGTGGCCATGAGTTCACCTCCAGCCTTCTGTACTATAAACATTTTGTGGATGACATTTTTATTTTGTGGCATGGTTTAGTTCCAGACCTTATGAGGTTTGTACAATATCTTGAATCCACCAGCAGTTATTTTAAATTTGTTGTGAGTTACTCACACAAGACATTTAAGTTTCTGGATACTAGGATTACATTGAATAATGGCATTTTGGCCAGTTATTTTTATAGGAAGGAATGTAGAAAGAATGCACTTTTGCACTTTAATAGTATGCATCCCAAGCATATTTTTTAAGAATATTGCTGCAGGACAATATTTGCATATGTCACATTTACATACTGATGATGTTCAATGTCATGAAGCCATGCTAGGCATTAAGGAAGATTTATTATTGAGAGGTTACAATGAACAGTCATTGGAGAATAGTCTGAATATGGTTAGAGCAATGCGTTCAGATAGAGGTCAACCATTTTTTCATCAAACTTACACTCCATATAAAAGAAATGTTCATGTTAATACCAATACTAATATGAGATTTTCCCTTACTTATAGTAATAATATTCAACAAGTGTATAATGGTGTTAGTAAGTTTTGGCCCATTTTGGTTTCTGATGAGAAAGTTAAAGATATTGTGGGTGTTAAAGCCTATTATGTCTTCAGGAATAATTTTTCCCTGAAGAGACAACTTTGTTATATATCATCTCATGCTTCTTTGCCTGCCTCTAATCGTCTTGGCACTTACATGTGTAGAAAATGTAAAGCCTGTAGCTCTATTTCTGTGCTACAAGAATTTCAGCATCCTAATATTATTTTTTAAACAATGTTTTTATTCAGATTGTAGGTCTAAAGGCTTGATCTATTTGGTTAGGTGTAGGTTGTGTACATGTTTCTATGTGAGCAAGACGGTTAGAATGCTGAAGGAATGCATTATGCAGCATATGGGGGATAGTAAACGTTTGGTGATATGAAATGCATTAGCAAAACATGTCTCTTTAGCACCTGGGCATTCTTTTGTATTCAGTGTCTTGCAACTTGTACATGCTAGTAAGAGAAGGGGTGACTTTAATAATAGACTAGAGAATATTGAAGCTAAATGGATTGTGAGGCTTCAGGCAGATAAGCTGCCTGGGCTTAATTCATCTGTACCTTTAAAACCTGCATTAAAAAAGCGAAGCATACATCAATAATTGCTGCTTATATTTGATTGGTTAATTGATTGCCCTTGTATTATATATAAGGGGATGTGTAATTGTGATGTTTTTATGGATCTGATGAAGCACTAAGTGTGAAAGCACTTATCCTCTGGAATAAAATTTTATTTGTTTTTATCAGTCTTGGTGGCAGCTTGGTTTTGGTGGAACATTTACTTGATTTTTGTACTAAGCTGCTATCAGCTGTTGGTTATATTTTTTATTGTATATTTCTTTAAAATCTTGTGCTTCTTTAACATAGGTTCATAGGTTCATAGGTTCATACTAGGCTATCTGCCCGAGGGCATTTACAAGCCTAGCCCATAGTTTTGTGGCTTATGCCACCCCTTTAGTATGGGGAACTATACCCATTATTTTGCTGTGCCTCTGTTGAGCAGTGACACTGAGGTAATCCCTGGGGTATATCTGCGATCTCCCATCCATTGGTCAAGATTTCTCTTGAACAAGGCCAGCGAGGTGCTCTGCCTCACATATACCGGGATTTTATTCCACAGCATAGGGAGTCTTTGGGTGATGAATCTATCCCTCCAGCACGTCCTATTAATAGCCGTGTCGGGTTTAAGTCTCCTGTGACTCTGACGGATCTAGATTTTTGAGGTGAAGCATATTCATCAAATCTGGGTTTGACATGGCCTTGTATGTTAGGCAAAGGTCACCTCTGAGCAAGCGGTGGCGTAGTTGTTTAACTGAATAGAGCTGGAGTTCTTTCAGTCGGGCAGCATAGGACAGATGTTTGAGACCCTTTATCCTTTTGGTGAGGAACTTTGTGGCCTCTCCAGCTGCTGCAAGTGTCGGGTCAGATACATTCCGAATAGGGCATTGTACTCAATCATTGGTCTGATGAGTGATGAGTATAGGGAGACTATGACCTCCCTTGATCTAGATGAGAATCCCTTCATGATAAGGTGGGCAATGTAGAAGGTCTTCCTAACTACTTTAGCTACATGGGTGTCGAATGACAGACTACTATCAACCTGGGTCCCCAGGTCCCTGATAACTTCTTCTGTGCTCAGTGGATTGCCACCTATTTGGTAGCTAGGGGTAACCTTGTTTTTCCGAAGGGTATGACTATGCATTTTTGGCATTTAACTTTAGGCCATGGCTCTGGCACCAGTTATCCGCTTCTGTGAGACCCTTCTGAAGGATATCTATGTCAGATGTGTTTTCTACTATGGCCCAGTTTGCAGTCATCTGCAAACTTTGTCAGCCATAACCCTCCTGTGTTTGCTTGTACTTCGAAAAGTAGATGCCAAACAAGAGTGGGCCCAGGACTGAGCCCTGTGGTACACCACTTGTGACAGGCTTTGAGTCTGACATGGCGCCAGCAACTCTGACCCTGTGGGTTCTGTCACTCAGCCAGTTTGCAACCCATCTTGTGATGTATGGGTTAACATTTAAGCTGATGAGTTTTTCAATGATACCAGTGGGGTATTGTATCAGATCGAGGTAGGCTGTATGGACTGCCTTTCCTCATCAATGGCTTTGGTGACTGTTTCAAAAAGTCAACCAAGTTTAGAAGGCATGATCTGCCTTTGACAAAGCCAAACTGGGATGGATCCAAAGTCTGCAAATTCCCTATGTCTTTATTTATGAGGTCCATTATGATCCTCTCCATGGCTTTGCAGATAAGGCTTGTCAAGCTAATGGGCCGGTAATTCCAGGGTCGGTGGAGGCACCGCTTTGTGAAGTGGGACCACAGTTGCAGTGCGCCACTCCTTCCAGAGGTAAGACTATGATTAAACAGCTGTCCTAGCTGTGGGTTTAATTCCTCGTTGAGTTCGTGGAGCACACAGCCGGGGACACCATCAGGTCCCATGGATGCTGTGTTTTTTGCTTTGGAGAGAGCAGTTCTCACTTGGAGATGTTTGGGGGGCTGCAATCGCTTGGTATAGATATCTCTCCTTTTGGGAGGGGGGGGGGAGAGGTTTGCACTGAACCTGCCAGCCAGTATGTTGGCAATGTCTGTAGGATCAGTAATCTTCACATCATTTTGAACTAGTTCTGAGCATATCTGGGAGTTTCCTCCCAGGTTTCTAACATAGCTAAAGAAGGCCTTATCATTGTCTTTTGAGTCTTTAGCTATTTTTCTCTCAAAATTTGCTTTGGATGATTTTATGAGAGCTCTTAGTTTTTTACTTATAGTGATCAAGGGTGTCTTACCTTTTAAGGATTTTGCTCTATCTTGTAGTAGCTTCCTCCTTTTGTTGTTGACATTAGTTTGAGGCTTACACTTGAATTAATTCCAGATTTAACATCCGCCTGAAATAGTGTAATCAATTCATATTCACTCATTTCCAATACATTGTTATTATCACCCCCTCTAAAATTTGGATAAACAAAGCTGTGGCATGTGTTTTTATACTGAATTTACACACTGAAAAGGCCGTAGGTCTGAAAGCTTTATAATTTATTTATTAAACTTTCCTGAGCATGGATATATGTTTCTGTGCGCCAAGTAGGGTTGGGAGGGTGGCCTAATGGTTAAGGTGTTTGCCTTACAAACACAAGGTGCAGGGTTTGAGTCTCACAAGGGATAATTGGCTGGGCTTAAAATGGCTCGCAAGGGCAACTAGCCTAATACTAATCTATAATTACTGAATTTCCTGCCTGCACTTATTTTTAAAATTGTTTTTTTTCTTAAAACTTGCATTTTATCTGTCTCTGGCCTAGCACTCAAGTGTGAGGTCATTTACTGCACTGTTCTAACTTGTTGATACTTGTGAACCTCTGCTTTCCTTAAAAAAAAAAAAAAAATCTTGCTTTTTCTAACTTTTCTGAGATTTAAAAAAGTTCAGTTACAGATTTGCTGTTCTGAACTGTTTGTAAGTTTCTTGGAGGCCATTGTTTGCTTGGGCTAAAGGGAAGTCTCTGTGTTCATCAGTGGCAGTGATAAACATTGAGCAGCCTGCCTGCCCCTGTGGGAGTGGTTACTGCCTTGAAACTGTAGTTTTATTGGCCATTTTGGGTCAATTCCAAACTCCTTGATCTCCCTCTCTTAAAACCCTCTTTGCAGTTTTGCCTTTTTAAGATAGCGCAACATTGGGCAGTGCCGCCTAATTGGGTTTAAACTATTCCTGACTCCACAAAGTCTGCTCTTCACTTTTTCCCTTAGAACTGCTCTATCTCTCAAATTAAACACCATATTCTCATTCTAAGGCCCCTCACTGGTCCAAATAAGTAATCTTACAAGTTAGCACTAATAAACCATAAGCCCTACTTACTCTTATACTCTCTATGATTACCTTGTCCCCTATTGGTCCATTTTAATTCAGTTCCCTATATTACTCTAGCATGTCCAAAGGTCAGTCAATGGTTTCCTCTCCAGTCCAGCTGGTGAATCTGGGAATGAGGCAATGTTACAACTGTCTCATGTACACGGACAACCCACTCCTCCCCCAAACAGGTTCAAATATATGTGAGAGATGCAACCATATAGCCAAACTGGAGGCTGAGCTCTCTCATCTCAAAACTGGTGTAACCAGTCAGGAGGAGAAGGTAACCTCACACAACACAATTCCAGTATCACATAGTCCCACCACAACAGCGAACCAAACACATAAAAACACAAAAACATACTTGGAGGCTCTAAATAAAAATCTACCTAAGCAACAGAGACCTCCAAAGCAGATATCCAAGCAAACGCTACCCCAAAACAAAACACGTACAACACATAGCACACAAAGTCAGTGTGCCAAGCAGTCACAGCCCTTAAGGCTGTATAACACACCTGATACCCTTGTAGTAGGTCACTCTATTGTCAGACACACTGACGTCCCGCTCACCAGGCTGAATAAAGAGAAGGTCACAGTGAGCTCCCTGTCAGGCGCTAGGATCTGCCACATAACGCAAGCACTCAGGTCACTCCAAAGCAAATATAAATATGACTCAGTCATTGTACATGCTGGCGTGAATGACCTGAGATGTACCTCCCTCAACTACATGAAAAGAGACATAGAGGAGCTCTCTGATCATGTAGCCCAGGCCGGTATGATCCTGACCTTGAGCAGCATCTTACCCTCACCTAGAATGATGCCACAGTATAAAGACAAAATGATCGATTTTAACAATTGGCTAAAATTTTGGTGTCATTCAAAGGGGATCCAGTGTCTGTCAGCCTGGGATGACATGCTCGACAAGCCACGTTGCTTCACTAGGGGTGACTTGCACCTGTTACCCCTGGGCTTTCGGATATTGGCAAAGGCTCTTGCCACCCCCATAGTGCCTTTTTTAGGCAAGGCTCAAAAGTCAAACCCACCTCCATAGACAGCACAAGGAACAAGAAACTAAGGGTAATGCTGATAAACACCAGAAGTCTTAACCTCAAGATTCATGCACTCGAAGCTCTCCTCAGTATGGAGAACATCGATATCTGTGCAGTGACAGAAACCTGGTTCAAGGCTCCAGAGAGCACCCCAGCACTACCAGGTTATACCTCATATCATGCTTTTCGGCCCCAAAACCTGGACCGAAACACAAAAGGAGGGGGAGTTTCCATATTTATCAAGGATATCTATACCTCCAGGTTAGTGGCAGTGCATGAAGTATCGGAGACCATCCATGTGCAACTGACAGTGGGCAAGACTGCTTTTCATTTTATAGCATCCTATAGACCACCCTCTCAAAGTCAGGAATCCCACTCGGCTTTCCTGAAAACAATGGAGAACACTAAGATCTCTCCGAACACCATTATATTGGGCGACTTCAACTACCCAAACATAGACTGGGAGCATTACTCAAGCCCCAGCAGCTTAGCCCAAAGGTTCCTGGAATTTATAAACTCAAATGCTATGTAACAACTAGTCACCACTCCCACAAGAGGGGAAAACATACTAGACCTGATCATTACCAACATGGGGACTCTATGCTCCATACCAGAAGTATATCCCTCATTGGTAAGATCAGACCATAAATTAATTTCACTGGATATCCACATCCCGACCCCACCCCCAGCCCAGAAAACCACAGTGAAAAACTTCTCAAAAGCGAACTTCACACTTCTCAAAACTGAAGTGGAATCCTTCAAGGCCCCAGGGCCAGTGGAAACTATGGCCCAAACTGCAGAATCCTATATAAAAGCATTCTACGGACATCTCCAGGACTGTATGGATCATGCTATCCCAAACAAAATCAAGACACAATCATCCAAAGGCAGGCGTCCAGTCTGGTGGACCCCAGCCATAAATAAACTGTACAACAGAAGGAGGAAGCTACTGAATGATAGAGCAAAATCCCTAAAAGGGAAGGCATCTCTGATCAGTACTAGCAAAAAATTATGATCCCTCATAAAATCCTCCAAGGCCAGCCTTAAGAGAAAAATTGCACAGGACACTAAAGACAATCATAAGGCTTTTTTCAGTTATGTTAGGAACCTGGGATGCAACTCCCAGACTTGTTCTGAGTTGATTCTAAACGACAAAAAATACACTGAATCCACAGACATCGCCAATATCCTGGCAGACAGGTTCAGTGCAAACTTCTCCACCCCCCCCCCAAAAGAGCAAGTATCTATCCCGGCAGAGTGCAGCCTCCCAAACATCTCTGATGCTCAGGTGAAGGCCTCCCTCTCCAAAGCAAAAAACACTGCTTCCATGGGACCAGATGGCGTCCCGGGTTGCGTCCTACATGAACTCCAAGAAGAACTAATCCCTCAAGTAAAACTGCTGTACAATCTCAGCCTCACTACAGGATATGTGCCCAAAGAATGGCATACAGCAACTGTGGTCCCACTCCACAAAGGTGGTGCCTCTGCAGACCCTGGAAACTATTGCCCCATAAGCCTGACTAGCCTAGTATGCAAGGCTATGGAGAGGATCATCATGGAACTCATAAACAAAGACATTGGGGACCTACAGACACTAGATCCTACCCAATTTGGCTTCGTCAAGGGCAGATCCTGCCTTTTGAACCTGGTCGACTTCTTCGAAACAGTCACCAAGGCCATAGATGAAGGGAAGGTAGTCCACACAGCCTATCTGGACCTCGCAAAGGCATTTGACACAATACCCCACTCAGGCATCATAGATAAGCTATCCAGCCTAAATATAAACCCCTATGTCACAAGATGGGTCACAAACTGGCTCAAAGACAGAACCCACAGAGTCAGAGTTGCTGGAGCCATGTCAGACTTGAAACCGGTCACAAGTGGCATCCCACAAGGTTCTGTCCTGGGACCTCTCTTGTTCGGTATTTACTTTTCTGAGGTACAGGCCAACGTGGGAGGACTATGGCTCACCAAGTTCGCAGATGACTGCAAACTGGGCGCCATAATCGACTCTCCAGCTGACACAAACATCCTTCAAAAAGGTCTCACAGAGATGGATAACTGGTGCCAGAGCCATGGTCTAAAGCTAAATGCCAAAAAGTGTATAGTCATACCCTTTGGCAAAAACAATGTGTCCAAAATTACCACATAGGTGGTAACCCATTAAGTACAGAGAAAGTAATTAGGGATCTGGGGACCCAAGTTGATAGCAGTCTCTCCTTTGACAACCACATTGCCAAAGTGGTTAGAAAGACCTTCTATATAGCCCACCTCATCATGAAAGGATTCACATCTAAATCAAGAGAGGTAATCGTGCCCCTTTATTCATCCCTCATCAGGCCCATCATACAATACAATGCCACCTTTCGGATGTACCTTACCCGACACCTGCAGCAATTAGAAAGACCCCAAAAGTACCTCACCAGGAGGATCAAGGGACTCAAACAGATGCCATATGCTGCTCGGTTAAAAAAAACTCCAGCTCTACTCAGTTGCATACCGCCTACTTCGAGGCGATCTATGCCTGACATATAAAGCTATGTCCAACCCAGAATTAATGGACATGCTCCACCTCAGTAAATCTAAATCCCTTAGAGCCACACACTCGAGGGACTTGAACCTCAGCACAGAAATAAATAGAACATGCTGGAGGGACAGATTCATAACCCTTCGCTCTGGAATAGAATTCCAATTCATGTTAGGCAGAGCACCTCACTGACTCTCTTCAAGAAGAAGCTTGATGAGTGGATGGGGGATCGTAGGTTTGTCCCGGGGATTACTTCCATGCCACTATTAGACAGAGGCACAGTAAACTAAACTTTAAAAAGGGCACAGTATACTCAAATCAAGGGGTGGCATAAGTCAAACACAATCGGGCTAGGCTTATAAATGCCCCAGGGCAGATAGCCTAGTATGAACCTATGAACCTATAAACCTAAGTGCTTACTTCTACTGTTTGGACTTTCTTGTGGTTGCAGTGAAGGTATACCACAGTGCTGGTCCTTGGTTTTCATTAGAAAGAGAGTTTTCTAAGACAAAAGCATAAGGACACCATGGTTCAAAGGACATGTGAAAACATGCAAAAGCAGATTGAGGTCCCAAGGAGGAACTGGGTTATGAATGGGGAGACACAATAAGTAGGTACCTCTCAAAAAGGCCTTGGATAGCTTAAGAGCTATCACAGGTGTATTATTCATACCAATGTGAAAGTTGTAAATGAAGGTTAATGGCACTTTATTTGTAGAATACCTAAGAACAGAGCAAAAAAGACCAGTCAAAATCCAGGATCAGATTTGAAGGTGCTGAAAAGTGATCTTAGCCCTTGAAAGAAGTCCATTGGAAAATCTCTTCAACTTACTAGCATGAACCATTCTGGCTGAAGACTTCTGGGAGAAAGACAGGATGCAAACAGCTCTATCAGAAAACTTGGAATTCCTGACCATCATCAAAACTGGAGTAACCATGCAGTTAGTTCGAGCGAGTGTAGGTTCAAGTGAGGTAGGCCCAAAGGATGGAAAATCAGACCCAGAGCAGGGTCCAGAATTCATGGACGGTGCCAAAAATGGGGTAATGATGATAACAATCACACTGCAATGGGATACTTTCTGAAGAAATTTGAATATGAGAGGAGTCTGGAGATATGCATAAAGTAGACCCGAGCTGAATCTGATAACCAACAGGTTGACATGGACTGACAAGACCACATCCGATCTTAAAAATCAGGTACTCAGACAGAATACAGGGGCTGAATAACTACTGTGGAAACACAGTAAATGCTGAGAAATTTCTGAATCAGACTACCTTATTTCTCCAATTAGAAACCATTTAACAGCAGGAGACAAACAAACAAATGATGTAGAGACATAAGTACTTCCACACACAGTGCCACCAATGTATACATGAATGCATATTTCACTTACAAACTTCCAAGCATAATGAATACTCACGTACAGTGCTTTCTTTTTATGTAAAAGTGAACTCTCAAACACATTTTTTATGTAAAACTGAACTCTCATCCATATGTTGTAGACAATGAAGTACCGTAAGACACAGTATATGCAAATCCACCACAGGTATGACTGCCCAGTCACTCTTTGAAAAAGGAAATAACATTTAAGGATGGGTACTGACAAGGTCTAAATGGTCATACGGCCCAGTTGCCTTATATATGCTATGATTTTATAACAGCACACATATGCTGTGTAGAATCTAGACTACTGCACAAATACCCATGTATAAATGCATGCACATTGCAGAGAATGCGGTAATCCCAAATAGCTTATATATATATATATATATATATATATATATATATATATATATATATATATATATATATACACATGTGCTATTCCATGAAACAGTATACATTTACACAGACTGGAGTACTACAAAGTACAGTGTACATACATTAAACAATAACTATGTGTTCACTCACAAAAAAAAAAAAAAAAACTGAAGTGCAAGCACATGCAGAGTAAGGACATCATTCACCAATACATAAAAGTGGGCCCAATGCAAGTGATGCTGTGTTCCCAATCATAGAGTATGAGCTTGCATTAATGCACAAATGTCTGCACAATGCAGAGAATAGACTACAGCCAAAAACAACAAATGCAATGCATAAATGAAAGTACAATGCAAACCCTGAAGAGCTACCAGTGTATGCACCTGCAGCAATGCAAACATGCGTAAAGACCAGAGAGACCTAGCTCCAACCAGGCACAGTGTGTGCAGCTACCTCAATATATAAAATGCATGCATAGCTCAGAAGTCAAGTACTAGCAGGCATGGGATACGCACATGTCATCCTTTAGATGACACTTTAAAATGAGGTCCCATCTGCTTGAGTTGGTGGTAGTTCCAGTGGATGTAAAAGATCCTACAGTCCTATCAAAAAACTAGGGAAAGTTCTCTGATGGCCTGGCCAAGTGTATATATATATATATATATATATATATATATATATATATATATATATATATATATATATATATATATATATATATGTATATCAGGTCTCTCCCAAAAACAGGCCACTAGTCTAGGGGGCTAAACTGGTCAACAAAGAATAAATAACATAAATTAAATATAAATGTACGCACCAATGAAACCAAGTTTGTGTACTGCAGAGAGAGAGGCGCTACTACATTGAATGACTTGATAAGCATCATAGAGTGATGCTCTGCAACAAAACAAAGTGCACGTTACCCGTTGGTACAACAGGTTTTTAATTTTATTTTATTTTGAATTTGTTAACTGGGGTAGAGCACTGATCCCAGTGGACCTATTTCAGTCACAGCCTGGGGTAAACACAACTGATACAAGGTATTATATACAAAGTGAATTCTGTAACATCACTGGTTGATATGGCACTGCATAATTAACACCTTTGAGAAGAGACATCAAAAGGGATGAAGGGTAGACATGTACCAGTAGTTATAGATTAAGCACAAAACACAATCATGAAATCTTGAGCGCGCACACACACTCACACACACACACACACACACACACACACACACACACACACACACACACACACACACACACACACACACACACACAGACCAAGCTTGACAACAATGCCTTCTGGAGTTGTCCTGTCATAATGCATCCCACCAGGCCTTTATTAGACAGACAAAGCCTCAGGAAAGAACATCTGGTTGATACAATAACTGCTTATTCAAATCCATTTGCAGAACTAAGAGCTTACAAATTGAAGATGTAAAGAAATGTACAATGACTATTCATTCTGACATAACAACAGGAGGTGGAAGAGATTCTATATGGAATCACTGAGTGATGCCATTACACTCTGGAAGACAAAAGAGTTCAGGAAGGGGGCTTGAGCACATTCTTCCTGCACTGGGATGATGAGCTACTAATTACATGTCAGTGTATTTATATACAAAGGCATTCTAGCTGCAGTTAAGTCAGAAAATTATTTTTATGTAACTTTCATAACATGTCCACTCTCAAAGACTAATGCCTGTTTACCAAGTCATGACTGCAAACATGACCACTTTCTGTATGCAGCATAAAGCACCTTCGTGCTTCATAAAACACATATCCCAAAGGAAAGGGTAATATCATAGGATCATATGAAGTTACTAGGCTATTGGCCCTGTGGCCCTTATAAGCTTAACCAAGAGTTTAATCCATGCATAGACAAATCAGCCCTCATGTTGAAGGCTTACAGCTATAAGTGTCTCAGTTACCTGTATGTAAAATTACTCTGCAAATCTTGTTTCACTGAAATCAAAATTTCTTATCCAAAATTCATGGATTCATTTTAAAAATCACACTTCATGTGAGAAGCAAAGCTCCCTTCCCCCTACACTTTCTTATTTAATATTTTATCCTAAAAGTTGCTGCACCTGAGGGTAAAGGATTTGTCACCCCCAGAACCCAGTGACCTTATTCAGAAGGTGTAACTGCCTGGTGTACAGCATGATGACTTCCCCAGTAATAAAACTGTCTGCATATAATCAACAAAAAGGAGGAGTGCGTGGAACTTTACAAACCAACATCAATAGCTGCAAAATGATTGATCTTGGAATATCAGAAATAAAATAACTCAGCTGAATGGATAGCACTGCTGGTTCTTAAGAGACCAGAAACCCCAACCAAGATTCTCATCATATGACGTGGATAGTACAGATTCAGGAATAAATACAAAATCCTATTTCTCCCCACTGAATAAGATGTGTGTGTTTAGATGAAAACAGACATCAATGAACCTGTCTGACAGCAAAATTAAAAAAAAAATGTTTCCTCTGATGTGTAATTAGCAGCATAACTTCAGATTGAAGGAATAGTGTTGGTCTTGAGGTTGTGTTCTTTATGTTTCAAAAATGGGCAAAAATAACCTGCACTATAAACAGTTGCTCTGCTGTGACTGTGATAGATAGCACCTATGAAAAATGCCTTGGTTGGGAATACAGTTTCACCAAATGCATGTCACATATAGGTGAACTGCATTCCAGTTCAAGTTAACAACATGCTTCCATCCTGTCAGACTCCAACTCAAACATTATGCTTCTTTATAGACAGAAGCAAGAAAGAGCAAGAAGTTAGAACTGCACCAACTGCCTAGTATAAACCTATGGACCAATAAGGCATTTGTTTCTTGTTCTTCCTTGTTTGCTGGGGTGCTACCTTTAAGTGTATCACACATTCGGTATGAAAATGCATTATCCATACAACAATAAACAATGCCTTAAAGAAATAGCAAAATGCTCCTTTCTGCCCCAAATCTTCTGTTCTTAGTACCCTAAAGCATAATGCATTTTTTTCTGCCTTTTAGTAAGTTTGTCTTAGCAGTGCTTTCTTTTCATTGGATGGTGATAGCAGCAGTCATAGTGATAGTGTCCATTTCCTAAAGACTCTTATGAAAAGCCAAAGCCTGGTTCTCTTTAAATAAATCATTAAAATGTTGGTTCTGTGGCACAGAGGGTAAAGCCCTGACTATGGCCCAAATGATCTTGGATTGATTGGCAGTCCTGACAGACACTGTAGTAGTTGATTTGGGGGAGGGTCACACATCTGAGAACATCTTCTCCTTTGAGATCCCCACTAAAGGCATTTGCCTCAAAGGGAAGGAATCCTGTTGGCTTATGTCACTCATGGAAATGAGTAACAATCCTGGTCAATTCCAACTGCATGGCCAGCCCCATAAGTATCAGATGTCTCTGGGGATGTGTGGAGCAAAATGTAGGACATAAGTATATTTAAAAAAAATATATTCCCACACATGGATGGCAACACTGCTTCCAGTGTGCTTGAACCTGCTATCCAGGAGGCATGCTAAGTGGTCACAGGGGGACCAGAAAGCAAAAAAAAAAAAAAAAAAAACGTAATGACTGAAAACAATGTATGCATGGGAACAACGAACCCATTCTCTCTGAAAATAAAATTGTTGTTGGGAGTTGGTTTAACATCACTTCTTGCAATTTGCTCTTGCACATTCACATCACCCTCCTCTTTTTATGTTTATTTGGACAAATGTACAATCAATAATATTGTGTTCTGGTGGCCTTTGCAATAGTCCTCAAAAACATGCATTTCACCAAAGCAGACTGAGTACACTGTTCTTGTGTTGACTGATACACATATTGTGCCACCTTCTTGTCCCATGTGCCTTTGGTCATCCATTCCCCTTCACTGGAGCAACAGTCTGCTGAGACTGGACATCATTCCAGCTACCTGCATGGCTGGTTGGAGATCTTCTTGCTTCATATGACCCTAACATATCCAGGTTTCAGCATGCAGGGGGCATCAGTGAGGATGTATCACTCACTTATGTGAAAGAAATAACACCTTAGGACAGACCTGCACCCTCAAAGCCAGAATTTCCTGTGGGAGGTTGGTTCTGGTTTCCACTGGGATTCAACTATATGAATATGTACCCCAGAGTTATACTCCCATCTCTTCTCCACGAGGAGAGATGATCTGACAAAACCATGTCATTCATCTTCTCTGTTTTGCCACTCTCTCTCCAGATCCCCTAGTTGTTAGTTGAACTCGGGTCACCTGAGTCAAATTCAGGGCTTTATCCCTATATGCCAACAGAGGTGGCTTGTTGCCTGATACACAGTACATCCAGCCCTTAGCCATTGTGTAATTTCTCATTAATGATAATCAGAATATTAGCTGTATTCCTCTGGAACTGACATCAAATAATGCCTCTTCCTTATAATAATTAGAACATTCCTTTCTTCACAGCCACAACAAGAAACGTATGTAATAAAGAAAACAGTCCTTTGAAACTAAGCATGGTTTCAGTCTCACTTTCAGAAGCCCAAGACCTAATCTTGTAAATCCCAACATTTCAAAATAATCTGTCATTCAAACAAGGTACAGCAAATTCCAAAACTCACTGTTACATCCTTAAAGCATTTATTGCAGGGGGGCTTTGATCAAATGCACCCCCCACCATACCTCTCAACCTGTTAGAGCAAGGAATCTGGATAAAAGCACAAATAATGGAGGACAAAGGCCTAAAAATAGGGACACTTTTTAAATATCGATCTTACAAACTTAGAAGGTGGATAGAATAACTGGTTATGCATTAGCATACATTTTCTGAAGGATAAGAAGTCTGAAACTCAAACATGTGTCATTATTTCCTGACTTTAGTCGTCAATGATTTGCTAGAAAACCACAATTTTATGAGAAACAGACCAAATACATGAGTCCAAAAATCAGGACATTCTGTGAAAATCTGTACAGTTGAGAGTGATGCCCCCACCCCTGGTTATTATACACACTTACTCTGAGATCACTGTACCTCACAATTGGAGAATACAGAGAGGTATTGTAATCACAGACCTAGTACAGATTCTCCTACATTTGCATTCAAGTTCCAAGGAACACAGCTGCAGTTCTTAGAATTTCAACAGGCATCCATGGTTTCTATATAATTAGAACAAAAAACACCTGTCCACTATTGGCCCACTGCAGTTTTTCTCTAACCCCGTGTACATCATGCTCCCTCTACAATGACACTGAGCAGATGCTGAATTCATCTGTACCAGCAATCCCTCTAATGACATTTGCTGGTGACCAATTCACAACTGTCAGTCAGTAAAAAACAATCCTTTGCAAA
Source organism: Protopterus annectens (assembly GCF_019279795.1). Lineage (NCBI taxonomy): Eukaryota > Metazoa > Chordata > Ceratodontiformes > Protopteridae > Protopterus > Protopterus annectens. The sequence continues at coordinate 1,713,363,622 of NC_056733.1, forward strand.
TAAGTTAAGTTTCCTTATAATAAACTTACAATGCCCAGTCACACACTGTAGTACTCAACATGCCCACTTATATTGAGACCCTTTCTTGCAATCTTAATGATCCCCTTAAAGACCCTGCTGGGTGTCTTTTCTACCAGCATCAGGCCTAAAGTAAAAATGGTAATGTGTATTACTTTCCTTTTACTAAAGGAATACAATCCCATCCTGCTGTGAAACATCTACTGCCAATGCTGATATTTGCCATCAGGACATGCAGGATCGCCCTTCCTATCTGGACTGCTCTGTTGATACAACTTCACTTCTTGCAAACCTGAGGTAAATGCTTATGATGTCAGGTCAAGCATGTCTATGGGGACTCCAGCAAACTGACATAATTTGGCTGTTTCATCAAATTTTGCCCCCATATTTTAACATTACATCTTTGGGCCACTTCTTCATGAATTGTTAGTCTCATCTTTTGCAGTTCTGTACAGAACTTTATTTTCATAGTGACTGTGAAAACCTTATAGGCATCATTTCAAAGTACCATTCCAGGTCAGGAGATAATCTCACAACAAAGAATTATTATGAATTTGGACTGAGGATATGCAGAATGCTAACATTATGCTTCATTGCCCTCTCTGACAAACAAAGACTTATGAAATTGTCAGTCCTTTATATTTTTCTTCCTAATTATAAAATATTCATTGCAATTCAGATGAAGGCAACATGTATTTCTCCACTTAAGAAACTTACTGAAGATATAATTGTCTATGAGGCTATAAGATGAATGTGTTTTATTCTTTGGCCCAGAGTTTAATGCCTAATTCTCACCTTTGCTATGTATATTGTATGTAGCTCTGATCTCAAAGTCTGTTAATCAGGCTTCTACAGCTCTAAGATACCTGAATGATATCCCTTTAATTGATTTCTGCATTCAGGTGTCAATATAACTGTCTGAAGTGGAACGTACAATCTAATTTTCCATAGAGGCAAATCCCCTTACACCACTGTGTTTACTTAGTCAAAATCAACAGCATAACATCACAATTTCACTGGCTTTATCCCAAAACAACATTTTAACATTTTCATAGGGGTCACACTACCTAAATGAGGTACTTTCTTTCAATTTACAAATTCTCACTGCTGGAATACAATCCCCAAAATATTGACAGCACTGTCTAAAAAAATACACACAAGATGAACATGTAGTGACTATGCCACATGTTGTTTGTGGAAAGGAAAATATTGCCACTAATGTTACATAATTTTCTCATCAGAAAACACAGTAGCAAGACATTTAAGTAAAGCTAATTTTATGCAGGGTGCAAGCCCCCCACAACCTCTGATGTGGAGGGAACAGTTACCTGCATTTTTCCTACCTTATTATTCTTACTCAGTGGTTGTACAGCTTTGGCATGAGAATAATTATGTGTGAACATGAAGTCATAGTCCCCACATCAGTAGATGCAAATGTAGGGTGCTTGCCCCCCCAACACATAGAACATGTTTCTTGAAATCAGCTATGAAAATATAGTGAATACCTTTGAGATAGTGTGAATCATTTACCTAATAGTTTTGCTGTACTCATTCTAACTCACATTCCTGCAGCAAAGTTGTAGTAGTTCACCTGAGCATGTCTTAGTTAATGTGAACCTGCTTTTAATATGCTATTTCATAACAAGAACAAGTGTTTACAAATGCCATACAAAGGACTGAATTCTCAAACAGTAATCATATCTTTGGCTGTTTAAAACAGCTTCTTTCTGAACATTGCAAGATTGTCTGAGTAAGGCTAAAGTACATGGTTTGCACCCCCTCCCAAAAATGGACTGTGCTGTTTAGCATATCCACACTTTGCATCATGTGATAATTTCACTATCTAAATTCATGATGTATGTGTTTAAAATACTACACATGAAAGTTGCCTTTAGTTTAAATATCAAAACATATGATTAAGGCAGTGGAGACTCTCTTCACAATATAGCACTGCAACTTAATTTTCAAAATCTTTACTCAAATGTAATTACACAACCATTTCTTTCTGACTATATCATGATACCAGATAAAGGTAAAAATATGGTTTTGCAACAAATGTGGATTTTGTTTCTTTTTGCTCCTTCACCTGATGAAATTACCAAAGGAAACAATGAAAAGTATGGTTTGTTAAGGAAGGTAATGTTTCATCATGGCCTTTGATACCATTCCTCACTCAGTAATCATAGAAAACTCACTAAGCTAGGCATCAACCCTTATATCACTAGGTGGGTTGCAAACTGGCTCACAGATAGAACCTACAGTGTGAAAGTAGCTAACTCCAAGTCAGACTGCCAATCAGTCACGAGTGGAGTCCCACAGGGTTCGGTCCTGGGTCCTCTCCTGTTTGGTATCTACTTCTATGAAGTCCAGGCCAACAGGAAGGGACTCTGGCTGACAAAGATCACAGACGATTACAAGTTGGGAGCTATTATTAACTCCCCAAGTGATGTTGACATCCTACAGAATGGCCTCACTGAGACCAATGACTGGTGTCAGAACCATGGCCTTAAACTCAATACTAAAAATGTGTTGTCATCCCCTTTGGGAAAAACCTGGTTCCCATGAATTACCACATCGATGGTAGTCCACTGAACACAGAAGGCATTATAAGAGATCTGGGAACAAAGGTTGACAGCAACCTCTCTTCTGACCACCACATTGTCACTGTGGTCAGAAAGTCCTTCTATGTGGCATATCTCATTACTAAGGGGTTTGCATCCAGGAAGAAAGAGGTCATTGTCTCCCTCTACTCTTCCCTCATTAGGTCAGTCATCAAGTACAATGTACCTCACTATACACCTGCAACAACTGGAGAGGCTGCATAAGTACTTCACTAAGAGGATCCTACGCCTTAAACACTTGTCTTATATGGACAGACTCAAAAAAAGCTCCAACTATTCTTTGTCTCATATCACCTACTTAGAGGCAATCTCTGCTAGACTTACAAAGCCATGTCTGAGCCAGCTCTGTTTGAAATGCTATATCTAAAGAAATCCCAATCCCTCCGCACCACATGCTCCAGAGAACTCAACCTCATTACCACAATCAACAGAACATGCTGGAGGGACAGGTTTATAATCCAGAGACTGTCCATGCTATGGAATAGACTTCCCATACATATCAAACAGAGCACCTCACTGGCCCTCTTCAACAGAAATCTTGATGAGTGGATGGGAAATAGAAAATTCACCCCGGACATCACTCCAGTGGCACTACTCAACAGAGGCACCGGGAATTAAGGTCGGATGGCACGATGCCAGGGTAATCCTGTGAGCTAGGCTTGTAAAGGCTCTGGGGCCATTAGCCTAGTACACACCTATGAACCTATGAAACAGATACATAGAGGTTTGAAGGAGAAACCGTTGCATACTACTAGAGTAGTAAGATGGTATTTAACTTGGTACAGTTTGTTAACTATGTCAGGTTTCAACAGTTTCTCTGAAAATTGAGACTATAGCTATTGTGATAGAGACAGATGTAATTTTTCATCTTGAGAGTAAAGTGTTATTTCTGAGTGCCAAAAAGAGTAGAGGGATACCAAAGAATGAATGAAAATATGCTCTTGCAGCTATTGCATAGGATTCTGGCAAACATTTTGATGTATTATTTCACGAAGAATCTAAACCTGTGGATGATTTAAGTAGTGACTATAGCAATAACTGAAGATGTTGGTGTAGTATACTGTAGATTTAACCACGGTTGGTGTGGTTTAATCACAAGGGTCAAGCCCAAGTGATTAAATAAAGCCAACTGTGGGTAAATCTTCAATATACCACACCACGGAGTTAGTTATTTCTATTACACAATACTATTTAAGAAAAAAATACTAATTTTTCTTAAATAATGTCTTTGTATAACGGCTCCATAGTGCCCTTCTGCATTTTCCTCCAGTATCCTGGGGTTTTGGTGATGCATTGCACATGTGTATGGGACTTGTGTTCCCATGCTTACTCAGTACATCAGTGCTGTGTAAAGGAAACAACAGAGAAAGGATGATTCTCCATTGTTTTTTTTGTTTTTATTATTATTATTATTATTATTATTATTATTATTATTTTATTATAAAGAAAAAAGAAACCAGGAGACTTTTAATGTTCGTGAGAGATGGGACAGAGAAAATAAAATGATAATTAGATACGTTTCCTTAGTTTTGCAGAACGTACCTGATTATCAATTTATGTTTCTCTGTGCCATCTCCCTCATTCGTTTGAGGTCTTTGGTTTTATACATTTGTTAAAAAAAGAAAGAAAAGTAAAACTTTCATGAGATATATTCATGGAAAAATGTCTGGGCGACCGGACCTTTTTCCATTGGTATATTCTCAGATTTACAATGGGCACACTGGTTGGGCTGACCAGTCAGCCTGCTCCTTTTTGAATATTACTGGCCGGTTATTTTATAATGTAAAAGTTGTGAGCCTAAATTTGTAGGCAACAAAGCAAGTTCCACTGCTGACTCTATCTCACAACCTTATGTACTCCTTTTACAGCACCCATGTATATAACACTTCTAATATTTACAGATGCTTGTAAACACTGATTCCTGCATCTTGAAAACTAAATATTTTGTCCACACACCCCAACAAAATATTTGGAAAATAGCAGGAAATTATTGTTTTTATTACCATTTTCTCACTGTTTTGTATTTCTTCATTTTATTAACTTTACCTTTTTTTTAAGAAAATCCTTTTATTTAACTTCATATTAGATTTCATAACAGCTTGGCGTAAAAAATATGTTCACACTTAAAAGCATGTTTAAATCTGTGGCGTACATTAGATTTCGTTTTGCAAATAGCATTTAGCAAGCCATTATTGGATGATAATACATGACTTTGAATACTTTGTAAAATGCTGCCAATATACGTAATAACAGAGAAAAAATGCCATCTTACATAATGCAAAACAGAGCATACCCATGCTTGACAGACATTACAAAATGTAAGGCTAAGGTTAACCAGCATACCTAAAAAAAATTTGTTTATGTCCAGTATTCTCATAGATGCACGGTGAGCCTAAGAAGGGCAGTAATATACTGCAGTGTAAAGCAGGCATGAGTATACAAATTATGACAATTTGTGTGGCTGAGCAGCCCGCTGTGCTCCTGCTGGTACTGGTTACATTACAGCTGCTGCGAGTCTTGTGACCCTTGAAGGGAACGTATTAGCAGGAGTCAGTCAGTGGTGGAACAGGCTGTGGGTAAGGGTTGCATAATACTAACTTGCAGCACAGTGTGAATGCCTGCTGGCAGATTTCCAGTCACCTAGATACTCATCAGTTCCCTGAAATGGAAGGAAAGGGGACACAGCAATAGGAAATGGGGGATGACAGTAAACAATTGAACATACAGAAGGGAAGCATAACTAAAAAGCAGGTGGGTGGAAAGGCAGGGCACTTTTTTGTGGGAATAGGTATCCCCTTATATTTGGGTCCACTTAAATATAGCAAAATTCCCAAATGCCAATGTCGCAAATGCTGACACACAAAAATCGACACTTGTAATGTCAAAAGGTCATTGCAAATGCTCCATACGTAACCTCGGAGCATGCAAGTTTGCAAACATTGTTTTTCATGGGCAAGTCGCACTGCACACTCCACACCCCCCTGCTAATTATATATACTAACTTCAAGAGTGCACAGTCCCCAAGGTAGGGACATATTACATTCCCCAGCCTCAGGGATTGTTGATCTTGCACACCTATTGACCATCTGTTTTGTTGGCCAGTGTGTTGACAAAACAAATGTCAACATTTGTGAGTTGCACTTATTTTAAGTACTCCAATAACTATCTATTTATCTGTCTATCTATATAAATTCACACACACACACACACATATAAATGTATACACATATACACATATATGCCATTGTCTGGCAGTTGGCACAGAAGGTTAAGGCAGTAAGCTGTAGTTACTGTGGCACAGGGTTTGAATCCCTCAGTTCTTATTTGCCTACTGTGTGACCTTAAGCAAGCCATTTAACTATACAGTGCTTTGAATCAACTGGGAATTTAGGCAAGGCTCCACAATGGTCTTCTGGACTACAAGCCTAGTAACTACCTATGAACCTATACAATGAAAGGGATGATGGGAAAGGTGATAGGGAAATAAGGTAAGGAAAATTATGGAAGAGTATGCAGTGAGGACACACAAAGCTGCAGATACAATGATGGACCTGAGCTATATAAATACAAACAGAGGGGAACAAATGGTGATGGAATGGAGTGGAAAACAACAAGGGTGGTCTGTAGTACAATAGGATAGGAATACATCTGGCAAGGGATAGGGTGGGATACAGACAGCATGCTTTGCACATGACACAAGCAACATATCTAGAGTATTGTTTCTAGTTCTGATGACTATGTTGATAAGTAGGAGAATAGGATTGTAAAATACATGCTTTAAAGAGGTCCCAAAATTGTGACAGAAAGTGAATAAAGACTTACTGCTTGATATATTCACACTGGAGGAGGAAAGAAAAAGAAGTGAGAAATACGGTGTGACTGCAATATATTTTACCGGATGGCAAGGAGGGTAATAGGTTCATAGGTGTGTACTAGGCTAAGGATTACCCTGGCATAGTGCCACCCGACCTTAGTTCCCAGTGCCTCTGTCGAGTAGAGCCACTGGAATTATCCCTGGGGTGAATATTCTGCTTCCCATCCACTCATCAAGATTTCTCTTGAAGAGGGTCAGCAAGGTGCTCTGCTTGACATGTATGGGAAGTCTGTTCCATAGCATGGGCAGTCTCTGGGTTATGAACTTATCCCTCCAGTATGTTCTGTTAATTGTGGTAATGAGGTTGAAGTCTCTGGAGTGTGTGGTGTGGAGGAATTGGGATTTCTTTAGATGTAGCATTTCTAACAGAGCTGGGTCAGACATGGCTTTGTAATTCAAGCACAGATTACCAAATGGGGCATTGTACTCGATGATTGGCCTAATGAGGGAAGAGTAGAGGAAGACAATGACCTCTTGCTTCCTGGATGCAAAACCCTTAGTAATGAGATGTGTCACATAGAAGGACTTTCTGACCACAGTGGCAATGTGGTGATCAAAAGAGAGCTTGCTGTCAGCCTGTGTTCCCAGATCTCTTATAATGCCTTCTGTGTTCAGTGGACTACCATCAATGTGGTAATTCATGGGAACCAGGTTTTTCCCAAAGCAGATCACGACACATCTTTTGGCATTGAGCTTAAGGCCATGGTTCTAACACCAGTCGGTCACAGTGAGGCCATTCTGTAGGATGTCAACATCACTTGGGGAGTTAATAATAGCTGCCAACTTGCAATCGTCTGCAAACTTTGCCAGCCAGAGTCCCTTCATGTTGGCCTGGACTTTAGAGAAGTAGATACCAAACAGGAGAGGACCCAGGACTGAACCCTGTGGGACTCCACTCGTGACTAATCGGCAGTCTGACTTGGAGTCAGCTACTTTCACACTGTGGGTTCTATCTGTGCGTCAGTTTGCAACCCACCTATTGATATAGGGGTTGATGCCAAGCTTAGTGAGTTTTTCTATGATTCCTGAGTGGGGAATGGTATCAAAAGCCTTAGCCAGATCAAGTTAGGCTGTATGAACCACCTTGCCTTCATCCACAGCTTTGGTGATTGACTCAAAGAAGTCAACCAAGTTGAGCAGGCATGATCTACCCTTCACAAAACCAAACTGTGTGGGATCCAGAGTTTGGAGACTCCCTATATCCTTGTTTATTAGGTCCATGATGATGCATTTTATAGCTTTGCATATCAGACTCATCAGGCTAATGGGGTGATAGTTCCCAGGGTCTGTAGTCGCTCCTCCTTTGTGGAGAGGGATGACAATAGCAGTGCGCCATTCAGTACGGGCAAACCCTGAGGTGAAGCTGTGATTGAACAGGGTGCACAGGTGAGATGCCAGCTTACTCTGTAGTTCATGTAGAACACAACCAGGGATATTGTCAGGTTCCATAGAAGCTGTATTCTTGGCCTTGGACAGTGCTGTTTTAACTTGTGCAGTAGTAATACTGGGTGCCTGGCTATCTATTGGTATTGTGATTGGTCCTTTGGGGGGGAGTAAAGCTGGCACTGAATCTGTCGGCCAGTATACTGGCGATATCTGTTGGCTCGGTATAGGAGGTACCATTGTGCAGTAGCTCAGAGCAATTCTGGGTATTGCCGTGGAGATTCTTTACATAACTATAGAAGGCCTTATAGTTGTCTTTACTATCTTCTGCAATTCTGTTTTCCTACCTAGCTTTAGAGAATTTGATGAGCGATCTCATCTTTTTGTTGAGGCAGATAAGGGAGTTTTTCCTGTCTTGGGACTTCACCTTATTTTGCATCAGTTTCCTCCTTCTGTTGTAGAGTTTGTGTATGGCAGGGGACCACCAGATTGGCTTCCTTATTTTGGAGGAGAGTGTCTTGGTTCTATTGGGTATGGCAAGATCCATGCATTTGTGTAAGTGTTCGTACAGTGCATTGGTGTATGATTCTGTGGTCACACAACTACTCTCCATTTGCATGGGTGCCGTGAAGTTCACCACCTCTGTTTTTAGGATCCCAAAGTTAGCTTTGGAGAAGTTTTTCATGGTGGTTACCTTTGCTGCAGGGTGTGGGAGGGATGTGGATTTCCAAGTTGAGTAGTTTGTGGTCATATCTAACCCGGGAGGAGCTGACTATTGGTGTTGAGCAACAGTCGCCCATGTTAGTAATGACCAGGTCAAGAATGCTGCTACCTCTAGTGGGGGTAAGAACAAGTTGGTCCAGGACATTGGAATTAATGAACTCCAGGAAACATTGGGCAAATGTATTGGTACATGAGTAGTTTACCCAGTTAATGGAGGGGTAGTTGAAATCACCTAGTAAGGGAGTATTAGGTTGGACCCTAATATTCTCCAGGGTGCTTAGGAACATGGAGTGCAAGTCTTGGGATATGGTTGGGGACATATAGCAGGTTACGACCTGAATCGCTGTCTTACCCAATGTTAGCTGCACCTGAAGTATCTCTGATGTGTTATGTTGGGCTACCCAGTCTGGAGGTGTGCGCATCCTTTATGAATATGGAAACACCACCGCCTTTGGAGCTTCGGTCCAAGTTCTGGGGCCAAAAGGTGTGGAATGAGTTATAGCCTGGTAGTGCAAGGGTGCTTTCTGCTGCCTTGAACCAGGTCTCTGTTACAGCACAAATGTCTATGTTCTCCTTTTAAGGAGTGCCTCGAGTGAGTACATTTTGAGATTTAGACTTCTAGCGTTGAGCAACATGACCCTCAGATTGCATTTGTTTGTAACTGTTACGTTGGTAATTTGGTCTTTGAAACACCACCTAAAAAAGGCACTATAGGGGTGGCAAGACCCTTGGCCAGTATCCAGAAGCCCAGGGGTGACAGATGCAGGCCATCTCTGGCAAAGCATTGAGGTCTGTCGATTATGTCATCCCAGGCAGACAGATACTGGATCCCCTTAGAGTGACACCAGAAACGTAGCCAATTGTTGAAATCAATCATTTTCTGCTTGCACTGTGGTATCATTCTGGGTGATGGGTGCTGCTCAGGGCTAGGGTCATACCCGCCTGGGCTACATAATCTAAGAGCTCCTCTATGTCTCTTTTCATGTAGTCCAGGGAGGTACGTCTCAGGTCATTTACAACAACATGTACAATGATAGAGTCATATTTGTACCGGTTGTTGAGCGACCTGAGTGCGTGCATTACGTGTCAAATCCTGGAACCTGACAGGCAGCTGACTGTTACTTTCTCCTTATTCAACCTAGTGAGTGGGACATCAGTGTGCCTCACTATCGAGTCACCTATGACTAGTGTGTTGAGCATGCTGTTTTGCCTTTGGGGCTTTGGTTGTGTGGCACACTGTTTAGGAAAGTTATGTGTCTCGTGATTAGTGTGTTGTAGTGGTCAAATGCATTTCTGCCTTGGAGGTCTCTGCTGCTAGGATAGATTTTTATTGAGAGCCTCCACAAAGGTGGGTGTGGTTTGTGTTTTTATTTGAAGGCAGTGCTGGTGTGTGTTCCAGAGGAATATGTTTTCCATGTGGTGTGGTGCAAGTGTTGACCTTCTCCTCTTGACCAGCTATTCCGGTCTTGGCTGAAGAGTGCGTGGCTTCCAATTTGGATATATAAGTGCATTTCTCACAAGTCTGAGTGCTGGAAAGTAAGAGGAGAGGGCTGTTGGTGTACATGAGGCAGTTGCTACATTGCCTCAGGAAGCCCAAGTTCATCAGGTTAATAGGGAACTGACCTTTAGACATGCCTGGAGGGGTAGGCATTGATAAGTACTAGATCTGTTTCCTTGTAGAGCGTTTAGTGCTGGAAGCACTTGTGTGCTACAATAATTGCTACAAGAAGTCTGGTAAAGTGCTAGACTAATAAGCTAGTATAAGTGCAGGAGAGAAAAGAACTAGTAGATCTAAGGGAAAAATTGAAGAGCAGAGTCTGGCACTGCTCAGAAGCTGTCAAACAGTCCTGGATACAGCAAGTCTGTATCTGGACTAGACTAGTTACAGGAAAGGCAAAAAACAAGAGCAAATGCGGGCTTTTAAACCGGAAAGTTGAGAGAGATGGAAAAACTGTCCAAACGGCCGATAAGCTACAATTTCTGGGCCAGGAACCACTCCTCTTGTGGTAGATAGGCTACCTAGTGTTTACCACTCCCACTGATAAGCTAGAAGGCTTCCTTCCAACACAGAAAGGCTTGGGGGACTCAGAAGCTTACAGTCTTGGACACAGCAAATCTGTATCTGGGCTAGACTAGTTACAGGAAAGAGGGGAAAACAAGCGCAAACACAGGCTTTTAAGCCAGAAAGTTGAAAGAAATGGAAGAAACTGCCCAAAAGGCCAATAAGCCACAAATACGGGCCAGAAACCACTCCTCTTGTGGTAAATAGATTACCTAGTGCTTACCACTCCCACTGATAAGCTAGAAGGCTTCCCACCAACACAAAAAGGCTTGGGGAGCTCAGAAGCTTATAAGCAGTCCTGGATACAGCAAATCTGTATCTGGACTAGACTAGTTACAGTTAATGAGAAAAATATGACACTGAGGAGCAGAGACTATGGTTTATGACTGACTCAAAAAATACTTTTCCATGAAAATGGTTATTGGTTACTGGAGATCAATGCCCGAAGGAACTGTGGATTTAGGTCAACATAGGCATTTGGGTACTTGATCAGATGAAAGAGGGTGTGGGACAATGTCTAACTGCAGCACTTAATACAACCCTAGAGACATAGGTATTCTTACACTGGTATGTTTGTATGAAATATATTTTGATGATGTTTCAGGAAAAGAATTCCAGTTAATTATATCGAATAAAAGGGATTTTTAATTGAATTTTGTTGTTGGTTTTTTTTTTTTTTTGGACTCTGCAGGCTTTCTTCTCTGCCATATGCATCAACGTATCCCAGGTGAGCCTTTTTGTTCCTTTTTACTGTTTTTCCAGTATTCTAGCTCATATCATCTTGAGAATACTTGTATTAAAATCTTCTTCAGTTCTACCTTCTCCATTTATGTTGTACGTGATTAAAAACTTGATAGTATTCCTTATGTTTTAAGACGTGTGTTTCAGAACATTTAGCCCCATTTCCTTCCACAGACTGTCAGCTACCATGACCAGTACAGTGGCATTGGTGCATCATATCTGTCTAGTTGCAAGTAAGAGACCACATGATCCAAAGGGCTGAAACTAACTGTGATTCAGACCATCTAGGCAGCAGCGGCCTTAGGTCAGCTGGTGCCCTAGGCAAAAGGGCTCCACAGCGCCCCCCCCCACACCACCCAGGTGCCCCCAACCTGGTCTACCTACACCAAATAAATACTGGAAAAGTGCCCCTGCTACAGTGGCGCCCTAGGCAGCCGCCTAGTTGGCCTATGCCTAAGGCCGGCCATGCATCTAGGGTCAATTAATAATGCAGCTGTGGGAGGAGTCAACATGTGGATTTAGGACTGAGTGTCTGATTCCAGCTTGCCCATCTTGGGGTGGGGGAAGCCAATTTGACCTACTGCAGTGGATGAGCCTTCTGAATAGAGAAAGGTGCACAGCATGCAGGCTTCTTTTGCCTCTACCAAGCTAAGTCCATGTGGTAACTTTTGTGGTTCAAAAGCAGGAAAGTGCACCCTCTGGATGACTTAGCAAGTGCTTATATCTGCAGTGGTTAGGGCCAAAATCAGAAAAATCTGACAGCTTCATGAGGTTGGTGTCCTACAATATTCTCTTGCCACTCTGGTAAAGTAAATAATATGAATGGAGATCTGGTGGTTGACAGGCAACAGGGATAAAAAGTAAAAAAAAAAAAAAAAAAAGACTAACTTATCTACTTTTCATTCCCCGGAGTTGGAGTGTTACCAGCCAGATCATTTACAGCCTCCTGCTCATTGTCAAACTACAGTTTATTTTTATGACTGCAATAAGCATTTATTATTTCTTGGTCATTCTAATTACCCTGTCATATCTGTGACTACTGTACTGATCATAACACTTCAGAGTCAGTCAGCTGTTACGATGTCACCTTGGACTACACAAAGTGAGAAATCACATGAGGTCATAAGGTAGTCGAGAAATTCTTACCTAAGGTGTAAGACCAGTACATTAAGGTGGTATGATTAATTAGTGCTGAAGAGAAATGCAGTCAATAACTGCCTCAGTGGAATAGTTCTTTTAGGCCATACTGTGTGGAAACAGATCAATCAGTGGGCATTGCATACCATCATGCACCTAACTTAATTTTCTGCCTTGTACTCTTGTTACCTTCCTCCCTTTAGTTACATTTGTCTTTTGCGCCATCTTTCCCATAAATCAGACAGCTGGTGTTTGCAGTGTTGCCACAGATGTAGTGAGCTGCAGGGTCTGAGTGGTGGTTATATGCACTTCTGCCCATGAACAACTCAGCACTGGCATGTGGAATGGTTACACACAGTATAATATAAGGCAGGCATGCAGGAAGAGGCTTCACTGAAGTAGCATAACCAGAAGTTACACCAATAAAGACAAAAGTGTGGTACATCTAAGGTAAATTGGGAGGTATGCATGTCGTCCTAACTAAATGAACAACAACTCTGCCAACTGTGTTATAAGCAACAGAGTACTACACCAAGCGCAGTGGTGCAGCGGTTAACATTGTTGCCTCACAGCAAGAGGTTCTCTAGTTTGATTCTTGGCTGGGGTGCCTTCCATGTGGAGTTTGCATGTTCTCCCTGTGTTCGTGTGGGTTTCCTCTGGGTACTCCTGTTTCCTACCATAATCCAAAGACATGCATCTGTAGTGTTTCTCCCTGGGCCTCCACTGAAAATAGGCTCTGTCTTAGTCAGACTTTCCCAGTTAACAAATATTAAATAAATAAATAAATAAATAAATAAAAATAAAAGTACCCCCCCAAAGCACATATAAATTCCATCACATTCAATACACACTAAACTTCTTCAGAAATCCAAAAGTCTAGGGCAGTAGCACTGCAGTAAAATATCTCTTCTTTCAGTGCAATAAATGTTGCAAATTCATAAATTAACCATAGTGCAGTATGTAAGGTCCATAGTGCAATACTCTAATGTTCACAGTGTAATACTCAAATGTTGCTTTCTGTACAAGGATAAATGCAATGTCTTAACCAAGTACCTGTGCAACACTAAAGTCTCATGCAAGTCAGTGTTCACTGTGAAAAGTGTTAAAATGTGTTTCTAATTATGTGCAGTATTAGTTTGTCTACCTGCATGTCTGTGATGTAATACATACGTGTTATATGTGTAAATGTACAGCTAGGTAATGTAATAGCTAGGTGCTATATGTGTAAATATCTCTGAAAATAGTCTACATGTTGTCTGCACATTGAATTCAAAGACACAGAATTTCGTTCAGTTTTTGCACTTGTGTGATTTCTGAATGACAGTAAAGTTTGCTTTAGCTTTGACTTTGAAATGTCAACTTTATTTCTGAAATAGTTTCTTATTTACACCACAATTATAATACAGTCAATTACTCTTAACTGCCTATCTTGAGAAAGGGGTTACTACATGAGGTCAGGTATTGGCAAGGCAAAAATGGTCTTGTGAATCAATGGATTTCCTTGATCCTATATCCTATTAACTGCTTATCCTATAAGAAGGTGGGCATTCTGCAGAAATGGTACTATACTATCTCGCTTTTAACAGTATCCCTGTCTAATGTATCACTAAAGGTGGTTCTGTTAAAACTAATGTCTGATATATGTAGCACACATCCTTTGGGTTTATAGATTTTAATATCTCACAGATAAACTAGATCACAGTACACACACGCACACGCGCGCACACACACACACACACACACACACACACACACACACACACACACACACACACACACACACACACACACACACACACACACACACACACACACACACACACACACACACACACACACACACACACACTTGGGAGGGTGGCCTAATGGTTAAGGTGGCTGCCTTACAAACACAAGGTGCAGGGTTTGAGCCTCACAAGGGATAATTGGCTAGGCTTAAAATGGCTTGCAAGGGCAGTTAGCTCAATACTAATCTATGACATCTAATCTAATCTATATATATATATATATATATATATATATATATATATATATATATATATATATATATATCTAGGTTCATAGGTAAGTACTAGGCTATCTGCCCAAGGGCATTTATAAGCCTAGCCAGAATGTGTTGGCTTTCGCCACCCCCTTAGATTAGTTCCCTGTGCCCCTGTCCAGCAGAGCCATTAGTTCCCTGCACCACTGTCCAGCAGAGCCACTGCAGTGATCCCCGGGGTAAATTTTCTGTTTCCAATCCAAACATCAAGGTTTCTCTTGAAGAGTGTTAGTGAGGGGCTCTGCCTGATATATATATAGTGGAAGCCTGTTCCAAAGCATGGGGAGACTGTGGGACAGGAATTTATCCCTCCAGCATGTCCTATTTATCATTGTGGAGAGGTTTATATCTCTAGAGCGTGTCTCTCTCCGGGGTTTGTTTTTTTTTTAGGTGAAGCATGTCCATCAGTTCTGGGTTGGACATGGCCTTGTATGTCAGGCAGAGATCACCTCTGAGTAAGCGGTATGCAACAGAGTACAGCTGTAGTTTCTTAAGTTGGGCTGCATAGGGCATCTGTTTGAGGCCAGTAATCCTCTTGGTGAGGTACTTTTGTGGTCTTTCCAGCTGTTGCAGGTGTCTTGTAAGGTACATCCCAAATGGGGCATTGTATTCTATGATGGGTCTAATGAGTGATGAGTAGAGAGGCACAATAACCTCTTTTGTTCTAGATGCGAACCCTTTTGTGATTAGCTGGGCCACATAGAAGGATTTTCTAACCACCTTGGCAATATGATTATCAAAGGAGAGATTACTATCTACTTGGGTCCCAAGATCCCTTATTACATTTTCTGTATTTAGGGGACTATCACCTATGTGGTAGTTTGTGGGTACTTTGTTTTTCCATAGGGGAGGACTATGCACTTTTTGGCATTTAGTTTGAGGCCATGATTTTGACACCAGGTATTCGTCACAGTGAGACCCTTCTGAAGGGTGTCTGTATCAGCCAGGGAATCAGTTATGGCCCCGAGTTTGCAGTCGTCTGCGAACTTGGTCAGCAATAGTCCTCCTATGCTTGCCTGTATCTCTGAGAAGTATATGCCAAACAGGAGAGGTCCTAGGACTGACCCCTGGGGGACACCACTTCCAGTTTAGAGTTGGACATAGAGCCTGCAACTCTCACTATGTGGGCTCTATCCATGAGCCAGTTGGCAATCCATCTCGTGACATAGGGGTTTAGGTTCAAGCTGGTGAGCTTGTCTATAATACTAGAATGGGGAGTGGGATAACTGTTGCTGTGCTCAATTCTGTGGGTACGTAGCCTGTAGAGAGGCTGAGTTTGAACAGTGGGTTTAGGTGAGGGGTTAGCTCATCTTGGAGCTCTTGTAAGACACAGCCTGGGACACTGTCCGGTCCCACTGAAGCTGTGTTTTTGGCTTTGGATAGGGCTGTTTTAACCTGTGTGTCATGAGTGACGGGGCCCTACATTCTTCTAGTATGGTTATCGGCCCTTTAGGGGGTGAGAGGGGGTGCACTAAACCTGTCTGCCAGAATGTTGGCAATATCAGTCAGTTCAATGTATTTTGTGCCATTCTGCACTAACTCAGAGCAGATCTGAGAGTTTTCACTTAGGTTCTTGACATAGCTAAAGAATGCTTTGTGGTTATCTTTGGAGTCATTGGCAATTTTTATAGATATATATATGTATATGTATATATATATATATATATATATATATATATATATATATATATATATGTATACATACATATACATATATAGATATGACCATTTGCACATGTCTGACCCCCAAGTATATTCCTACTGTTTTTCAAATAAAGCAGGATACCCAGTAGATCCCTGGATCATGATGCCCATAATAATCCAAACAGTATTATAAACAGTAGTATCACAGTGCCCATCTGCAAACCAGAAACATCAATGAAATGTGCTCAGCCTGCTAAAGGCCTGTTCTGCTATTTGGATCTGCCAGGGGGCTCTGCATGATGTCTCTGCCACTGTTTACATAATGCTTATAATATGCCACATGTTACACATGTTACATAGCATCATCATTAGGAAGCTTGCAGACCATCCTTCCATCTAGGGAATCTCCGGATATGCTCCAGCTGCCCCATTGTAGCCAGCACATTGGCAATGGAAAACAATGCTGTAGAAGGCACTGACAGAGGCATGTGTTGTCCTTCATACAGAAGTGATTATGGAAGTCATGTGTCCCATCACAGTCCTCATAAAACATAGCATGGTATCTTCCCTGGACTCCATGGTCTTCCCAAGGTGTTAAAAGTGATGGGTGACATCCTCATGGAAATCATGCATCGCACCAGTCATCTCCATGTCCACATTTATAAAGGTGGCAGCAAACTATGTCTGAATGATAACCATATACATCTGCTGATTAAGTCATAGTACAGCCTACATATCTGGGGCATGCTGTGACATGTAATGGCACTGGGATCTCCTGCTAGGCTGCTGTCTACTAGGAATACCTGCACAAGATGTAGTGCACTCCTATGGTCCTGAATCCACAGCATAAGCAATACTTGTTCATTTAGTTAAGGGTGAGCCCTCTCCCAGTAATGATCACAAGTTCTCATGCTCTACAGCCTGTAACCTAAGTGTTGCAGGTGTCTTGTAAGGTACATTCCAAATGGGGCATTGTATTCTATGATGGGTCTAATGAGTGATGAGTAGAGAGGTCTGAATGGGTTTTTGACCCATTTTCAGTGGAGACCCAGGAAGAAAAGCTCCACAAATATTGTTAACAAAGCAATTATTTAAAACATTTTTACAAAATGGGTAGAGGATCCTCAAGAAACAGGCAGTGCTTATGTGTCATCTGACAATACCAAGATCTGTCTTAGCATCATTGTCACATCCAGCATAGGTGCAGGCACCAGCCTTTTGTCTTGAACCAGCCTCTACAGGTGTTACCTTGGCAGTGGTCTGGCCTGTGAATATACAATACAAGACAGAACAGAATGAATCTTGGCAACTTTGCTACATGTGTGCATTATGCTTGCAAATGATTGTACAGATTATGCAGATATAGAACAAACACATATCTCTGCTGCCATTTCTACGTTTTTACACAACTGTTGTACCTATGAGAAATGTATACAGAGGCATTTTCAGCCACCAACACAAAGTGCGTAGCTGTTATATAGACATGCAATATGGTTACTAATTTGATACATCTCCTTCTGAGCCAAGTGAGAGCCAGGAACTTCCATAACCTGTGTCCACTTCTCCATGTATGATACCTTTTGCCTTCATCTTCTCCATGTAGGTATACTAGGAACTCCTTCCTATAAATTAGGCTTGCAGTATGAGTTGTCATCCCCTATACTGGTTAACCTCTTTGCTGTTATGCTGTGTGCCCACTTGATCATTTTGGTAGCACACATCTGGCATTGTTATGTTCTGCAATTCTGCCTACCAGCACCACTGATGTCACATACCACTATCTCTCAGACATGGTCCCATAGAGGCTGAAGATCACTCCATCTCCCTGACCAGTGGCACCTACAGACCTGAGTTCCTGTAGCAATATGTCATCCTCAGTTTAGCTGAATTTGTCCACCCCTTCTGTTTGACTTCAGGACACCTATAGGTAAGAGAGACATAACTGTAAGTCAGTGACTGCTGGGTACGGTAGGGTGACAATTGTTAATAGTGGGTTGCCATAACTTTTTACAACAGTATAGATCTGGTCAGGATAGGAACCCAGTAGCTGCCACAGATGTACTATGCTATGAATGATAGGGTACTCCAGTAATACCACAGACAACTGATAGGGACAGAAACGCATGCTCACATCTGGGGTAGCTCACACAGATATCCACAAGGATGGTAAGGTGAACGGTGAGCTTCACTGACAGCATGAGTAGGGGCAGCTTTGCAGTAAATAAGACAGTGGGCTCATGACAGGTGTCACCACTCCATAAGCTCAGAGCACATATGTGCAGAACATTTAGTCTAGCATAGGAATAGCCATTCCTGATATTGGGCTATCTTCCTCACCTTCGGTGCAGAGGTTCACCTATGTAGATATGGACTATATACAGGTACATATTGTTAAAAGCCATATTACAAGGAACATATGTACATATGCTCTGTTAAGGCAATGGCTCACATGTGCATCATGCCAGTGATATACCTCAAGGCTGTGTCCTCTGAAACCTTTGCTACTCTCTTTTCAGAAATGTATTTCAAAATGCTGTACAGGTGCTTCTTTTCTTTTTTTAGTGTGCAGTCTGGCATGTACAATGGTGGAACATCTGCTTAAACTGCATGTTAATACCAGTTTGCAAATGATGTATTCAGATGAGGCTATATTCCACATATATCTGCACAGTTCACGATTCAGAATTCACATTTCCAGCATGAATCTCAGGATGCCATTTTATTTTATAGGACATTCATGGTGATGCCTGCCACTGTCAATGATTATGCCTCAAAAGTACCTGCACTGGTGTGCTATAGACAGCAGTAATATGCTGCACCTGTTGCATAGCCCTTTTAGAGGGCAGCTGCTGGGACCCCGTCAGATGCCATTTTAGAAGGTGTATGCCTGCTTTAACCTTGGCTGTACTGCTGAGTGGGGCCACCAATATCCCCAGGACCACTGAGCAATGCAGGCACTGGTTAGATGACTTGAGGTATCACTATGCAGAGCTGTAACTAGGGTGGGGTAAACAGGGTAGCTTCCAGGGTATAAACTGTTAGAGTGTTATTGGCAGGTGCCTATGGTATGGGAGTGCAGTACTGGCATTGCTTTAAGAAGCCACAAAAGCTACTTATTACATCTGTAGCAAGCAGCTTGTTACAGTTTCAAAGCTAAGAGCTTTTTGAACCTCTTTTCATCTACTACTCAACTTTGAGCTGAGGGGGATGTAAGTTCAGGAAAGCGGACAATGCTGCCAGATGACCTACTTGTGATTCTTTCACTTCATTGAAGATCTCCAGTAATGGGAAGCAGAGGTTAAGCAGGAAAGGTTTAAATAGTATAATAAGTATTTTCATTTGGTACTGTTTTTCAAAACATAATTTTAAGTTGTTTTTCCCACCATCATTCAGCGCAGTGTTCCTAATAAAGGTTATTTCCTCAGGCAAAATTGCAGAACAAAACAAACCAGGTTTGTTACTGCTGGGGACTGTCTCTGTACCCTGTCTGTTTCTTGCCTTTCTGTTGTGGCATTGCTGAATATTTTGTGGTAGCCATAGCTGTTCACTTTGAGGTTGTGGGTGCAATGTCACGCTTCTACTATCCTGCACACAAATTTGGATCTTAGTTGCAAAGTTATGCAAATATTTTCCAGGCTCCTGCAATCACAAACATACATGTGGGAGAGTGCAGATGTGCACTGATATCTGTATCTCACCTACAGCTGTGTGTGTCTTTCTGCGAGCTATACACAACAGCATCTTCTTTGCCTTCTCCACTGCGTTTCAGACTGCTACATGCTGCAGAGGGCTACTGTATAGTTCTCTGTGTCTACCATATTATCCTTGTTCATCTTAACATCTATTCTAGTCATTTTCTATCACCGTACTACCTACCATAGTGCTCTCTTACTTTATTCACAGTCATACAGTACCTGCCACCCTACCTACACTAAGGCTAAACCCTCCTCCATACCCAATTCCTCAAATTTATTTAAGGTTCAACTTACTCACCTTTTCAAAATACAAAACTTCCAACCATTCAATTCACTTTGATATAATGTAAAATAATTTATATGCTCTATGGAAAAACAAAAAACATGGAAAAACAAAAATAATAATCCTAACCCGTTCTTCTCTAAAATCACTCTTTGTGGTGACTTTCATTCAACCCCCTGCCCTTCAGCTTCATTTTTTTCCACCATCCTCTACCCCTAACTGCTGTTCACACACATCTCCTGACCTCCATTATTATTCATAGTATTCTAAATAAAGTTACAGGCCTTCAAGCATGGTTTCTTCAATACTCTCTAGATATTACTGTCATTACCAAAACACGGCTAAAACCCTGTATAAAAAAATCTGTCTCCTGGCTACAACATAATTTGGTGTAACAGACTACAAAAAAGGGGTGGGCATTGCATTTGTATATAATAACTGATTAACTTCTCACCCCTTAAAGTTAACATACCAGCTTTCCAAAATGCAGAACTTATGTTTACTAACAATGAGAAAAGATATAAGAAGCTATGTATAGTTGCCCTATACATTCCACCAGGTAATATTATTAGCTTATTAGGAGAGATTTTTTGCTGGATAACTACAAATGTTATTACTGAAACCATTATCTTAGAAGACATCAATATTGACTGGTTATCTATGACATCTAACACCTCAACCACTAGTCTTAACTTGTATTGGTTCAAATAGCTAATCTCGTCTCACTCAACTCAACAAACTGAGTCATAAAAATGTTATCGTTGACTGGATACTTCTCTCCAACCCCAGCAAGTATGCTAACTCTGAAGTACTACCTAATTCCCTTCTTGACCATCATCCTGTATTCGCCGTGCCAGAGGGATAGATTCCTGTCTCAGAGACTTCCCATATGCTGGAATAAACTACCTATCTATATCAAACAACGGTCCTCATTAGCACTCTTCAAGAAAAATCTTGATGATTGGATGGGAAATAGGAAATTCACCCCGGAGATCACTTCTGTAGCTCTGCTTGACAGTGGCACAAGAAAATAATTTTCTTGGGTGGTAAAAGCCAGGGTACCTTTTTGGCTTGGCTTGTATAGGCCCTAGGCCGATAGCCTAGTACCTACCTATAAACCTATGAACCTATGAACCAACACAGAAATCATCCACCAGCTAAAAAAACATCAATTGCAGAACTACCCAAAATCTTTCTACCTTTCATCCTGATGCACCTAATAATTTACTAAAATCCTTTAAAGACCATGTCTAAAGGTGTGACACAGCCCTTGTTTTTTGTATAAAAAAAGTGTTTGTGTGCATCATTATGTATGTGAACACTTTTTTTACACAAAAACCAAAGGTCGTTTTGCACAAATGCATAAAAAACAGTTTTTAAATATCATTTCTGAAATAATGATATAGTTTTCCACCATACTGTTAATTTAACAATCTGGCAATTACATCACTAATTTACATTTACTTATCTATACTAATGAAGCATTATTAGAGCTGGAACCCAGAATGACATAACCGTCCCCTGGCCTCCAATGAATATTAATGCCATAAACATGGCTTACTACATTTAGTCTCCTACATTCAGAAGCAATATTTAACACTTAATTTTTTTTAAAGGCTTCAAAACACCCTTTTTTCACATTAGTGTTCACAAGCAAAAAGACGTAGACAAACATTTTTTGTTTGAAAAGAAAAGCATGTTTCATCCCTTTAAACATGATCTTTAACTTGTTTCTATTGAAAACCCTACCCTAGATGAAGCAGTGAACAAATTCAACAATGCATGCATGAATACTTTAAATACACTTGCCCCTACCAGAAATAACAGAGTAAAAACCACTCAACCCCCCTGGCTGACTCATTCAACTAGAATTCTCATACAAAAATGTGACAAAGCATGGAAACAATGGTACAAAGATAAAACTCCTCAAGCCTGACATATATACAAAGAGTTGCGTAACCACACCAAGAAGCAAATTCACCTAGATAAAAAAAAATTATACAGACCTACAAGATAATCACAAAAAAATCTGAAGAAATTCTGGTACTCAGTTAACAAAATGCTTCAATCTGGCTCCCCTTCCTCACAATCCCCTATTCTGACTTATCCCACTTAAAAACAGCTACCAATTTTTTATTTTTATTTCTTTTATTTAATTAGTTACATTTGTTTACTGGGGAGGTCTGAATGGGTTTTTGACCCATTTTCAGTGGAGACCCAGGAAGAAAAGCTCCACAAATATTGTTAACAAAGCAATTATTTAAAACATTTTTACAAAAATACAAAATATAATTTTTAGCATAATATTAATAGACAATTATGACAGTGACAAACATTGCATGTTCTTGTGTACAGATAAGTACATGGAGGTGTAAACAGAGAACTAGGAAGTATATTATGGGTTACAATAGTTAGAAGAGATGAAGTATTTGTGAGATAAGATTTGAAGAGAATGGTGGTGGTGTATGGGAGTTAGTAGGGTATTATACAGTAGAGCTGTTTGTGAGTTGAGAGGTGGCAGAACTATAGTTATAGAGGAGAAGTTGAAGTCATCTAGAAAGAAGGAGGGTTTTACCCAGGCTTGATAAAACTTAATAATACTTTAATAATTTCTTCATCGACATCATGACCTCTCCCAGCCATACAGCCTACCTCGACCTGGCAAAGGCCTTCGATACAATACCCCACTCGGGTATCATTGAAAAACTTATCAGCTTAAATGTAAACCCATACATCACAAGATGGGTTGCAAACTGGCTGAGTGACAGAACCCACAGGGTCAGAGTTGCTGGCGCCATGTCAGACTCAAAGCCTGTCACAAGTGGTGTCCCACAGGGCTCAGTCTTGGGCCCACTCTTGTTTGGCATCTACTTTTCCGAAGTACAAGCAAACACAGGAGGGTTATGGCTGACAAAGTTTGCAGATGACTGCAAACTAAACACATCTGACACAGATATCCTTCAGAAGGGTCTCACAGAAACGGATAACTGGTGCCAGAGCCATGGCCTAAAGTTAAATGCCAAGAAATGCATAGTCATACTTCGAAAACAAGGTTACCCATAGCTACCATATAGGTGGCAATCCACTGATCACAGAAGAAGTTATCAGGGACCTGGGGACCCAGGTTGACACTAGCCTTTCATTCGACACTCATATTGCTAAAGTAGTTAGGAAGACCTTCTACATTGCCCACCTGATCATGAAGGGATTCACATCTAGATCAAGGGAGGTCATAGTCTCCTATACTCATCACTCATCAGACCAATGATTGAGTACAATGCCCCATTCGGAATGTATCTGACCCGACACTTGCAGCAGCTGGAGAAGCCACAAAAGTTCCTCACCAAAAGGATAAAGGGTCTCAAAAATCTGTCTTATGCTGCCCGACTGAAAGAACTCCAGCTCTATTCAGTCGCTGCTCAGAGGTGACCTGTGCCTGACATACAAGGCCATGTCAAACCCAGATTTGATGAACATGCTTCACCTCAAACAATCTAGATCCGTCAGAGCCACAAGGGCGGGAGACTTAAACCTCAACATGGTTATTAATAGGATATGCTGGAGGGATAGATTCATCACCCAAAGACTCCCTATGCTGTGGAACAAAATCCCGGTATATGTGAGGCAGAGCACCTCGCTGGCCTTGTTCAAGAGGAATCTTGACCAATGGATGGGAGATCGCAGATTTACCCCGGGGATTACCTCAGTGTCACTGCTCGACAGAGGCATAGCAAAATAATGGGCATAATTTCTCCAACTAAAAACTATGGGCTAGGCTTGTAAATGCCCTCGGGCAGATAGCCTAGTATGAACCTATGAACCTATGAACCTATTTAATCAACCTCAAAACTCTACTATTCTGACATCCCTGCCTTTAATCTCCAAACTGACTCCACATCATCTGTTAGACAGCAACAGAATCAAAAACTGAAACCCCATTCCCATTCTGCTGATCTTCCTGCTGAGTACCTTAAGCTCGTTCCAGACTAAATTGCATACCCAGTCTCAGTTCTCATCAACAGATCTATTCAAGGCTCCATTTCCCTGCCCTACGGTAAAAATCTTTATTGTTCTACTCCATAAAGAAGGCAAATCTTCTGAAATCTCTAACATTAGGCCAATTGCCATCTTAACCCCATTTCTAAGATCCTGGAAAAGTGTATCCATAAGCAACTCCTTCAGTACCTAGAAATATACATATAGAAATGATCTTCTAACCCTAACACAACATGGTTTCCAACCAGGCCATAGCACTGGTGCAACTCTTCTCAGCTTTTCTGACACCATTAATAAGGCTGGAGATAAAGTTTATCTCTTCTGATTTTCTGGATCTTTCAAAAGCCTTTGGCATAGTGTCACATTAGAAATGTCTAATTCAAATGTCCTCTCTACGCCTTTCCAAACCAACTCTACTGTGGTTCTCTATCTACCTTTTTGAAATACATCAATCTGTTAAATGTCTCTTCTCTTTCAATCTCTCTCACTTTTTCTCCTAGTTAAAATAAATGTTCCTTAAGGCTATATTCTTACTCCATTGCTCTTTAATATTTTCATTAATACCCTATATACCTCATCTCAGCAAACTTGCCTTATTCATCTGTTCATCTGACAGCCCACTAAAATTACAATCCATGGCACCAGATGCCTTCAACTCAATTGAATTGTGGCTACAACAAAACCAACTTTAAAAACGCTAATTTACTATTTTTAACAAAGTTTCATGCCAATGCTAAAAGTAACTTCCACATTACCTCTCTAAATAATACAGCTATTGAAGCAATTATCCATACAAAATTGATTGGAGTCACAATAGATGACAAGTTAAAGTTTGATCTTCACATACAAGACTGCATAAAAAACAGATCAAAAGCTAGGCCTGCTATGTAGAGCAAAAAAAAAAAAATCCGTACTCCTTCTAATAGAATCACCCTAGCTGACTCATCTTTTACTTCTCTATGGCTCACCTATTTTGACGAACACCCAGATATCGCTTAAATCACTACTGGATCAATGCTATAATAAGATGGCCAGATTTGCAGCTAATCTGCCACAGAAAGCCCATCATTGTTCTGTATTACTTACTCTCAACTGGTTAGAACTCCCACATCAACTACCCCATATACAACTTCCTCTAACACATAAATACTATATAACCCCTCTACCTGCCTTTCTTTCTGCTCTGTACTTCATCGCTATCTCCCAAATCGCTCTCAAGACAGAAACCTGCTGGAAATCTATAAATCAATAAAAGGTATGGGACAAAATCTATAGTCACACTGCATAACCAAACTATGGGATTCTATTCCAAATTCAATCAGAACAATATCAAGCCTCCATGTATTTAAGTCCTCTCTCACCAACTCTGTCCTGTATGAGCTACATCATTAAATACTTTACATTCTTACTAACCTTTCATCATACTATCCATACCGTTTCAACACTTGCCCTCTCCCCATTCTTAGGGGGGACCTGTATCATATTTTTTTATCATTTCCTAGCATAGTAGTCTATGCTTCTAATACTCTTGTATATAGTGATTGTCATATTTAGTTGTGATCTTTTTTTCCTGTATTATTTTATCACTGGTGTCTCCTCATGCTTTATATGCTGTTTTATTTTGTTATTTAACTCTTTGGAACTTTTCTCCCCAGACCTCTGCTGAAAATGGGTATTTACTACCCAACTGGACTTCCCTGGTAAACAAATGTCAATAAATAATAAATCAATAAATGATTCAGCTTAAATATAATCATAACTCATAAATACTTTTCATCCTTTGTCCTTCCTGTGGTACTTCTAGCAATATACACAAGATCTTACTGGAAGTGGATCCATCCATTCATAGCCACAGTAATAATTCTGGAGTCATCACTGTACACAACTTCCCTTTGTGTCAAACCCAAATGTGCTTTCAAACAAATATGTTAAACAAGACTTGACTTACCTGAACTCTGATAGACTCTACTGGTTAAGGGCTTTTCTCAAGACAGCTACATAAAAAACTGTCACTCCTCAGCTTTCAGCCAGTCAACTACTTTCCATTTCTCCTCACCCATTTTAAATTAAACCTTTCTTTTCAATATAAATACCAAATGAGGCATGGTTATGAAGGTCTTGCTGAAGTCCAGATACATTGCAACTGCTCAGAAGTCAATGTCTGTATTAGAGTGTAAGCAGTCATAGAACCAGTTATAATTTGACTAGTAAGGCATTGGTCAGACAAAAGTATGCTGCCACTCTTATCCTCAACTCCTGGACAATGGAAGGTGGATAAGAACCTGCAGTCCTGCAGCATCACCACCAATTCTAAGGACAGCCTGTGCAGCTTAACCAGTGGCTCAAAAACAGCAACGAATGTAAACTGTTAAACATAAGATGAGACAACTCATTTGTTTTACTTGTACATCTATTACCCAGACAGGATGATTCATGCAGACCATTTTCAGCCACAATTCAGGCCACACTGGCAGAACTAAAACATATATATACATATACAAGCAATTCAATATGAAAGAAGATAAATACACAGAACAAAACCAATTTACATGGTTTAGCAACTCGGGAGTCAAAGCTAGCTCTACTGCAGTAGGGATGAACCCCAGACTATGACCCACGTTCAGTGAGTACCACAGGGAAGAATAGAAGTCATTGGCTCAGGTTGGTTCACCCATCTCACAATGGAGGAGGAAGTTCAGCCTGCACAGTGGCTGATAACTGGTGGGGACAGGGTGACCAAGCAAGCAATAAGGAGGGCCAAGAATACATGCTTTGAAGGTCTGTCAAGTAGTATGTACTGCTGCACTGGATTTAGTGTGTGTGGGTGTGTACTGATGCATGCACATACACATCAGAGCCTGCAATGCAAGGCCTACTTTAGCAGTGAACATGCTGACAATCCATGGGGAAACAAGAGCATACAAAAAATCTAAACTCACATAATCATAGCCATTCTCTTTAGTTCTTGTCCCCTTACCATAGTGACTTTGGATGCCAAGGGTGTGGAAGAACTAATGGGCTAATGGGAAAGAAGGTTTTGACAGTCACAGAAGTGTGAAGGAGAAAAAGGTACAGAAAAATCACAAGAGTCTGCAACACTAGTAAGCAAAAGAGTGCACAGCAGTAGCTGTAATCCTTAGTTTTAGAAATGTAGTTATTAGTGTTCCACAAAGTCCATAAAGTATGTACAGTACATTTCTTTTGCCTAGCTATAAGATGTATCAATATATTTTCTTAAACATCATCATAACTGCACTACCTTCAGCAGATTTTGATTCTGACAGCAGTTCAGTTTACTAGTCCTCATTTTTAGGCTTCTTTGTTTTCTACTCATGTACTCACTATTTTATTGCAACAGGATTTCTGTTTCTGGTCTGTTTACAGAATATTTAGTTGTGCTAGCTAGTACCAGCTTTACTATAACCTTATCTATTTATTCTGGGTCATCATTCTACAGCTGGAATAGTCTCTTGGCTCTCTTTTCCTTCTGCTAATCCTCAACCAGGTTTTATATCTTTAAACTATACAGCTTGTGTAAGTGTTGGGGTGGATGCAAAAAAGCAGGTCTCTGTTTATACCTGTGGTGGGTACCCAGTACACTAATCTCACACAGGGGTGAGGGAACTTGGGGGTTGTTCATCTTTCCTTCTGTTTCTGACCAGGGTCACATCTTGTCACTGGTGTCAGTTAACTGGGATCTATCTACTGGTGACTGTCTACAGGGCACAAATGCAAGGACCATCTAGAATCTTTTCTAACTTGTGGGATTCTGATCATGCTTTTATTACAGACATTTGGCTTGATAAGAACTCTTTCCCCACTGTGGCTGCAATTCCAACATATGTTTTAACTCAGAACTGCATTTGACTCAGATTGCTACTAGGAATTCCAACTCATTTGAGCATGTTCTAGTGGTGTGGCAAGAACAAACTACAGGTTTCTCATGACTTAAATGAAATGTTGTTGCATGAAGACACTCCTACAGGATTTCACAGGTTTCCTTGTTTGATCTGTGCTATGTCACTAGAACACTGTAAGTCTGGCCAACTTAACATACTGGTCAATAATTAATTGGTGGCTCCTTTAAAGGAATTCCTCTGCATTACTAAGGGATTAGGTTTTGTTCATGTCACTATACCTGCTAACTGTAAATCAGGGCACTCTTTTGACTTAATATTCTTTCTGGACATAAATACCCTAGAATTAGTTGCATAACCCTTCTCAAGGTCTGACTATTTCCCAGTTAACTTTGTTTTGGAGATACCACATCTTAATCCCCCTGATCTTGAGCTATGTGTCACAACACTCTTAAAGGTACTCCTCAATTATTTTAATCTGCGCTCCTTCAGCTTCTCTCAGAGTACTGCAGATGGTTTAGATGCTTT
The DNA here is from genome assembly GCF_019279795.1 of Protopterus annectens. Classification (NCBI taxonomy): domain Eukaryota; kingdom Metazoa; phylum Chordata; order Ceratodontiformes; family Protopteridae; genus Protopterus; species Protopterus annectens. The sequence goes on from NC_056733.1 coordinate 1,713,392,225, forward strand.
AAAGATTGAAAGAATTGAATATAATATATCTATCTCCACTGCATCAGACTTGACTAACCCCAAGTCATGTACCTCATGTCTTGCTGAAGTCACAAAAGCCACAGTTTGACTCTGAACTGCAGTCCTTGTGATGAGAAGTATAATGGGTCAGACTGTCACTGGAGATGTGAGGGTCACAGGAATGGGAAACATAAAGCTACTTATCTGTCCAGTTCTTGGCAGCATGTTCTTCTGTGTGTGCTTGTGTGTGTGTGTGTGTGGGGGGGGGGGCGCAGCTGGTGCTACCTAAGCTGTCTTTCTACAAGATAGGTGTTTTTATCACATAAATGTAAGATGACAGTGCATTTTTTGCTGGCAAGTTTGTTATATTAGAGTCACACTTCCTCCATCAGATACCAAGGCCACTACTCTAGTCTGTCCAAAAAACAACTGCCTTCTGTGTACCACTCTGATGTCCAAATGAGACAAAACTGAAAAAAAAGAATAGAAAACAGTAACATATTTCAACATGTTGCTGTCAGATGTATATAAATGCCATGTCTCCATACCCATATCCCAAAAATGAAAGCCACCTATTTACTCATCTTATGTTTGATTATGAGGACAGTGAAAAAATAATCACAGTAATACATTTCAGCTTGGTGCTCCAAAACAGTACTCTTCTCCTAGACCAGCTATAGTGACCATCTGTGTAAGCCTCTGTGGTTTGATAGTAAAAAAAATATATAAAGTAGTAATAACCAGACCCCTCTTCCACCCCTGCAACACATTCATACACACACAGGCTATAGTGACATTCTGTGCACAACTCAGAGCAGTTTTAGACAAAGGGAGACTCAGGACAGAGACCACTACTAAATCTAAGTCAAAATCCACTTGGGGCTGTGGGACCATTAGGTGTCCAGAAACTCTAAGGTTCTGGCTCTTCCATGATGCATTATATGCTTTATAACTTTGTTTTTACACACACACACACACACACACACACACACACACACACACACACACACACACACACACACACACACAGCCTCTGAGAATCATTTCATTGTTTCAATAATTTCATTGGTTCAGGGCAGATCCATAGATCTCTTTGTGCCCTTACTCTTCTTTTTAGTAGTGGAGATAGGGTATTTTTGGATTTGTGCAAGGGAGTCCATGAAGCAGCTCAGTGATATACTGGGATTTGTTTCAGAATAGATGTTTGTCCACTTACTTGATTTTAGTAAGGTGTCAGGGGAGGATTATTCTGTTTCTGAGATTACTCTTTCTGTTATTTCAGGTGTCAGTTTTAAAATTTTGTAGGACCAGTAAGATGTGATTTGACGACAATCACTTAGATTGCTAGGGAAGATTGTAACTAGGTGACATCTGTTTGCAATACTGGTTATGAGATCGATAGTTGAGTTATGACCTGTCATTAGGTTCAGTCTAGTAGTTTATTCCCACTTCTGACAAATGAGTTTGGGTTGGTGGTTGGCGTAATGGTTAAGGTGTTTACCTTAATAAACAGAAAATACAGGGTTTGATTCTCACCTTTGAATGAAAATTAGCTAAGTTTAAAATGTCATGCAAGGGCAGCTTGCCTAGTACTTACCTATGAACACCCATTAAATTAGGTATTTATCCAGTTGATTAGGTTTTTGGGCTGAAGCATTGAGATCATCACCACCAGTTAGTATTAGATATTTGGGGGGTTCTGCAGGGAATATTTGGTTGATGGGTATTTTAACGTAACAAAGAAAAAGTCAATAAACATTAATGAAAAAAGTAAAAACATCTATACTTAGCCAAACAAGTAAACCAATATAAACAAGCAAAAAAACTTGGAATGAAAAAAATTAAATTTGTAAAAAAATAAAAAATGTAAATATGTTATAGAAAAACTGACTGACTTCCTTATGAACTGTAACAAAGATGATCTGTGAAGATGTCAAATTCTCAAAATAAAATAAAAAGAAATAAAATAAATATTAGTTGCCTTGACTTATATTCTAACCTTATAACTCCTGTGTTTTAATTTTTAAGATAGGTAAAACAGAAAAAAATATCATTAAACCTGGTGGAGTTGTTTCATTTAGTTTAAGTTGCTATAGCAATTCTCATCTTTCAATTTCCAACTCCCACCAACCTTGCCTTGGGTTCCTTGGAATATCAATCATACCAAATCTAAATTTGGTGTACCCAGGGGAAGACAGACCCCCAGATTCTCTATGCTTTGCACGGTGTGTAGGATCAGTGCAGGAACTCTAGCAGGCAATATGTCTGCCACGTGATCCAGGAACAGCCTGCAGGGGCATGCACAAGTCCCCCTGCACTAGTCCTGCATGGACTAAGCCCCTGTATGCATATCACCCCATTTGCAGGAGAAATCCATGCAAATGAGGTGAAATTGCGATCCAGGAAGGTTACAACTGGCTGTGCAGGACTAGTGCAATCTGCAGAAATGTACTCGGTTAGTAACCAAGTACATTTCTGCAAAATCCAAAACGGAGCTGTGACAGCTCCAAATAAAGGCTGCATATCAGTTAGTAAGCATGCCAATGGCCAAGTATAAGGCTATTGGCATTGCAAAAGTCAAACAAATTAAAAAAATCAACTTTTATTTTTAGCCGATCTTGACTGTTTAAGCGTAGGGCAAGCGCGCACAAATGGGATGGGGGGAAAATAACAAAATAAACCTAAATTAAGCATTTTAACTAAAATCAATATTCTGCCATGCAAGTCAATGGCAGGCAAAGCACAACATGGGCAGTGAGTAATGGTTGCTAAGGGTGGAAGCTCAGTGTGAGGCATGTAACTATGCATTAGCAGGCAATCCTATGCAAATGAGGGGAATGATAGTGAATCCCAGTTTTCCCCAGCATGCTAGTCAGGTCCCAACAGTGTAAAAGTAGGAATAGCTTAGTGCATGCCTAAGAGTTAGCTGACATCATGGGGGTGTCAGGCATACTGTAAGTGGATTGGAGGCCTGTGGCTCGGGTTTGCTCCTAGCTTAGCACAGCTAAGCTAGGGGGTGTGTCTGAATCTGCCTAGCACTCTTTACGTTGTCTAAGCGGATGTGCGCGCCGTGCACCGGGTTTTAAAGGAAGAAGAAAAAAGTTAAACCAGGAAATAGCAGCACTGTGCACATTTGGGCACTCTGTTTGCGCGGTGTGACCCCAGGCTTAAACAGGAAGGCAATGGGAAGGGAAAACAGCAGTAGGAAGGTAATCTAAGAGAACTAGCATAGCTGGGAGGTGAAATGTATCAGAATCAACCCATTACACAGGCAGCAAACCGCCCAGCCCAGAACACTACTATAAACATACTCTACACCACCAGTGTATACAAGCGGGGAACTTTTAACAAGCAAACCTACAAAATGAAAGGGGCTGCAGCAGACAAAATAGAACAACATGTGCAAGAGGCTGAGAGTGGTGAGGATGTGAATGCTGTCGATCAACCCACAGTGAGGAGATGGAGAAGAGTGTACAGACCCAGGGTAACCTACTAGGTGCTACATGAGCTGGAAATAGTAGAGCGCTATAGGGTGGACAGGGACCTCCTACAGCAAATTGTTGAGCTGTGCCGGCCATGCCTGACACACCAACCTGACTGAGGGGAACCCATCCCAGTGGATACCAAGGTATGTGTAGGCCTAGGAATACTAGCCACAGGTGCCTCCCAAAGCTCAACTGGGGATTTCATGGGGATCTCACAGGCATCAGCATCCACCAGTTCTTGGATGCCATGTCAGCACATGCCAGTGAGCACAAATATTTCCTCAACACCCATGAGGTGTTGGCCAGCAATATGCGTCTCTTCCACCAAATAGCAGAATACCCTGAGGTAGTGGGTGCTATAGACTGCATGCACATATGCATCAAAGCACCACCCGGTGATCATGGTAGGGACTACATCAACCGCAGGGGCATCCCCTCCATCAACTGCCAGGTTGTCTGTGATGCCCATGGCATTATAATGAATGCGTGTGCTGGCTGCCCTGGAAGCTATCACGATTCCCACATTTGGCATCTGACACAGCTGTACCAGAGACTTGTCAATGGGGACATCCCCTATGGTCACCTAGTGGGGGATGCTGGTTACACACTGGAGCTGTGGCTGATGACACCCATCAGAAATGCACACACACCTGAACAAGAACGCCATAATGAGGCACACACACAGACCAAACTTATAATACAGTGTGTGTTTGGGATGTTCAGGTCATGGTTCCGATGTCTGGACACATCCGGTGGAGCCTTGCAGTACTCACCAGCTACACGTACCCAAATTGTTATGGTATGTGCCATGCTACACAATATGATCCTGCAGAAACAGCTGCAGCAGGAACAACATGAGGCAGGGCCACACAGCCCCCCACCAATGCCAAGGCCTGCACAGGCACAGAGTGACTCGGAAGAACAACCTGAGCCTGCCCCAGTGGGCAGATAGAGGTGTGCCCAGTATGCCAAGGCTGCAGCAAGGAGACAATGCATAGCACATACACTGACACAGTAGGGACCCAGGGAATGACACCTCTCTCCAACTCGCACATACAGTAAAAGGGATGCGAAACATGACACTACCTGTGCCCAACCATGTATAGGGAGTGTACTATGTGAATCCGACATAGGCAGCCCTCCAGCAGCATCCACAATCCTGGCACACCCACAAGGTAAGTCAATCAACCTACCAATTGCCAAATGGAGTAGAATGTGTCATTACCTGTATCTATGGTATGGATGTGAGCATGCAAGGGAATTGGGTGGCTGAATGTTATGGCAGCAGAAAGTAGACACCCATAGTGGCACCATGACATCTGTAACACATACTGGAGTCACCATAGTAGCCAGTACTACACAGGGTGACAAAACCCACTGCAGGAAATGTGCTGGGTGACATATGTGTCCATATGACTCACACATGCCAGTCAGGGAGGTTCACATACCCAACAACAGTCTCAGCCAGCAGGACAGGTGTAGACAAACCCAAACAGAGCCTGTGCTATGGCTAACCCCCCCGGCCTACACAGACAGACTACAGCAGGTCAGGCAGTGGGATGTTAGTTCTGAAGGGTCAAAAGTCAAACACTAATATGTAGGGCAACCAAAGCTAAGATCTGTAGTACACTGGTATGCCTCTATTCAACATAATAGGTAAGAATACAGAATGAAATGGAGTACCTGACATACCAGTACAGTCATAGCAAATGTGTACAAGTGTCTGGTGTGCCCCCCCATCCTACATAGTAATGTAATAACAGTCAGGTGTGTCCCCCCAATCCTGTGTAGAAATGTAGAAATAGTCAGGTGTGACCCCCATCCTACGTAGTAATGTAATAACAGTTAGGTATGCCCCCTCAATCCTGCGTAGAAATGTAGAAATAGTCAGGTGTGCCCCCCAATCCTACGTAGTAATGTAATAACAGTCAGGTGTGCCCCCCCAATCCTGTGTAGAAATGTAGAAAATAGTCAGGTGTGCCCCCCCATCCTACATAGAAATGTAGTAACAGTCAGGTGTGCCCCCCCAATCCTGTGTAGAAATGTAGAAATAGTCAGGTGTGCCCCCCATCTTATGCAGAAATGTAGTAACAGTCAATGCCAAATGATCGACGGATACTCAGCAAAAACAGCATGCTACCTGTAGGTGTACAACACAAAGGTCAGCACTGCAGTACAAACTACCTGGACTGGATCCACACATTCAGTACAGACAGGCATACTGGGCATGCTCACACACTTAGAGAAATGAAGGCAATGTCAGTCAACAACATACTGAAAGGTCATACTGGGCATGCTCTCACACTTAAACACATGAAGGCCATGTCTGCAAACACCAGTGGACCAGACATATCTGGCAGTCACAGATGTTAGTGCAGACACTCCTCAGTATGCACCACTCATGCTTTGCACACACAGTGGATAGGAATACAAACATATATGTCAGGACAACACATTATAATAAGCCAAAGGTAAATGTACATAGATGTGTGGAAGAGGGAGGCTGTGACAAGGAGCCATCCAGGCCTGTCCCACCCAGCACACAGCCAAAGGGCCACAACCACATGAGGTTCAGATGTCACTCACTGCAGATACTAGCCACTGGTATCTGTCAGCATTACAGACTACGTGGTGCACGTGCTAGCTGTGCAACATGACTGTACAAGGAAGTAGTCATCTAGCAGCTGTATACACGTACCTGTGAAATATGACCCTGTGTGTGCCCGCATGTGGCGTGTCAACCTCTAGATAAATGGGTTATGGCCCATGCACACACACTGCCCTCCCCATAGCCCTACTATAACAAGCCTTCTGAGGTCATCCAGTGTAAAATACACCTTTGGGAGAGTTGTAATCCAGTAATCTCCGTGGCACATCCCATAACTGTGTACTGCTGCAGTGTGATAAACTAATTAGGTAGGAGTTCCAGTCCCAAACATGGCAACTGTGTGTGTGTGTGTGTGTGTGTGTGTGTGTGTGTGTGTGTGTGTGCTTAGGGTAGTCACACTCCCTACAATTGAAATGCTCTACTTTGGTAAGGCTGTTGATGTCATCCACCTAGAAATACATCTCTGGGAAGGTTGTAGCCCAGTAATCTCTGTACCGCATGCCATAACTGCATACTGCTGTAGTGTGATAAAATAGGTAGGCGTTCTAATCTCAGACTTGGCAAGTGTGTGTGTGTGTGTGTGTGTGTGTGTGTGTGTGTGTGTGTGTGTGTGTGTGTGTGTGTGTGTGTGTGTGTGTGTGTGTGTGTGTGTGTGTGTGTGTGTGTGTGTGTGTGTCTGTGTGTCTGTCTGTGTAGAGAGCAATGCTTTTTAGGGTAGTCACACTCCCTACAATTCAAATGCTCTACTTTGGCAAGGCTGCTGATGTAATCCACATAGAAATACACCTCTGGGAAGGTTGCAGCCCAGTAATCTCTATAGCACATCCTATAACTGCGTACTGCTGTAGCATGATAAATTAGGTAGGAGTTATAATCCCAGACTTGGCAAGTGTGTGTGTGTCTGTGTGTGTCTGTCTGACTTTGTCTGTGTAAAGAGCAATTCTTTTCAGGGTAGTCACACTCCCTACAATTCAAATGCTCTACTTTGGCAAGGCTGCTGATGTCATCCACCTATAAATACATCTCTGGGAAGGTTGTAGCCCAGTAATCTACGTACCATGTGCCATAACTGCATACTGCTGTAGTGTGATAAAATAGGCAGGAGTTCTAATCTCAGACTTGGCAAGTGTGTGTGTGTCTGTCTGTGTAGAGAGCAATGCTTTTTAGGGTAGTCACACTCCCTACAATTCAAATGCTCTACTTTGGCAAGACTGCTGATGTAATCCACCTAGAAATACACCTCTGGGAAGGTTGTAGCCCAGTAATCTCTATAGCACATCCTACAACTGCGTACTGCTGTAGCATGATAAATTAGGTAATAGTTATAATCCCAGACTTGGCAAGTGTGTGTGTCTGTGTGTGTGTTTGTGTGTGTGTGTGTCTGTCTGACTTTGTCTGTGCAAAGAGCAATGCTTTTCAGGGTAGTCACACTCCCTACAATTCAAATGCTCTACTTTGGCAAGGCTGCTGTCATCCACCTAGAAATACACCACTGGGAAGGGTGTAGCCCAGTAATCTCTGTAGTGCATCCTATAACTGCATACTGCTGTAGTGTGATAAATTAGTTAGGGAGGAGTTTTAATCCCAAACTTAGCAAGTGTCTGTGTGTGTGTTTGTGCGTGTGTGTCTGTCTGACTCTGTTTGTGTAGAGAGCAATGCTTTTTAGGGTAGTCACACTCCCTACAATTCATCCACCTAGAAATACACCTCTGGGAAAGCTGTAGCCCCGTAATCTCTGTAGTGCGTGTCATAACTGTGTACTGCTGTAGTGTGATATAGAACTCTTGTAGGGTTCTATTCCCACCCATGGCAGTTTTGGATGTTTTGTGTGTATTTCAATGTCTGTGTAGGGAGCAATGCATTTTAGCCTAGCCACACTCATTACAATTTTAATGCACTACTTTAGCAATCCTGTTGATGTCATCCAATGTGAAATACACCTTTGGGGAAGGAGTTCTCCAGTAATCTCCATGGTGAATCCTATAACAGCTTCATGCTGCAGTGTGATATAGACCTCTGTTAGGGGTTCTATACCCACACATGTCAGTTGTGGATGTTTTGTGCATGTTTCAATGTTTGTATAGGGAGCAATGCATTTTAGCCTAGCCACACTCACTACAATGCAAATGTCCTAGTTTGGAAATCCTGTTGATGTTATCCAATGTGTGTGTCATTCCCCTTTGGGGAAGGAGTACTCCAGTAATCCACGTGGTGCATCCTATAACAATTTCATGCTGCGGTGTGATAAAGACCTCTGTTAGGGGTTCTATACCTACACATGTTGGTTGTGTATGCTTTGTGTGTGTCAATGTCTGTGTGGAGAGCAAAGCATTTTAGCCTAGCCACACTCACTACAATTCGAATGCCCTACTTTGGCAATCCTGTTGATGTCATCCAATGTGAAATACACCTTTGGGGAAGGAGTACTCCAGTAATCTCCATGGCGCATATTATAACTGCATAGTGCTGCAGTGTAATAAACTAGTTAGGTAGAAGTTCTAATCCCAGACATGACGTGTGTTTGTGTGTGTGTGTGTGTGTGTGTGTGTGTGTGTGTGTGTGTGTGTGTGTGTGTGTGTGTGTGTGTGTGTGTGTGTGTGTCTGTAACTCGTATCCTGTGTGGATGTGGTCGTGAGTAACAACTGGGCCCAATGTGGAGCAGGTTTTGCAAATTTCTTATATGGTGGCCCTAGTATATATCACAATGTCCACCATACAGGAACAACAGATGTGAAATAGCAGAGAGGCTGGGGTGCAAATCCATACCCATGCATGTGACATCAAGGCCAGGCAAACATAGTTAGCAACCCTAGTATTACCCAGAGAACACTTTCAACCCATGTCTCATGCACACACACACCTGCCTAGGCAACAGCCGCTATGTTGCTAGTACACTGCATATTGCCCACTGATGGTAACTATGGAGTGATTGCAGTGGCCTACAGAGGGTATGGCACCCTGTCCATCTGTCCAGTAGGCATGTACATGCAGACAGTGGACCTTCCCCATGTTCCCCACTGGACACCTGCAACACCTGTGGTGCCATCAAATTTGACCCACAAAGGACATACCATGCCTGAAAACATGCCTTGTATGGACAGATGCCACTGACACCAGGGAATGCCATTAGCATGCTATCAATGTAGGTGCAGGGTAAACCTGCTGTCCAATACCAGTTCCCACCACATGAGGCCAGGACTGGCACATCTGATGATAATCTCTGTATACAACATGGGCCAGACACCCCAGGTACAGTTCCATATGTCACTGTACATGAATGTGGGAGTTGTGCACATCACATACATTGTCCATGTCATGGACTAAGGAACACATACATGGCAAGCAATGCACAACATTGGCCACATGCAACAGTCACCCAGGTGACTGGATAGTGAATACAATACCCACCTGTGTGGGCAAATCCAGAAACTACCCCCCTGAGCCACAGTGCAGACCATTGTCATGTGGCCTAATGCCAAGGTATACCCATCACCTAGTCTTGTATAGCTGTCTGGCACAGTTGACCACTACACACCCGTGAATCAATGCACCCATACATGTCAGTACTAGCTGTGTGTGTGTGTGTGTGTGTGTGTGTGTGTGTGTGTGTGTGTGTGTGTGTGTGTGTGTGTGTGTGTGTCTGCGCATGCACATGCATGTTGTATAGGTTCATAGGTTCATAGATTAGTACTGGGCTAATTGCCCTTGTGAGCCATTTTAAGCCTAGCCAATTATCCCTTGTGAGACTCAAACCCTGCACCTTGTGTTTGTACGGCAAACACCTTAACCAATAGGCCACCCTCCTAACCCCCTTTGATGATGCGTATGTTCACATTCACACTCACTACAACCCCCATTGGCATACTGAAGCATACTGTCTGGTGTCAGACACCTCCCCATACCCTTTGCCCACATAACCTCCGTATGACCCCTGTGGTGCATGTGATACCTGCACAGTAATGTGTTGTGACAATCTGACTAGTGATGAGTTGTATTCCTGGCCCTGCCAAGTGTGTCAATATGTATGCATCCTGTGAGAATGTGGCTGTGTCGACACTGGCACCTGCTCATGTGGACAGGCACGTGTACTACACCTACCATATAGCTACCGTATCCCTGTTGCAGATGTCACTCACCATCACATATACATTCTAAGGGCTCCACAACATGTAGCCTATGTGGCACATCCAATAAATACATAGAAATGGGATAGCACTACATACTCGCCAGGGGTTTGATACCCTGTGCTGGTAGGAGTATGACACAAACATGCTTAAGTTTTGCTCTCCCACCCCTCCCTGACTTGTCTTTGCCTCTGTCTGCCTCTCTCATTCCCTCTCTGGTGGATGTGGAGACCTACACCTGCTTTGCTTAGGCAGTAGCATGTGTATTTTAAGTGATGCTCATGATCAGATGATGGCCTCTGCATGAATTGCAGCCATCCTCTAGCTGATTGCATGTAGAACAGCTGTGGTAACATTCCCATAGCCAGTTGCATGGAAACACACTCCAATATCTAGGAACATCATGTTGGTGTTGTGCCTTTTCATTCACTGTGAGCAGGAACTCGATCTGTTGTTTGGCAAACATCATCTCAGATGGATTGGGGATTTATCTCTAACAACATACACTGTGGAAACAGGACAACACACAGGAGGGGGGGTGTGCCTGACCTGACTACAGACTAAGTGCTGCTATACTGCATTTGGAGTAATGTTGGTTTAACAGGGTGTGTGTGTGGATATGGCTGTCCTACATGTTTTAATACCTGCCATGTCAGTGCTATGTTTATGAGGAATCCCCATCTGTAGGGTCATCCGCAGACTGGGCAGTGTGTGGTGCCTTTGGTTTCATGTGTTACCCACACAGCATCTATCTGTGAACTGCAGAAGGTAGTCTGAGGTTTGCAGTCTGTAGATGGTGAAAGCCGTGACCGTTACTGACTTCATATCCCTCATAGGACATATGTTGCAACAAACCCTGTTACAACAGTAAATGTATGAGGTTATCACAGCAACATCTCACTATTGGCCCTGTGTATATGCTTCCATCCACAACTCTATCAACCTTTGTACATATGTCATGCATTAAGAGGTGCATATGTACTGTACTCCATAATTAGTGTCATCATATCTGATAACAAGCCAGTGAGATATCAGACTGCTTCACATGTTATGTACAGTAGGGTTTATATTTAATGACATAACCTGGACATTCTGTGGTTGTGTGCACAGTACTGAGGTCTGTGTACTTATAGTGAATGTCGACAGTGTGTGTATTGTTAATATGTACTTTGGCCTGTGTACAGACTGTGGTAGATGTCATTGTTCTTGGTCCCATCCTATCTGATGTTACATGCTGCTCCACTGTATGTTACCGTATTGGCTTACATGTTTGTAGGGCCATATACACACGTCCCATACCACAGACAGGCATCAGACCACACTGTGTAGTGGCCGAGTATATGTCGGGTTAGTGTGTGAGTGGCACATTTGAGGATGGTGTTGAACAGATAGTCCATATACTGTAATAGTATGCTAGCTTACAACATATGGCTGTGGCTGTGTTCACACTGGTTGTGGTTATGCACTTTCACACAGGTGTATCATACCCTGTGCTGTGACATGCCTGTAGAGCCTGCTATATATGCAGGTAAATGTGCATTCCCCCATAGGAGATGTAGGCCACTGTTGAGCCAGTCTGCCTGTGGCCTGCACAGTGCTTTGGTACATGCCTAGCAGCTTAGTGTACTTACCCAGTGAGATGTCATGGCTAGATACTTACCAGATGTACTGCTGCTGGGCCTCCTTTAACAGTCATGTACATCAGACAGAGCAGTGGGATGCTGTACAGATGTATGTCAATATCTAGTTGGTAGTATGTGGCCATGGCACCTCTGTACCAGTGGTTATTATGTGTCAGGACAGATAGGGACGTGTGAATGCATAACCTATAGGGGAAAATGTATACCAGTCATTATGTCTTATACCCATTTACATGGCTGTTAACATCCATATTGTCAGGCTTCGTCCACATGTTTTGCACTAAGGGGTTCTGTGTATACCTCTGCACTGTCCAGAGTGTGTCAGAATGTCCACATATATTGGCCAATATCTCTGCTGTAGTCCACAGGAGCATTATGTGCTAGCAACTGTACTGTACTATAATGTCTTAGGATGTCTGTCAGTAGCCAATGGCGCACATGTGAAAAGCAGATGTGACCTCCCACACACACCATGTCTGTGAAGACAATCCCTATTACAGTAGAAATAGTCTACTAATATACCTGCTATACATACCTGACATCCCCTTGCACTACAAAGTTGGGACTATTGGGGCTGAGGTAGGGCTACACTCCATGTTCAGGACATATGGTGAAAATATATGTATATATAATTATCCAGATATCTATATAGATATTTATAGGTTCATAGGTAGGTACTTACTAGGCTATTGGCCCTAGGACCTATACAAGCCCAGCCAAAAAGGTACCCTGGCTTTTGCCGCCCAAGAAAATTATTTTCCTGTGCCACTGTCGAGCAGAGCAACAGAAGTGATCCCCGGGGTGAATTTCCTATTTCCCATCCAATCATCAAGATTTTTCTTAAAGAGTGCTAATGAGGTGCTTTGTTTGATATAGATAGGTAGTTTATTCCAGAGTATGGGAAGTCTCTGGTGCAGGAATCTATCCCTCCAGCATGTTCTGTTTATTGTGGTGACAAGATTTAGGTCCCGTGAGCGTGTAGCTCGGAGGGATTGGGATTTCTTTAAGTGGAGCATGTCCAACAGCTCTGGGTTTGACATAGCTTTGTATGTTAGGCAGAGATCACCTCTGAGTAAGCGATATGCGATGGAATAAAGCTGGAGTTATTTTAGACGGTCTGCGTAGGGCATCTGTTTGAGGCCGGTAATCCTCTTTGTGAGGTATTTCTGCAGCCTTTCCAGTTGTTGTAGATGTCTTGTGAGGTACATACCAAAAGGGGTGTTGTACTCTATAATGGGTCCAATGAGTGATGAGTACAGGGGAACAATGACCTCTTTTTTTTCTGGATGAGAAACCTTTTGTGATGAGGTGTGCCACGTAGAAGGATTTCCTGACTACTGTGGCGATGTGATTATCAAAGGAGAGACTACTATCCACCTGTGTCTCAAGGTCTCTTATCACACTTTCGGTGTTAAGTATACTACCACCTATGTTGTAGTTCATGGGTACAGAGTTTTTTCCAAAGGGGATGACAATGCACTTTTTGGTATTGAGCTTGAGGCCATGGCTTTGACATCAGGCATCTGTCTCAGTGAGGCCCTTTTGTAGGATGTCCACATCGTTTGGAGTTTCGATTATGTCTCCTAGTTTGCAGCCATCTGCAAACTTCATTAGCCAAAGACCTTATGTGTTAGCCTGTACTTCAGAGAATTAGATACCAAACAGGAGAGGATCCAGGACTGAACCCTGTGGCACTTCATTTGTCACTGGTCTGAAGTCGAATTTGGAGTCTGCTACTTTCACAGTGTGGGTTCTGTCAGTGAGCCAGTTGGCAACCCATCTTGTGATATAGGGATTTATGCCTAGTTTAGTGAGTTTATCTATAATTCCAGAGTGAGGGATGGTGTCAAAAGCCTTGGCAAGATCTAGATAGACTGTGTGAACCACCTTACCCTCGTCTACGGCTTTGGTGACTGCTTCAAAGAAGTCTATCAGGTTTAGGAGACATGATCTGCCTTTTACAAACCTGAACTGGGGGGGGGGTTTACCTTATTTAAACGAAAATGTGTTACATCGAACACCACTCCATCGACACATATACACCGAACTGCGAAATAATCGAATGCACAAAAACGCAAAATTACCACGAAATTCTAAATGTGGAAGTGTTTTGGTCGGCCCGTCTGAGCTACAGATCCATTAGGTAAGTGTGCGGTAGTTAAGGTAAGTGCATAGGTAGGTAATGTAAGATGGGTAATGTATTTAACATTTAGTGTAGGGTTTGAGGTAGGGGTTTGGTTAGTGTATGTGTGTGGTTTATTTATTTTGTTTGGGTATAGCTCCGTAGGGTAAGTGTGCGGTAGTTATGGACCTTAGGGTTAGGGAGGGGTTAAGGATAGTGCATAGATAGTGGTGTATGTGGGGTTTAGTGTAGGGTTAGAAGTAGGGTTTTGGTTGTTGTATATTTGTGGTTTATTTATTTTGTTTGGGTGGGTAGTATGGTTCGGGTGGTGGGGTTGGCCAAGTATGGCAAATCGGTATTTTGAGTTTCATGGTTTTGTGCGTTCCATTATTTCGCAGCTCAGTGTATACGTGTCAGTGGAGTGGTGTTCAATGTAATATGTTTTTGTTTAAATAAAGTAGACCTGAACTGGGTGGGGTCCAGAGTTTGGAGATTACCAATGTCTTTGTTTATAAGTTCCATGATGATACGTTCCATGGCCTTGCAGACAAGGCTCATCAGGCTAATGGGGCGGTAGTTCCCGGGGTCCGTGGTAGCTCCCCCATTGTGGAGTGGGATAACCGTCGCTGTGCACCATTCAGCAGGCACAAAGCCTGAGGTGAGGCTATGATTGAACATGGTACTTAGGTGGGGTGCCAGTTCATTCTGCCTGGGATAAGTTCATGTAGAACGCAGCCTGGGATGTTGTCTGGTCCCATGGATGTTGTGTTCTTGACTTTGGAGAGTGTGGTTTTTACCTGTGCAGCTGTGATTACAGGAACTTTGCATTCTTCCAGTATAGAGATGGGCCCTTTAGGGGGTGAGAGGGGGGTTAAAGATAGCATTGAACCTATCTGCCAGGATGTTGGCAATATCAGTTGGGTCTGTATATTTAGTGCCATTGTGCTGTAACTCAGTGAAGATCTGAGTGTTGCCATTGAGATTCTTGACATAGCTATAGAATGCTTTGTGGTTGTCTTTAGAATCAATGGCAATTTTGTTTTCATAACTAGCTTTGGAGGATTTTATCAGGGATTGCAGCTTCTTACTGAGGCTGACCAGGGAGCTCCTCCACTCATGGGATTTTACTCTCTTTTGCAATAGTTTCTTTCTTCTGTTGTACAGTTTGTTTATGGCAGGAGACCACCAGATATATACATATACATGTTGGCATATATAGATGGGTATGTATATGTACATAGATATACATATACACACGGATATATACATATACAGAGCAATATATGTCTACACATATACAGCTAGTGATACATATGCACATATACATATGGATATCCACATATATATTGACAGTAGTACGTATATCAGAATAGATTTGTATGTACATATAGTTATAAATATCTACATATATACCAACATAACTAGGCATATCTGTACACATAGGATGTGCATACATACATATATAGCTATATACACATATATCTATATATACATATGCGTATATCTATATATACACATAATTCTATACACATATATGTGTGTGTGTGTATATATATATATATATATATATATATATATATATATATATATATATATATATATATACATACGAAGATATGTACACATGGCCATATATATGTAGCACTATACAGATGTGTATACAGACATATGTATGAGTATACATGTGTATGTATATGTAGACATATATAGACCTGTTATATGTATATGACTATATTCCTGTCATGAGTAAATGTCACGGTTGTATATACCCTCCCACATGTATCTCACCATATGTATCTGCTGTGTGCACATTATGATAAAACAACATATGTGCTGCAACAGTCATATTAATAATAAGGACTGCACAATTTCGGAACTACAGGCAAATGTTCAATACTACTCAATATGTGTATTGACAGCAATATTGGTAAAACAACAGCAGTCTTCACAGTGGTCATGCTGTAGTGGTTAAGTGTTGTGACTTCAGTGTAAAGGGTCCTGGGTTCAAGCCCTGCAAGGGCTGTTCATTTTGTTGCTGGGAAGGACAAGGGCTGTTGGATACAGAGTGATTAAGGCAGTTTTGAGCAGCTTTAAGTGGGTATGCATGGGTTTTCACAAAGCTAAGTTCTGCTAAGCTATGGGTATATGTATGGGCGCTTACACAGTGTAGGCTTTGCTTACCTGTGCGCAAATCAGCTTAGCTATTATATTGCAGCAATGTTGATACCTGCTAAGTATGGCTTAGCTCTGGTAACCAGTTCACACCACCCAGTCTGATAACATAGCAGGGTAATGACATCTGTAATAAGTGTATGTAATGCCATGTACAATACATGCACCTATGTGTCTTAATTACAGTAGCAAGGGGTGTGAATGTCATGTGTGGGACACAGACATATATGAGTTTGGTACAGCACTGTTATCCATGTGAATGTGTTACATACAGGTGTAGTAGCCCAGGGTATGTGCTGTCACACTGGCATGTAGTGTATCATGGCAGTACTACTGTTGACAGTGCTAACCCAGAGCAGAGTGCTTAATGTAGTACTGACAACAGGCACACCTGCAGGCATAGCTGGACACTGAGGCCTCCCTGTTGTATCCCTGGTGTGTGAGATGTGTCACAGTATATACCCCTTACTGGTCTGTCAACTCGCTCATGCTACTGCATAGCTACCTGCCAAGCTGATGACTGTCAGTCCCTGTACAGATGTGCAGATGGCAAGTATCCAGCTGGGATATGTACAGGCAATGTAAGCTTGATTGGTGTCCTACTATGCGTGTGGCATGTGCATGAGATGCATATCCCTGTAATATCAATGTTGGGGTATGCTATGGGTTGTATCGCAGTGGTGGCCAATGTGTGATGGTGGGTATAGAAGAGTGTCATTATCATGGGTATCCAGTGCGGGATGTGGGTGCTGTGTACACTGTTATTACACCAAGGTACACCAGGCATATGTCCCATGTACCACATTATGGTCACCACTGTCACCATCAATCATACAGGTAACTGTAACCACAATCCAAGCCAGTTATGCATGTGATGTGTGCAGCCTACCTGTAACACATTGAAGACCTGGTCAAGTTATTTAGCAGTGATAGGCCCTGGTATCTCAGATGTGTGTCTGTCTGTTATGTGTCTGTAAATGTGTATATGACGGTATGTCACACTATGTATCATACAAATGTACCCATTACATCCCCCATTGGCATACTGTACATGTCAGGGGATGTTCTGCATGTACCATGTAAACTGGGACACACCTCACCCTAAACACTGTATGGTGTGTGCAATGTAAGCCACACACATCAGTATCACAACACAGCTAGGTTGGAGTCTAGTCCCAGTGTTGCCAAGTAACAGTATGCATGTATGTGGATAGGTCTACATCAGGTTTCAGGGTATACACACCTCAGCAGGCCACCTGTCCATGTGGCACAGGCAATAACCGGTTTAGTAACCTGTGAAATGTGTTTGACTGTACCCCAGATATGTCACAGTCATGGTGTCAGCACAGTGACATACCCCATTGTGGAATATGACTGCAGACCATTCTCGTGCTGACACATGTACACCTACAACAAAAATGGATAACATTATAGAGACCACAACCAACCAGTGTTACTAACAGCTATAAGGCATCATTGCTGGATGGCTGCACTACCTGCCAAATATGCCTTACACTCTACACCCTACAACATGTTACACTGCAGTACTGTGGTACACTTTTGTACAGTCACCGTGTGTATCAGAACCATATCAGCCTGTCCCCACATTGATGGTATGGATGACAGGGATGGAGTACAGGTATCATCATATGCATAGGGTGTGGTGTTGGTTTGCCAGAGGCTGTGGGCTGGGCCATACATTTAACACCATGTGTGTGAGTGAGGGGTGTACTGTGGAGAGCTGGGCGAGGTGATGTGGTGTGTGTAAGTATGGGGTTACCCTAGGTGTGTTTGCATAGTGTGTGGGTATGCATGCACACAGTTCTGCCATGTGGCTGCCCTACACAGGTGTCTGCAGACAGCTGCAGACCATACCTGGCAGGGTGTGCAGTTCACTGCCTCCGGCCATGGACACATGGACTGTGCCTGCCAGGGGTTCCGCGTGCACGTCCAGGTACAGGCCTTGATGTGTTACTCTCACCTGCTGATGACAGTTGTCTGCTGGTACCAGGTCCCTCCTGGGACTGGCCAGAACCACTTGCATGTGGCCTGCTGTGGAGTGGTGTGGACAGCACACCCCCTGCAATGCCAGGGCTGCTACTACCACTATGGGAGCCCCTTGGTGTCCTAGCACGTCCACGTTGACTGCCAGCTGTTGGTGTTGCTGGCCCACGTCCACACGGGCATCGCCCATCCCCACCACACGTTGAAGCACGAACACACCAGCCAATGAGGGCCATCATCTCATCATGCCATCTATCCATGTGCTTGGTATAAGCATGGATGGCACCCAACAGTTCATGGAGGATGTCACTTACAGATGCGAGAGCAGCCCTCTGCAGCCTCAGGCCCTGTCTGGTGTAACATTCAATACGTGCCTGCACCGCCATTACAGCCTGAAACATGTGCCTGATGGTACCAGTTATGTCGCCTATGCCAGGGGCTTGATGTCAAGCGGCCCTACCACGAGCACCCTGGGACATCCGCCTATGTGGTGCCCTGCCGGCCATTTGGTTACGCCTGCTCCAACCGGACACAGTAGGCATGGTTAGCACACTTCCCTGTGCACCGTCACCAAACGCCAGTTGTTCCTCCACTATGGCCACTGGTGATGGGTATGTGTAGGCACTGAAACTGTGTGCAGGGTCGGGGTGGCTAAAAGGGGGATGTCAAATGTTGGTGCAGTGTCGGCCCCTGACAACCCCACCTGTGCCTCAACAGTACTATCATCATCTTCGGTATGGACACCAACATCAGATTGCATGCAGGAGGGACCCTGACCCACCTCGCCACCTGTGGGGGAAAACAATAAATGCACTTTAAAACCTGTACAGCATTGCCTAACAGTACACACACACACACACACACACAGACACACATACACACACACACACACACACACACACACACACACACACACACACACACACACACACACACACACACACACACACACACACCTCCGTAATACCTACCTGCCCATGGTTTGACAGACAGTCCCACGTATATGTCCATGTGTTACCCCATCCTGCATCACATTTCTTAACATACAAACATTGATAAGATTCATTAACATCACAGTCCTCTAAATGCCCACACAAGTGGCCACAACACAAGGCCTGTCGCTACTTTACCTGCCTGACCCGTGTGTAGCGGATTTACATGGCCTCATTGCTGTCATTCGGTATGCACCCTCTGTATGCCCGGAAATGATGTACATGGCCCCTATATGTGTGGGCTACTATGTTGTATCCATAATATCTCGCACTGGTGTGTCATGTGTATGTAATGTTCAGTACATACCAGATATGCTGCTCCTTCAGCCTATCATGTGACAACTGTAATATTTGGATACACTCCTTGGTGTTGACTAGTACTTCCCCAATGCATCTGTAGAGCTGCATACATGGGTTGTAGGTGACCTCTCTGCTGACTATGATATTGAGAGTGTACCTGGTGTCTACCTTCCCCCTGGATGCCTGTTCCATGCTACATACTATATTATACTATTTGCTGTCCTGTGATTACACACATGACAGATATTCCTGGTGTGTAATGTGGCTGTCCATGTCTATGTACTGCATGGTCTCAAAGGGAGGTACAGTCGTATGAACACCCCACAATCACACATGTGCATACATGGCCACACACAAACACACACATGCATCCTACATGCATCTAACTCCCTCCACTTCACCAGAGTGACCCTGCAGGCAAACTAACCACCAGGATATACACACACACACACACACACACACACACACACACACACGCACGCACGCACACACACACACACACACACACACACACACACACACACACACACACACACACACACACACACACACACACACACACACACACACACACGTGAGATTGCACAATGATAGTACACACAGTCCTCTTATTACCCATCTGCCAACATGCAGAATATATGGTAAAGAACAGTATGCAGTTCAGCTATAGTCAATCCATGCTAGCAACAGTATACATGTGTGTGATGCATGTGCTGTGTCACTAGGTGATGCCCCTTCCCCTGGACACCACTGCACCCATGTACACAGTATTGCTGTGCACCGGTTCTGCACCCTGCCATGTACTGTGCACCACAACTCACAGGTGTACAACCCATTGCAAAATGTGTAGCACTGTGTCAGTTATGTCAGCTTTTACTTCTCACAGCCCTTATGTTTTTCAGCAACGCATACCAGGGATGATATGTGGACAGTTGTCATTGGTGAATGCCTGATTTACAGCTGTCAACATCAACAGACCATGTATGACCACTGCAATACTCTTACACTGACAACCATCAGAGCATACCATGGCTATGGGGGGTGTAAACACCTTTATTGATTTTACACACACATCCTTGATCTGCCATGGGACCACATTACTGCATATCTTAGCAGTACTCGAGCCCAGTATGTGACATAGGTCCTGTACTTTCACATGCAGTATCTACAGATTGTGTTAGATGTGGCTGCTGACCACAATGCATACACACCATGTGGGCATATGTGTGCACACCCTTATCATGATGGTTTATCGCACCTCTTGTTGTGTGTACTACAGCAGTCACTGCTCCTGGCAGGGGTATACCAGCGTGGGCCATCTGCATTCGCCAGTGTATGCTCAGTCTGCCCTACACATGTCCCCCTATTCTGCATAATTGCAAGGTCTACTCATGTGCACATCCCATGGTGTTCACACACTGCCGTAACTATTGCTGTGTGGGTAGGGTTATGGTTGCCACAGGTCCCGATCCTGACTATGTGCAGATAGAGCCATTCCTACCATCCTTAGGATCCCTGCTGCAGTGCACTGGTATGCCATGCTGAGACCCCCCCTCCTTCAGCTTTTATGCAGATGCATGACAAGTAAACCCTACACGTGTCACTTTGCAGTGTCCCATACACTGAACACCACGTGTTGCAGCCTAGACCCAGCTGATAATCTGACTACTGTAATGCCTTATGCCATAGTGTATCTTTGCAGCAGTTGCCATTGTCCTACAGGTATATACACTGGTGTTGCAATGTATATGGGTGTTGTTCCAAACATGTCACTACTGTAGGCCATGTCTACCACCAGTATGTTACTCCCTGTGAACGCATTCCGAAATGACAGGATTTTAGCTATCATGCAGGTGTCTGACATACCCTTCCAATACCCCATCATGGTCACCCCTGTGAGACCGTGCATTTCACAGCAACAATACATGCACATGTACAGCATGCATTCAGGGTAGGTGTGTTAGATGTGTGCATGGAATATACCATCACCATTACATGCCCGGTCCATTGGCAAGCATCTACATAAAACATACTCACCAGCTACAGGCTGCTGCCTTGGTGGTATGCTGGAGGGAATTACATAAGAGGGTGAGAGATGCAATGTCAGTGGCCACACCTGTCGCAGTGCTACAGGTTGGGTGCAGCATTACCATACATCAACGGTACATTCCCATGATACTACCACATCTGGGCATCTGTTTATCACTACAATGCAGAAACACAATATATCTATGATGTCAGATTCAGATATGCATGATCTACCTGTACCAATGCAGATGTATACACAACAGTGGTCTACTGATGTGCCATGTGTCGTTACCTGCATGCTCCTCAGCTGGTGTGTGGGTGACACCCACCTCCATGAAGGAGTCCAGTGGTTGTTGGCTGTCTGGATAAGCAGGTGCCACGAGGCTGGCCCGACATGTCCTTCGTAATGGCATTACTTCCACCACCAGCTATTGGCCACATAATATACATACTTCCCATTACACAACACAAACTATGATGGCTAACTGTCAGTGCTGACCTGCACAGTTGACGGCTATGGCCCACTACCCACAGGGACAGACAATATTGTCCATAGCAGTTGTTCAGTTGAACATCATCACAACAACACCTGATGGCACATATAAATCATTCCACACCATCTATCCCATTATGATGGACCAGGTACTACATTCTAGTACATGTATATATATACTTCACATACCTGTTGTGGGAATGATGTCTTGTTGAATGACAGCTAGCTAAATGCCTTTGACTTAGGCTTTTATTTTGAAGAGATTTGTTTTTCTTTCTTTTTTTTTATATATATTTTTTCTCTCTATCTCTCTCCCTCTCTTTCTCTCCCTCCCTCTCTCTCCAGTAAATGGATTGAGCTGCTTTGAATAGATTGCAGCCTGGCTTTAGTAGGTGATGCACATGATTAGGTGATGGCCTCTGCACCAATCAGTGTCCTCCACTTGCTAACTGCAAGCAGCTTGCTGTGTATTACTTCCAATTACCACTGTCATGGCAACCACCTACTATAAATCCCTACATCATGTGGGCGTGGTACCTTTACCTTTCCTGTGTGATGGACATCCTTCCTGTCTGTGGGCATCAGTGTTACAGACAGCAGCTAGCAATACCTCTTACAGGAGAACCGGCACACTCAGGCTAGCTACATATTTGTAGGAGGTTCCAGAACTACAGACAGAGTGTGAGTAGAGTTGTGTTACGCTTTGTATAGTACTCGTGTTACAGGGTGTGTGTGTGTACATACTAGTTTACCTTGGAATGCAGTCTGTTTGCCTAGCTCTCAACTGTGGGCCTATCCTCTTGGTGGCCAGAGGTGTGCCTATCATGTTTTGTCTATCCACCACACAGGTCCTGTGTCAGATATTTCACTGGCAGTGTGTGTGTTGAGTGCTATCAGTACATGACTACATCCATTTATGTTTCTAACCTCAATTCTCTGACTAAGGGTATGTTGCAGACTATCCTGTAATACCAGCGACTTGCTTAGTGTATGGCAACAGTTTTCCACATATGGGCCTGTATTCCAGCCTCTGACCTACATACCAAGCTTTGCACATATGGCATGCTGTCAGCGATTGTTCTGTAGTGCGCTGTGAGTATATCATGCTGCCATTGCTGCCATCAGTCCACTGCTGTTGTACACCCACACATACAGTGGGGCTGGGGTCATATATGTATGAGCTTCACCTACACAAGACATGTGTGCCCTTATACACTCCTGAGGCCAGTGTATGTAACAGTGGTATATGGCCCTGTATTATTAAGTCTAGGGGGAGATGCACCATAAATAACCTAGGCTGTTACAAAATGTGGGGGTATCAGGGGTGAGCTGCCTTAAGGTATCTGGATGTATAGTACCATACGATTCACCTATATTTACATTACTTACATAATGCAGGCCTACTGACTCCTGCCATACAGACTGTTCTGTTTGTCAGTGTGCTTGTGATGCTGTCAGTTATGCCTTGTTATGTAACAGTTACATCCCATTTGGTCAACTGAAGTCTTTACCACCTAGTGATTTTGTACAGAGTGTAGATAGAGGCTGCTGAACTATACACCTGCATTACTGGGTCCTGTGACTCAGTCTTTCTTTACCATTGTACAATTTAAAGGGCTTGGCCTGGACAGCAAAAGCTGTGAACCTTTCCAGACTACTGTATTAATATAACTGTTTCACAGTTGCATTACACTGTTTATATGGATGTCAGTGTCTGAACAGCTATATGACATGGCATATAGAACTGTAATAGTACACAAATAAAGATTTTTCATTTCTGCAAACTTGTGTGTGGTGTTTTATCCTATGACCTCTCTGTGGGTATATGTTGCAGGCAACAATTGTCATTTGTATGGGTGGCCCATACAGTGTCCAGTTGTTAAGGTGTTAACTGTAGGCATAGTGGCTGTTCCATATTGTGTGCACCTTCTACATATGTATCTTACTGTACATATCTCTGCGTGTGTATGTGTAGTCACATGTACATCTATGTATATATAAATATATATATATGTATGTATGTATATATATCTGTATCTACATATATGTCTGTGTATATGTATCCTGGGGATGTTGATAGCTTCCACATTTTACATTTCCTATGGCAGCCATGATATGTTATCAATACCAGCCTGACATCATACAGGTGGGATGTAGTACTGTTAACATCTTGTGCCCATGTTGGGTCAGGTCCTGGCTATGGGATCTGCAACACTTGATAGTGTATTGCAGGGCAGACGTGTTTGGCTGTTATACCTATTCGTACAAGACCTATATTGTTTGGGGCCTCTCAACCCCATTAATGGTGCATGTAGACATATATGTTCTAGTTAATCTACCATTGTTATCTACAGATGTATGGCCATATATACCTATATAGATATGTATATCTGCTTACCTATATATAACTATGTCCATATATACCTACATAGATAGATATACATCTGCTTACATATATGTAACTTGCTGTGTATATGTAGACATATAGGTGTAGACATATATATGTGTCGATGTAGGTATTTGCATGTATATATGCTCATATATATTTATATATATTTATATATATATATATATATATATATATATATATATATATGTATCTGTTTAGATATTAATATATTTACACACACACATACATCTAAATTTTGGGATACATTCTCTGTACTGTTGCATGACTAGGCTGGATGATATGTTTTTGAAAACAGAGTTATGTATATCTGGCATGGCGTAGTGGTAAATCACTTTGTCTATGGTGTGCAGGGTCCTGGGTTTGAGCCTTGCAGAGGCTGTTTATTTTGTTGCTGGGTAGAACACGGGCCATTGGATACAGAGTGATTAAGGCACTTTAAAGCAGTTGTAAGCGGGTTTGGGCGGAGGTAATCACTGCCAACTTCCAGTTACAGTTTCTTATACTCTGTTAACTTCTGAATTGCTTAACCTGTATAGGTATTGCTTAACCCCATGCCAACAGGCTTAAACCCGCTTACTGTTGCTTAAAAGTGCTTACTCCAGCTTACCCCCAGCTAATTTCTTTAAAAGAAAAGAAAAAGGGGTTGATAGGAAAATGGTTCAAAAAGGGGCACAAAGAGGGAAAGACAGTAGGGAAAATAGACAGAGATGTGCAGGAAGGGTGTAGAGAAGGTCCATAGCTACCCATGTCTTCTACAGCAACAGCTGTACATATACACTGAATTTGGAGGTAGATTCGGACACTCTAACCCCTGGGAGAGGGTTGAGGATAACAATTATTAGTTTTGATGCCAATTAGACCGGATTACATGTGTCCAGTGGACATGTGTATGAAATGGACAGCTATGTACTGGGTGAGTTTTTTTGTGGGAACAGATTGCCCTTTTTTTTTTTTTTTTGGTCAGGTGAGAGTGGGATGTTGGGGAAGGGTAGTAGGTATATGTGGGGAGGTAGGTTGGGTAGGTTAACAGACAAGACAAACAAGTTGCATACAGAGGTGGTATATGACACATGTTGGGGTAAACACCTTGATGGGGAGGGGTGTTGGGATATCGGAAGCCCACAAGCCCCCTAGTGGTAACAGTGGGACTGAGGTCCCCACCCATGGGCAGTCACTACTGCACCTTCACAGCCTCGAGGGTAGCTGTGCTGAAGGCTGACTCGCAGGGCCAGGCTGACTCTCTAATCATGACACGCGGCCCTCGAGCTGGCATAGAAGATCACCAAAGTGCTGGTCAATCTCTGTACGCACCACGACCCCAACCTGGTGATGGGTGGCAGGTGCCTGTCTATGCCCACTCCCGAGGGGGCGAGCCTCATCCCCTGAGGCGGTCCCACCCAAAGGTGGTGCAGGACCAATGGACAGGGAGGTCCAGGGTGACACAGCCAGCTGAGGTGGGACAGGTGGGTCTGCTGGGACCAGCCTTATTATTCAGAGAAACTGCAACACTCACAATTCCCTACAATACCAGAGTGAACAGTATCAATACAGGTTATAATGGTCTGTATTTCTCAGCACAGTGTTCGTATCCAACGTATCTGTGGGAGCAATGTTTGTTAGCACTACCTGACTGTTGCCACACAAAGTTCCAGATTACACATTAGTATTATGCACATACATCTCACTCTGTTACTGTACACACTCTGGTCACAGCTTGACAACATGGGAGTGTAGATAGGAGAGTAATATTTCAAGTATGTCCTAACAGTTTCAGGGGTTGCTACAGTGACAGGTGTGTTCTCATGATGTTTGACAATCACTTGTATTCCCTGTTTGTTGGCTAAACATCTGGTATCATCCCACAGGGGGACAGGCAGCATATATGGGCACATATACTGGACATTCTGGCCTCATCTGTACAGTTGTGGGTATGAATCTGTATGCAGCCTAATTCCACTCCCAGGATTCAGACCATGGCTGTGTCTGCTACAACTTAAACACTGTCCATCACAGTTGTGTCTGCTATATAGGTATTGCTGTATATCTTCTATCTGCTTTCTGTCTTATTAATCCCCTGTGCTTTTGCATTTGGACCTTGCATTACAACACTCATATAGAGATTTCCTAGACAGTTATATGTTGTAGGACAGTGTGGGTGACAGTGATGTGTAATACCTCATTATTCAGAGCAACTGCATATCATTCTTGTATTTCTGGGCACAGTGTTGATATCTGACAGAGAAAACACTGGTTGCAAAACACCAAAAACACAAACCAGTCACACAGAGCACCTATAAAGGCTGTCCCTCCTCAACAGTTGACTGCATGATAGTGTCAGCAGAAACACCAGTTCACGTGGATAAAAACTGAAGTTTAATTCCTCCAGCAAGTAGACACCAGAGTAAGGCAAGCAATAAAAGCAATACAAATCGTTCTGATATTAAACCAACAGATTAAGCGCTTTCAGCTTCTTACAGAAGACTTCAGCAGAATAAACAGAAGCCTTCTCTACACCAGTTTTTATAGTATATTACTCATCTTCCATTGGATAAAACATTAATTAATTAATTAATTAATTAATTGTGCAAATTGTGCCAGTGAACTAGAATTTAAAAAAAAAACAGTATTATTAGTAAAGTTATTTAAATGGCACTCACTGTATAAGACAATTAAAAAAAAAACAGTTTCTGTACTTTTAGTACTTTTGTTTTCAGTATATATCAAGATATAAATACATATGGAAGATCTTGTTCAAACCCTAAAAGTACTCATAAAGGTAAAACAAACAAAAAAAATCCATTACAACATATAGGAAACAGCCATAAAAAGTCAACATGGTTTTACAATAGGCATAGTAATGAATCTGTATACATAATTTAGTTTTTAGCCCTTCCAGGCTTAGACACCTTCATTTTTAAGGCAGGAAGAAGTGAAATATGATCATGGGGTACAGGCATCCAGTTTTAACTGCCATATAATTTCTCTATATTCTAACATATCATATTTCATCATATGATGACCAATCAAATCTTTTGATATGTAAAAATCACCAATGATTGGTGAATACATGAATGGATCGTATTGAATTGGCAACTGCCGTATTCTGAAAGCCGCCATTGGCTATTTCCATCAGCTAATTTGCATATGAAATAAGATTCTGACTTCATAAAGTGGAAAGGAGGTGCGTCAATGATAAATGATTGTCATTGGTTCTACTTACATTTTATTCTCATTTTTTATTTTTTATTTCATTAAACAAGTTTAAAGTAAGTTTTTTGTTCTTTGGACTCATTCTGAGAGTTATTGGAATTGAAAGAGAATGCTAGCCTTGGTGACTTACTGTCGTTGTTTTGCTGTTACTTTTCCTTAGACAGTTCACCGCAGCAGAGGGGAATTTTTTTCTTTGGATTTAAAATAATTATATGTATCCACTGTGATACTTCCATCTATATAAAATTCTTCTATAAAGGAATCTATCCGCTGATATGCGATATTAATTTCATTAACAGAAATGGTTTCATAATTACCCGACATATGAAGAATATCATACATTTTTTAGTATACTACATAGAATCATAAATTACCACCCCCCCCCCTTTTATCCAGCTTCATCACTCAGATATTAGTATCTTGTTTGAGAGCCTTAAGAGTATTTAATTAAACCTCCTTTAAGTTACAAACTGGTTTACTAGTTCTTACTTTGTTATATAATTTATACACTTCCCTCGTAACTGTTTTTTCATACAAATCCACAAAAGGATGGATAGGAGGTACAAAAGTGCTTTTCTTCTTTAATTTGGTAACTGCAGTCTCAATGTGGGGTGTCTTATGTGTGTCTTTGAACATTATAGCTGAATTGATTTTTCGAAAAAACAACTTGATTTCACATAGGCAATCCACCAAAACATACTACAATGGATTGGGACTCTACATGTCTAATTATGGAATGTATGTCAATAGTGCTTGATAACAATTTTATATACTTTGAGGGTGAACACTTCCATCAAACAAGAGGGGTTGCAATGGGGGCAGCTTGTGCCCCCATTTTTGTGAATTTGGTTATGTTAGACTGGGAAGATACTGTCCTTTTTCCAGTGTGTATTTCAATTGTATCAAGCACTACTCTAGATTTCTTGATGACATTTACATTCTTTGGGATGGTAGTATTGAAAAATTTGATGAGTTTATTAATTTCTTAAACACAAGCAGTGAGTACCTTAAATTTACACATTCATTTAGTTGCGAAGGTATAGCTTATTTGGACACCTATATTTTCAGCCAAGATAGGGGATTTAATTCTCGCATTCACTGTAAAAACACCTTCTCTAATGATTACCTTGAATATACTAGTTATCATCCTGAAAAGGTAAAATACAATATTTTTAAAGGGCAATGCATACGTGCAGCACGTATGACTTCCCATTATGATGATATGAGTGAAGAAATAGAATACATAACTAGTTCGTTCAAGGAGAGGGGTTATAAAATTGAAATGATGAATAATGTGAAGCAGTATGTCATACAGGAATGAGTAGTGAAGTACAAACCCTTAGTGGGGTCACAGCTCGTTGGTAATTCCACCCAAAATATCGAACGAAGGGACGATCAAGTAAATGACAAACACCAACGTTCATGTATTCTGAGGTATTGTCCAGAGGTCGGGCAAGTGAAAAGTATACTAAATAAATATTGGAATTTAATGTTGGTGGACCAGGCCCTTTCTGACATAATTGGTAAGAAACCTAGTTTTGTATATAAGATGGGCAGGAATATAAAGATTTATTTGGAACATCACAATCAAGCATCAGTAGTTATGGGTGTTAATAATAAAAACAGCAAACATACTAAGAAATGTGGGTTTTGCAATCAATGTTTATATATATTAGAAGAGGAAACCATTACAAATGAGAATGGGTTAAACATCACAGTTAGGTTTAAACATGGTAATTGTAATACTAAAATGGTTATATATATGGCTAAGTGTACCCAATGCGCATGTTTTTATATAGGAAAAATGGAAAGATGCTTTAGGAAACGTATTTATGATCACACATATAGCATTAGAAGGAAGGATACCAACAATGCCCTATATAGACATATAGAGAAGCTAGGAGAATCCCATGAATTTAAGTTCGCTATTTTAGAAACTATTAGGATGGATCCCAGGGGAGGAGACTACAAAACCTTACTGGGGTTTAAAGAAGTGTGGTGGCAACTATTTTTGGATGCCTCTACACTGCCTGGTCTTAATGACCATATCTCTAGTAAACCCATTTTGGCTGTTAAATAAGTTGTATACTTACACACTAGATGAAGGATAAAATAAAAAGCAATACAGAAAGTAAAAACTTTATATTTTATTATTTAATGACCATAGGTGTTATTTATGTAATTCAAGCAAAACCACAGTTATTGTTAACATTTTTCTTATTTATAAATTTTTTTAGGTATATTGCCAACATACTTGAAATGTTTTTTATTTATATAAGCAGATTTTTGAATGCATAGAGTTTTTAGCAAGTATTTTATTTATATATATGTATTAGTGATATTACATTTTTTTTAACTGAATAGCATTTATATATTTTATAACTGAATACTTTATAATGAACGGTATGATCAATTCATGTATAAGGAATTATCAGATGAATTAATTGCATATTTTCAAGTAATGTACATAAAAAGAGTGGTATTAACTTTTATTTTATGGTACACAGTAATACATCGGAATATTTAGTAGCATTTGTATGTAGATACAATATTTCATATGGGTTGCATGCACAGCAAGTGTATGTTCCTTTAAGGTAAAAATGTTTGGTGCCAAGTTTTGAATTTAAGCACTAGCATGTAGTAATTATGACATTCTGATGAAGCCCACATTGTGCTGGGTGAAAGCGCTTAACAGTTTTTGTTTTTAATGCAATATAGTCTTCTCAAGATAACGGAGTATTTCCATTCACTCATTGGTGACATCTAGGCTTTTGGATACTATTTATTGTGGTTCTCAGTTCGTGGTTTACTTTTGAGCAGTTGTAAGCGGGTTTGCATGACAGTAAGCACTGCTAACCTGCCGTTACATCTGCTTACAGAGTTAGCTTAGAATTGCTTAACCAGCGTAGGCATTGCTTACTGCCGTGCAAATGGGCTTAAGCCCGCTTACTAGTGCTTAAATATGTTTACTACTACTTATTTGTGCTTAAACCTGTTTACTAGTGTCTTACACATTATGACACTGACACCTCATATGTGCATTTACTGCGGTACTCCAGTTCATGAAAATATGTTATTTAGTGGGTTATGCAACATAAATATTAGTCATAACGTGCTTTGCCATGGAAAATGGAATGTGCTGCAGTGGGACTCAAACCGGGAATGCTCTGTCCACTACACTATTGCTATGCTGCTTCATTTGCATATATCTTCCTTGTTATCCTCTTCAGCCATTTAAGCTACATTAACTGTAGCTAAGCAATGGGCACACCCGCACACCTACGGTTAGCTTTAATCAGATTTTTAAAAAAAATAAAGGGTTTCTTCATTTTATGTATGTATATTGTTGCTGTTATACACAAGGGGGACTATTGGTGGGGATATGTGGTCACTTATGAGTGATCTCGCTCATTTCATACTCCTTTCTGCAGTTCTTCATTGTGGGGGCTTGTATATTCTGACATCTCTGCTCTCGGACATGCCCCCTGCACTGTTACACGTTTCGTATAAGCCTAGGAACTCAGGCAGTGCGCCTTATTATTATGCATGGCGCGCTGCCGTCCTGCTCCTAAACGTCTGCCTCCATGCAGGACTAAGCTAGTCCTACACAGAGGAATAGTAAATCCGGGGGAGAGTGTGTTTAAAAAGAGCATTGTTAACATTCTCTTTGGAAATAGCATAACGATGTTCGTAAATATGTTTCCTCACCCTCTCTGTTTTGCCAACATAGAAATACTCACAATTTGTACAAATAACTATATAAATAATTACTGTGGAAGCACAGTTACCATTTCTCAAATGAATATCAAAAGGTAAATTCTGTAAAGAAAGAGTAAGATCTTCCAAATAAAGGAACATTGCTTACATGCCCTACAATGGGTAGTACCCTTGTTATTAAAGGAAACTAGTGGTTTAACATGTTCAAAGAGGAATTTTAAGTTTCTACCAGTTCTGTAAACAAATTGAGGTGCTATCCCTAAGACTTCCAACATTTCTAGGTTCCCTTTGAAAATAACTCAATTTTTAGAAACAATGTATTTGATGTCCCTGGAACAAGCTCCGTAGGGGACCACCATACTGTTAGTATGAAATTGAGCTTCAGCACCCTTATTTGAGGGGTGAAGTGATCATGTTTCAACACCTAACAATGGTTTAAAACATGACCCCATCCCTGTAATACTTATTCACTTATTTTAAGTAACAATTTGTGTGGGTAGCCCCTTTCTAGGAACATTTGTACTATTTTACTCAGTTCCTGTTTAAAATTTAATAAGTTGAACACATTCTAGAAGCTCAAACTAATTGCCCCTTGAATATATTATTTTGGTGTATTTTGGGTGGTTACTATAAAAGTCCAAGTAGCTATTAGAAAACATGTTCTTCCTAAAAATCTTTGATGCAAAAGTGCCATTTAAGTCATCTTTGTAAAGGGTAACATCCATATAATCAATACTGCTGTCTGAATGAGTACACATAAATTTGAAGTATGGGGTAACATTATTCAAATAACCATTTTTTAATGTAGTAATGATGGTGGGAAGGACTAAGTTCATATGAGCATGTTTTCCTGTCAACAGAGTCAGGTTAAACCAACTGGGACATCTACCGTTGAGTGAGTTAACTTTTATAACATTGATACTTGAATTATTTTTAAGAAGAATCAGTGTTCTTGGACTATGATCAGTTCAATGGTCAGTCCAGAATACATACAAACAGTTGGGGAGAAGTCATCCTTGAGCCATGTTACTGTGATGGCTAAAATATGTGCATCTTCCTGATTTATCAAAATTTCCAGTAAGGACCGTGTGTAATTAATATTGAGATCTGTATGTCTATATGGGAGTTGAGAGTATTTTTTAACTGAGATGTAGAGCTAGTATTTCTGTTAATATCCCATGATCTTATTAAATGCAGGAAACAGAGATTTTGGAGAGAGGTTTTTTTGCAACGGTGTTGTGATGCTGTTGTACAATAAATAATCTGCATAAGGAATTGCTTCCTTGTGTGGGATACATATCATAAAAGCTGTCTGAAGAAATTTACTGGGGCAATGTATACTTGTATGGTCTTTCGTTTTTCTACTTGACATTTATTGGTTTGCACTAAAAATGCATCCACTAGCAGTTACAGACAGAGAGAGAGAATGAGAGAGGGAAGGGGGTGAGTAAAAAGGAGGATTTGGGATTCTGAGTGTAAAAGGAGCAAGCAATACTGAGACATTGTGAAAAGTACAACTGTCAAGACACAAAGAATGTTCCTTAGGAAGTGAAGAAGTGATAAATGCTTTAACAGTTATTTGATTTTGAGCCTCCTAAGAAAACTGAGCATGGCAGAGTAGTAGCAGAAGTTGGAGAAGAATCGGCCTAGAGCTGGAAGTGAGGGAATGGAATGTAGGAAATGCATCAGCCAATCTGCCTTCTAGGCTCAAAGTGAGAAACAGAGGATAATAAGAGCTGTATCAGCCTACCATCAGGGGTAGGATCTGTATCAACCTATCTTCTACTTAGGCTGAAAATGAAGACAAAAGTGAGGAAAGTAATGGAGCTGCATAAAATGAAGAAGGTTAAGAGCAGCAGGGGTAGTAAGGTCAGTGACATATCAGCCTGCCTGCCACCTAGACTTAAAGTGGGAAAGGGGTAGTAAGGTCAGTGACATATCAGCCTGCCTGCCACCTAGACTTAAAGTGGGAAAGGGGTAGTAAGTTCAGTGACATATCAACCTGCCTGCCACCTAGACTTAAAGTGGGAAAGGGGTAGTAAGGTCAGTGATGTATCAGCCTGCCTGCCACCTAGGCTTAAAGTGGGAAAGGGGTAGTAAGGTCAGTGATGTATCGGCCTACCTGCCACCTAGACTTAAAGTGGGAAAGGGGTAGTAAGGTCAGTGATGTATCAGCCTGCCTGCCACCTAGGCTTAAAGTGGGAATGGGGTAGTAATGTCAGTGATGTATCAGCCTGCCTGCCACCTAGGCTTAAACTGGAAAAGAGGTAGTAATGTCAATGACGTATCAGCCTACCTGCCACCTAGATTTAAAGTGGGAAAGGGGTAGTAAGGTCAGTGACATATCAGCCTGCCTGCCACCTAGACTTAAAGTGGGAAAGGGATAGTAAGGTCAGTGATGTATCAGCCTACCTGCCACCTAGGCTTAAAGTGGGAATGGGGTAGTAAGGTCAGTGATGTATCAGCCTGCCTGCCACCTAGACTTAAAGTGGGAAATGGGGTAGTAAGGTCAGTGATGTATCAGCCTACCTGCCACCTAGGCTTAAAGTGGGAATGGGGTAGTAAGGTCAGTGATGTATCAGCCTGCCTGCCACCTAGGCTTAAAGTGGGAATGGGCTAGTAAGGTCAGTGATGTATCAGCCTGCCTGCCACCTAGACTTAAATTGGGAAAGGGATAGTAATGTCAGTGATGTATCAGCCTGCCTGCCACCTAGGCTTAAACTGGAAAAGAGGTAGTAATGTCAATGACGTATCAGCCTACCTGCCACCTAGGCTGAAAGTGGGAAAGGGGTAAAAGGTCAGTGATGTATCAGCCTACCTGCCACCTAGGCTTAAAGTGGGAAAGGGGTTGTAAGGTCAGTGATGTATCAGCCTGCTTGCCACCTAGGCTTAAAGTGAGAATGGGGTAGTAAGGTCAGTGATTTATCAGCCTCCCTGCCACCTCGGCTTAAAGTGAGAATGGGGTAGTAAGGTCAGCGATGTATCAGCCTTCCTGCCACCTAGGCTTAAAGTGAGAATGGGGTAGAGGAAATAGAGAAACCAGAAAAATGTTGGCTTAACTGCCACACTGAACATCTGAAAAGGGTAACAGCAGTAAGAGAATAAATGAAGTATGCTGAAAGTGAGGAAATAAAAAGGGGAAAGGGTTATCAGAAGTAGGAGGTGAATTGAGAGGGGTTAAGGATAGGGAGTGCAGAACTACCATCCCATGTGGAATATGGGAGAAGGAGAGTAGCTTTAGGAGAGATGCTAAAAATGCTTGATATGTTAAAGCAGGAATTATAAGGGAATACAGTGGATGAATATGAGGAAGAGGGAAGTAGGAGGATGAAATGGTCTAACTGACAAGATCAAAGAAAGGAGATAAAAGCTGAAAAGCAGAATGTTAATGTACATGCAGCCTCTCAGGAGGGATACGATTCCAACAGGCAATTTATGTAGTGGAGGTAGTAAGAGTTTACAGAATTTAAGCTACTGTGAGTTGCTAAGATTTGGCAGGATAAGGCTTTTGCTTTAATTTACTTGAAGAGTTAATATAAGAGACTGGTTTAGACAGAACTGAATAAAGAAAGTACTAAAGAGGTGGATGTTGAGTAACTGGGTAGGTCACTGAATGAGATTCATTACTCAGATAAGGTTGCATATTGTTCTGCATCATTGGTGGACTGGTTTGATAAGTATAAAGGAAATTGTATGGGTTAGATGGGAATGGAAGGTAGGGTGAAGAGTGAAGCCATGCACAGAGTGAGGATCCCTGTATTTCTGTGAAGAGAAGTGGAGGTATCCCGTTTTTCTAAGCAATTATCTACATCATTTTTAATATAGGATTTGACCTAAGTAGGCATAATGGTACAAGGTTGAATCTTGCCCTCCAGCCAATGCCTGTATGGAGTTTGCATATTCCCTGTGTTTCTGGGAGGTTCCTCCCACTTCAAAAAACAAACAAAAACATGCTGGGTGTTTCCACATCAAACTCATCCAAGAATGGAGTTGTGGACAGCTGCATATACTCTAGGTGGTTCCTATTGGGAGAAGAGTTGTATAGACCAACCACTATGGGCATTAACTGGAATTTACAGTATCCTTTATACAGAAGAACATGGATGACAGGCTGTGCTCCACATCAGGACTAGCTACTACACAGTGGAAAATTGTCATAATCTGTTTTGATTGTGTTGATAATGTCACCAAAATGGGCATGGATATTTGCAAGTGATAAGGGTGTTGAGGACCCAGCCTACTCTGACCAATGTCAGGGATCCATACTAATGGTGGGTGGGGGTCTATATGCCCCCATTGGCCAGTGTATGCCTGCCATAAACCCCGGCAGCCCTGAGTCAATAAATTACTGGTTGGCCTGTGTACAATTGCTTAGCTTAAGTTACCTCTGACAGCTCTGTTAAATGAAAGCTGGATGTAAAACCAGTCAACCTGTTAAGAATTGCTACACTTAGTATAAGTTCACTGACATGATGCAGTTTGGAAGTGGATGACATAATGGTACAGAGAAGGCCAGACATCACCTGTTGCCAAGAAACAAGTTCGGACAATGCAGCAAAGTCATTTGGCTTGGGATCCAGTGTCTACTACTCAGGTGGAGGGCAAACTAGAAATGGGGTATTACTTGTGGTGAGAAAGAGAGAGGCTTCAGAGGATATTGAGGTATGTCATCTAAATTAGTTGACAGACTCACTGCAATCAGACTCCAGTGAAAGGAAAGGGCAGTATTCATAATCTCAGCCTATGCCCCACAGCAGAGTTATGACAGTGAGGAAAACAGTGCATTTAAGCAGCAGTTGCAGGACCTGCTATATAAAGCAGGGTAATATGAGTTGGTTTTAACCATGGGGGACCTGAATGAACATATCAGCACAGATAGAACAGGATATCAGACTGCTTGGGTGGGAAAGCAGGAAGAAAAAGGAGAAGACACTCTAGACTTCTCTCTCATAAATGGGTTGATGTTGGCCAACACATGGCGCAAAAAGACAGTCACAAAATCAAATTCAGCAGTGTCCAACATGCAATTCAGGTAGACCTCCTTCTTAGAATCAATGATTACAAAATCATCCTCTCCCCAGTAAAGCAGCTGACCCACAGCATAAATCACTGGTTGCTACAACCAGCTGTAAGCAGTGATCAACAGAGACTAAGCTGAAGACTTGCAAGTTAACTGGAGAGGAAGCACAAGAATTCAACGAATTACTCAGGGCTCTAGCACCTCAAGGAAAAGGAATAGGTGGAATTTGAAGAAGAATGGCAATGTCTCAAAAGAGTGTGCGTGAAGACTACAGAACAGATATGATTCAAAGCCAGGTATGTAAATAAGGTGTGTAAGGAAAACTGGTGGTAGACTGAGAAAGTCCAGGAAGTCATCAAAAAAAATGAAGAACTGCAGGAAAAATTGGGAGATAGAAATATCGATCAGACTAAGAAGGAATACTGTTTGGCTAACAAAGAGGCTAAGAAAGCAGTTTGCAGTAGCAAAGAACAAGGCATCAGAGACATTCTACCAGCTTCAGGAAAATGACTCAACAGATGGCACAAAGAATCAGGTTGCAAGACAAAGATAATGAAGATAGTCATAAGACACCCTTCATAAGGGATGCCGGCAAACAACCTGCTCACCACTTCACAGGACCTCAAAGGTAGATGGAAAGAGTACTTAGAGCAGCTTGTGAATTAAGAAAACCCTACAAAAGCTGCACTGCTCCAGACTCAGCCTACAATAGAAGAAGAGGAGGAGCTCACATAGAAGAAGTAAGAAAAGCACTAATGCAAATAAAGTCAGGGAAAGCAGAAGGCTCAGATGAGGTCACAGCAGGTATGACCAAGATGTTGAATAAGTTAGGGGAGAAATAGCTCCTGAAGGTACTCATAGCAGTATGGAGAGAAAGGTGCGTCCCAGATGACTGAAGAATGAGCATTCCAGTGCTAGTGCACAAGAATAAAGGGGACATTTACAACTTTGGGAATATAAATGTATCAGTATCCTGTTACACTGCCTGAAGGTTCCGGACAGGATGATTAACACATGAATTTGCAGAGTAGAAGAAAGTAAGTTGGGAGATGAGCAGTTCAGTTTTAGATCAGGATGCAGCAAAACCGAACTGATGTATACAGTAAGACAGATAGTGAAGAATAAGCTAGAGCTGAGGAAGCAGTCTAACTGGGCATTCCAAGAGTTAGAGAAAGCATATGATAAGGTGCCAAGGAAGATGATTTGGACAGTCTTGTGATGGTTCAAAGTCTTGGAAATGTTGACAGAATTAGTGCAAGCTATCTCCAATGACCCAATGACACAAAGGGTTCTCAGTGGGTGTGCATCAGGGTTCAGATATGAGACCACTGCTATTCATACTGGTGAAGGACTACATTAGCAAACAGGTCAGAGGGGGCAGGTCAACAAAGCTGCTATATGTAGACAATGTAGCATTACAGGTAGATTTTGAACAAGAACTTCAGCAAGTAATAGACTAAAGACACACAGGATGAAACTGCGTATAGATAAGACAGCTGTAATAGCAGCATATAGGGGAAATCTGAAGAAGTTGAAAACTGATATGGAAGGGAAATAGTGGAACAGGTTAACAGCTTCAAGTATCTGGGTGGGGTGGTTAAGAAGAAGTGACGTATGAATGAGGAGGTCAAAGCTAGATTAAGTGGGGTTGCAACCAAGTGACATAGAGAAGCATGGGTTGTGTGTGTCAGAAGAATGCCAAAGAACCTGGAAAGTTAGGTGTATAAAAACAATGGTGTGACCAGGACTACTGTATGAAACAGAAACCTGAGTAATGAAGGAACAGCAGCTGAGGAAGCTAGAGGTGTTGCAGATGAAGTGTCTGAGATGGGTGGTAGGATGCACACTGTTGAACAGATGAAGAAATGAGAACATCAGAGAAGATAACCAGGTAACTCCAATTGAGGAGAGGGTCAAAGGGAACAGATTATGGTGGTTCAGGCAGGTGCTGTAAAGTAAAAGACAATCTAATAAAGATTATATGGGGCAGGAAGAAGGCAATGGGAACCTTCCAAGTAAAATCCGTTATTGCCTAGCACTCAACCATCTAAACTGACTAGAATTTCCCAACTATCAAAAACTCGGTCAACTTAAACTGACCCAAAATATACTTCATTATCCAAACACACATCCAGCATTGATGACAGTAATGCTGTGGTACTCCCCATCTAGATCTCTCAGGTCTAAGGACATATATCTTGTCCTGGTCCATAGAATAAACATGGCAAAACAATGTATTCTTCACACATATCCCAATGTTTGAATACTCTACTACAAGACTTAAGACAAATCATATAAATCCAAAATGTTTTAAAGCGAACCTTAAGACCCACCTCTTGGATTCCAGTCCATGCTTCTGCCACTCTTCTCCTGGCTAAATGTTGCAACAACTCTTGTCTGTAGTGTCCTTTTTGTCTTCTTGCATAGTCTAAGCTTCTGGGCTTTCATCAGAAGGTCCAATATTTAGCTACAACAAGAAAGTCTTACCAAATAATCTGCTATTGAGCAGTAATGCCCTACACGTATTCTGTTGCACCTATTAATCTAAAGGAAGTTCTTAACATTATAATTTCTACTTGGTAAAAATGAAATGTGACTCTGTGGAAGATAATGTCTGGGATCTCTCTCTGTTATGTATTTTTTATTTTCTTTATATACTGATACTTGTATCTTGTATGTGATAGTCGACATTTACTGTTTTGAATTGTATCGTATTGTATGACATTTTGTAAGATTTGTTAACTCTGGACCTTTTCTCCCCAGGCCTCTACTGAAAAAGGACCTGTCATGGCCCCATCGGATTTTCTTGGTAAACTAATGCTAATAAATAAAGATACTGCTTGATTTTCTTTGACATGGGACCACAGTGTTCAGTTTATCTCAATCTGCATTAAAGGCTCTACCAATTAATATCAACCAAAGAAGGGACCAACCATGAGGATGCCTGGTAAGGGTCCCTAGGTAGGCCAATAACTTGTACCATCTTTAACATTTTTGCTAAACAAAAGGTCCTCCAGAGAAGGTAGAGAAATGAACCCTTTGTCTTAATTTTCTACAGGTGAGTCAATGTATTGAATCTATCTGTTCCTCTTCCATGGAATGTCTGAAGAATCCTCCTTCTCAGAGAATGAAAACAGCCTTTTTGAAACCAACTGATCCAAAGCTGGAACGGCCTAGGATAAGACATATAATGGGCAGTGATAGACTCTTGAGAAGCTTACAATGTTGCATAGCTTGTGATGGCTCTACCAGTGTTTGTCTAGCCAATGTTTGGTGAGCACTTCTTGGATTAAACATCTGTGTAATGGGAGACTGAACTAATATTAATAGAGCTGATATATGACTATGGAGCCAATGTTGTAGCCCACAATGGAGCCAATGTAGGTGCAGAAAGACAAATTTGTGTCTGTCGGTCAATAATGGATCCCCATAAGGCAGGATGGAACCAACTTGAGACAGCAGAGAAAAAGGGCCTAAAACTGTGGGGTACCAGTGCCAGCTCAGAAAATGCCAGCAGGACCAAAGTTGGGAAATTTGAGCTTCCAGATTGGTGGTCTGATACTTGAAGAAGAGAACCCATTGAGCAGTTAGGACAGCAGAGAAATGAACGCTTGCATCCAGTCCAGCCTTACAGCTCTCATCACTGGATATATCAAGTTCTTGCTCTTTTCCTCTTTCGCTGTTGAACATTAACAGGTATTTGCAAAGATTTGTGTCTCTGTATTCTGTCCATAATGGTTTTAACACAATGGAAGCCACATAATCTTGTTAACTGCTCACAGAAGAATACATAGTCTGCCAAACAGCCTAGAAAATCCAGAGCCTCTACTTTTATATCATCTAGTGTCTTGATGACCTAGACAAATCTCCAGGTTTTCTAATCATCAATACAAGTGCTGATGATATAGCAAAGACTGAATCTGAATGTTCTTGTAAGCCTTTCAGTGTGATATAAGGGCCATATACAATCAAAGCACCCACAAGCTTTAGTTGTACTCAAGAATTAATTTTTGCCAGTAGTCAGGCAAGCCAGCACTCTGGACATTTCTACACAACTAAAATTCCCTTGGGTCTGGACAGTCATTAAGTTATGTAGCATATCAGGAAGTAAGTGCATCTCCATGCAAGCAGCAGTTGTCTGGTTGACATAACTGAAGGAAAATGAATCATGGAATGCACCTTAATTAAATATTGTCGATCCTAATACTATATTTGGTGAGTTCCTTTAATATTTATTTTTACTAACAGGATTAGTTGGCAAGTGTGTCTTTCGTAGGCACCCATGACTGCCACAGAAAGTCTCTGCTTAACCACCTAATATTACTTTCACAAACTTTCCATTACTGACATGCTTAACTTTTTTTAAATGAAGGAACTGTACAACAGGACAACAATTTGGGGATTGTTTCAGCGCTCAAAAAAATGATAGAAATACACCAAAACTACTTAACACTGGTTCTGTGAATTTTGAGGAAAAAATATCAGTATAAACAAAATAACCCACACATACCCTATTGCCAGGAACTTGTCTGTCTTTTAAGAGCACGAAAAAATAAACAACTTACTATGGCTTCCAAAAACAACTAAGAATACTGTCTCGACTCATAAGTTGCATCAGTTACAGATGTAGGAAGAACTTTTTTCAAAAAGAGTGACACTTTGCAAACCATCACAGAATTTGATGGGACATGATGCAATCTGCACATTTGACATTGCCAGTGATGCTGGGCAACAACTCAGTGCCTCAGATGTCCTACTACTTTGCTGAAATACACTAATATGAACACTGTTCTTATTTCTAATTGTGCTGACTTAAAAATATACTCAGTTTAATGTCCTCTGGCAATTTTTAATTGCCCAGATATCAAATACCTGCATAAAATTACATAAATTAAAGGTAATCTGGCCAAAGTGAAAGGAGTTTACTTCTAACATGGAAGATACATTTTAGCATGACAAACGTCAAGATGTGCTCAATACAATAAAAAGTCCAAAAGATTCTGAGGCAAAACTGTTCAACTGTGATGCAAGGGCCAGATGTAAAAAATCTG
Source organism: Protopterus annectens (assembly GCF_019279795.1). Lineage (NCBI taxonomy): Eukaryota > Metazoa > Chordata > Ceratodontiformes > Protopteridae > Protopterus > Protopterus annectens. Next base: position 1,713,433,601 of record NC_056733.1, read on the forward strand.
CTAATCTTAGGGACACCTGAATCATAATATTTGTCTTCTGCCTTAAATCTCTTATTTAAGAAATTCTTGCCACATGACCACCAATTCAACATCAACAGACCATTTAAACATCTTCCTTTATATAAATATTTTATTTACATAACTTGTGACCATTAAGTCTTTTAAGACCACTGACAGGAATGTCTACTCTTCAGCTGCCTCTCCTGTACAGATTTGCATTTAATAAGAAACCATTTATTTCAGTGTCAGCTTTCCATGAAAATTAAACAATGATGACGGTATGCTCCATTAAGAAAGACCAGTGTGATTAAAAAAGTGTGCTTCTGTTAAATTAAAAATATGTGGAAATACACTATACACTGTACTTTCAATATCATTTTGTTGCAGAACAGCACATCTATTAGTGGATATTTCCAAAGTTTATTTTGCATTCCTATGTAATTTTTGTATTTGTATTTTTTATTTTTTCAAGGCAATTTTCTTTTTTGCCTTACATTTCTTCTATTGTGAATTAATTCATTTTTAAAGCAAGTCACATTAGATTTTGTTTGTTATAATGTTACACTTCCTCTAAAATCTTCAAACTATATATGGCACCCATCATAACAACAAAAGCATTACTTATAAACTACAATGGTATGCAAACTGCTGTAACACAAAGGAAAGTTCTGAGCTTTTAAAACTGAAGGACAGGTACATTCTGTATAACAGTCATGTGGATGATTCACAAATCAAATGCTCAAAAATTATTAAATAAAGTTGACTAAAGAAAATTGTTCATACTCCTATTTCAGAAAGGAGCAATGGTGCTGGTATTTAGCAGAACCATAACCACAGACATATTAAATCACTATATACATACGGAGACAAGTGTTTTATTACTTCAGGCACATCACTGATTCTATTTATGTTTATTTTTTTAAATGCATATATCAAGCTTTTTGTAGGATCTGCCATATGGTTTGAAGCACTAAACTGTTTGTATTAATCAGAGTGAGGCTGAAGGGATGGAATATAGGGAACACAACAGGTCAAAAAATAGTCACAAGATTTTTCTGTCAAGGCCATCATAGAAGATTATTACAAGTCTCATTAGAAAGCTGTTAATGAGCCCTAACAAACTAGTCCATTGAAAGGAATATAAAATAGTACATTTCTTCCCATATGGAATTATGCCACTAGACAGTTATGTGATTTTCTATTCCAGCATTCTAGCTATAACTGGCTCTCCCCACACCATACTGACAAGTGCCTGCACCATGTATGGTTCTGTTTTGTACAGTCTACTCAAAAAAAAAAAAAAAAATGTCTCCCACTGAACTGTATGGTATCTTCTGACTACAGAACAAGGCTTAAATACAGGAGGGAAACTGCCTATTTAAGGAGGAGCAGGGTATGCTTCTGCTAATAAGTAAAATGCAATCAGTTATTACTTTTTGGTAGGGATGTCTGAAGGGATCCTATAAAAGTAGTTCTTACACATACATCTACAGTTAGGGTGGGTATGCTCATCCGTCTGTATTACATTCATCAAAAGGACCACTGCTACAGTATGGATTATCAAATACATGAAAAGTATTAAACAGTACCCAAGTTGATCAGAACATCAAAGAGGGAGAGCACAAAGGCTTTGCAGGACTGCCATGGCAAACTCTGCATGGGATCTAGAGAATAATTCCAGTTTACAGTGACCAGAAAATGTGCAAACAGATCTCCATGCGATGGTATCACAAATGTTTTGAGAAAAAAATTCCCAAAAAAAAGCTGCCCTGGAAAAATGAGCAATCATTTGTTATTGCAATAGCGTATGAGAAGAACATAATAAAAGACAATACAGCCTAATCACATATAAAGAGATTGCAAAGAAACAGGTTTAGCTTGTTCATACCAGGTTAAAGAGAAAAAAAAAGGTGGTCAGTTTTTCCAAAATCTTGCCATACCCAAGCAATACCATAACTGCCTATGCACAGCCAAGAGATAAAGACTATTTTGCTCCTTTTTCTGAAAGATCAGAAAAATGCTGGATGGTGGCACATGAATCATTTGACTGACAGACACTTATGATCCTATCTTAAATATAAAGGATGGCCTGAAACTCCACAGCTTTCCTAGTTGATGTGATAACTACTAAAAATAGGGTTTTCCATGAAAGCAACAGAGTAAGAGCATAGGCTACTATTCAAAAGGTAAAGGGGTCACTTTTTCTAGAAGGAATCTCAGGCTCATGTTGGAATTTCTGAAATACAGAATCTCTTTAGAAATTGCTTTACTTGGCGTGGCCAAGGATGAACACAGGATAGCAGCAGATTTCTTCAGCTCCACCAATTTCATTACACTGACAGGAATTAATTACTTAAAAAATTAATTTTTGAAGTAATTTTCTTTCTAAATATGTTTGTTTTATATAGTTCTTGAACTATATCTAAAAAAGAAAGGAAATTTTAACAATATTCCTGTCAGAAATCACACTGGAAATTTTCCTGTCAGCTTATCAGTCTGAAATGAGTTCCAGTAAGACAAATTCTCAAGACTCCAGCATCAAGAAAGAACTTCAGTCTCTGATAACTATAATCCAGCAACTTACTGCTAAGATGGATAAAATGGATACTAAAATTGATACCTTCATAGAAAAAACTACAAAACAAATAGACTTGTTACATATAGACCTGCAACAACAGAAGATCCAGATGACAGGCATAGAAGAAGCTGTGAATGACATGGAAAATAGAATCCAAGAAGAGGAAATCAACATTGAGTTTCTGCTGAAACAAAATACACATTTACAGACAAAGCTGGATGACTTGGAAAATAGATCTAGGCGCAATAACATTAGGATTTTTGGACTGCCAGAAAATATTGAAGGTAACAATATTACTTCTTTTTTAACAACATGGCTCGCTAAAACTTTAGACTTACCAGAAGCATTCTCTTTTGGTATCGAAAGAGCACATAGATCTATAGCTAATACTAACTCTAACAAAAACTATCCTAGATCAGTTATAGTTAGATTTCTATCATCTTTTGATAAAGAGATGGTTCTTAAATCTGCTTGGGCTAAAGCTCCTGTTAAGATTAATGAGACAACTGTGCGTTTTGACAATGACTATTCTTCCTTGGTAATAGCTAAAGAAAAGTTTTTCTGCCACTAATAAGGGAGCTTAAAAAGCACAGTTTAAAACATACCTTCTGTTTCCTGCCAAGCTAAAAATCTTCCTTCCTGATGGTCCTAAAATCTTTGATGACTTAGACTCTGCTTTACTGTTTATCAAAAAAAATAAGATTTTGGATAAAACAGAGGAAATGGAATGGGCTAGTCCTTCATTAAAGAGACTGGCAACTGAAACTTCGTGGAAGACTTCAGAGAAGAAGAAGAGACTAAAGAACAAATGATTTGTTCTATGTTTTTTTCTTTTCTGTCATCATTTTACTTCCTTATTAATCTTTTTAGGTATAGTTCCTGCAATTTCAGAAAGCCACAAATGTTCTGAAAAAAGATTTAATCAAAGTTATTCTCTGTGTGCAAAGAAATGTTTTGTTTCATAACCAGTCAAAATATCTGAGGAACTAATAACAAGCTATCATTCAATTTGTTTCTCTTTCTGAAAAGAGAAGTAAGGTCAGTAATTTGATACTCTTTTTTTCTCCTTCTCTTCTTTTCTTTGTTTAAACAATGACATTCTATTTAGATTATGTAGTGGGTAAAGGGTGGGGGAGGGCAGGGAGAGAAGAGTAATGAAAATATGATAAATGGAATAATAACATATTTATTCCTTGTAAAAAGTTTATATGTTCTTCAAATGCTATTCCTAATTATACTTTCTTGATTATACTGCTTATGCTTGTTTGTAAATAATCTGTCATGCTTTAACTAATAATAATTAGAACTAAATAATAGTAAATAATATGTTTTATTTTTAACTCTATTAATATAAACAGTAAGTAATATTCCATTGTATATACTTCTTATAGCTTTCTCTTACATTTTTTTTGTTTCTGCTTTACACTCTTTTATTTTCTACTCTCTTTTTCTTTTCTTTATTCTTTCTCTATTTTTTTCTCATATTAATATATAGAAATGCTTTTGATCATATAGACACAGTAAATAATAAGATTTGCATAAAAATTGAGTTGGGACAAAAATATTGAGTTTTATTACTTATTAATAACTTTGGGCTTAATTTCACTTAAATAGAGGCTGTAATAACCTGTAAAATACATTGCGAAGGTTTTGTCATGTTTAGATGCATTTACACTGCTAAATGAATGTTTGTCACTAGTTTTTAACAAGTTTCCCGCCAAAATGTTAAGGGAGACAATCTGGGATGTGGGCTACCTCATGCACAGTGTCCATGAGCTGTTTCAAAAGCTTCAACTCTCAGAATTCTCACAGAGAAGCTGAAAGCAGTCAATCTGACCTTTGACCCAGATATCACACTGACACAGCACAGATTCAGGAAGAACACTCTACCAGGAAGTAGAACTGATGCAAATGCAACTATGTGAAGGAAAATGAACTCTTTGACATTTAAATGTGAGTTATTTTATATAATTACTTAAATATCTATGTTATAATTCATAAAATATGTCAGTTATAATGATTTTAAATGATGCAGTTTCTTGTAGTAAGTAAATGTCTTATTTTAAAAGGCATAGAAAATGAAACATTTATTCAAGTGTTTTTGAAAATCTACTTGACTGCTGCATACTAATCTGTGTTGAAAACTTATGTTCCAAACATATACATTACTATAACTCATTTAATTCATCTGATTGACAAGCATAAATAACTTTATAACTCTATACTGGAAGAAATTGTCATGTGATATATTTTAAAGCAGTAGTATAGACATACAAAATACAGATGTTTTTTTTTTTACAATAATTCAAGTGTTTCTGAGAACTTGCATAACTATGCAGTATGATTTATAACAATTTCTATAAATATAATATTTTATTCTATTGACAATAATGAGTATGAGTAAAATGCTCATATACAAGCAATTCAAGGTTTTTTTTTGGAAGCTGTTGACTGCATTTACATGACAGAAAATAGATGCATCTTAATATATGTAATGTCTGAACCATATTAGCCAAAGTTTTTGATTTAAATGAATGTTAGAACTTATTTTTACATACTTTGAATAAATTAATATGTAAATATGACTTCCTTTTTTTTTTTCTTTCTTTCTTTCACTCTCTCTCCCTCTTTCACGTCTTTTATTTCTCTCTCTCCTCTTGGTTCCTAATATCAAGTTTGTTTGAATGCTATTTGAATACAAGTGTATTATATTACATAGATGTATATAGTAGTATGAATAGTTTTTTAAAAAAAGTTTATTTTAGTTTATATGATACTGTTTTATCAAATGTGTAGTTTTGTCTTGCTAGATAATTGAATTGAAAGCTGTTAATTTAAGTTAAATATAACCAGTATTAAATTGATAAGGTGGTAGCTGAGGTACTGCTGCTTAGGGTAGGGGGTTAAGTTGAGTGGTATATACTACTCTAAGTTGGAGTTTTTAACTCCAGGCTGGATGCAAGGTTTAATCCTTACATTATTTCACTTGTTCATTGTTATATGTATATAGTTTTGACATCCACAATATATTTTGTGCACTCATTGTCACTACAAACAAAATTGAATCCTATACAAAATCCCATAAGAGATTCAATAAATACAGCTATATTTAAAGGTACACCTAAAGGAGGAGATGTAACATTACTTATGTTGTTATTTGTTATTTTGATCATAAGATTCTTAAGTTTTAAAAATACCAAATGACATCTTTAAAAGGAATTTCTTTAAACATTAATGGATTGAATAATCCGTGTAAAAGGGCAAGCCTAATAAGATACATTAATTTACATAAGGCCAACTTAGTCTTCCTGCAAGAAACCCATCTCTTGAAAAAAGATATTGATAAACTAGTCACAAACAAATATACAGTATTGGTTAGTTCAGAGCACACTCAGAAAAAAAAGGAGTGGCTATTTTATGGAATAAAAGTATGCCCATTCCTAAAACCATTAAGTCTTATCAGGATGACAAAGGAATGTTTTGTATGGTTACAATACAAATTAATGGGAAGACTTTCACTTTAATTAATGTATATTGGATACCTGGAATTTGTATTAATACAGTGAAACATCATCTTGAGAAGATCATATCATTCTCTATAGGAGATATTATTCTAGCTGGTGACTTTAATTGTATACTACATGAAAGTGATACTACCACTATAGGAAAAAGAAGAATTACATCTAATGCAAAACATTTAAATGATTTTGCTAATTCTTATCATTTGAATGATATTAATAATCAGATAGATTCAAAATCATTACCATACACCTTTTTTTCTAACAGATACAAAACTTATTCAAAAATAGATAGGGTCTTTATTTCTAACCAGATGGTAACAGATTTAATTAATTCCAAAATCATTTCATGTCCTATATCTGATCATAATTCAATTGTTTTTGAATTCATGATAAAAAATACTCATAATGTTCAGATCAAAAGGATACCAGCATACTTAACTCAACTAAAAGACTATAAAGAATATATACTTTCAGAAGTACAACATTTTCTAGGCATAAATAATACTCCTGAAGTCTCCATTGTCTATGTTTGGGATGCCTTAAAATCATATCTATATGGACAAAGTATAAGATGGTATATTAATAAAAGGAAATCTTGGGATAAGGAATTGTTAGATATTCAAAGTAAATTAGACTCTTATAAACATAATAATAAAGAAAATATTATGGATAAGAAAGTCATTGAAGAAATAAACAAACTAAATGAGAAATACAAAGAAATTTTAACTCATAAAGTTAAAATAACTCTAGAGAAATACACGTTTTTGTCTTACTCAATAAGCCCCAAATACTTACATAGACTTAAAAATAAAACAAAAAGGTTGAATAAACAAAACCATATCAAAGAAATCTTTTCTCTAAAGAAGAATGTTTCTAGTCTACCAGAAATACTAGATGAATTTAGAAATCACTTTCACAATATTAACAATAATAACATTAACATGGAACCTAAAGATAAAATAAAGGAGTTTATAACCACAAACATGAATAAAAAGCTTGATAAACAACAGATTAAACTATTGGACAAAAGTATTTCATATACAGAGGTTATTACACAAATAAATAAGCTTAAATCAAACAAAGCACCGGGTAATGATGGTATTATACCAGAGATATATAAAATCCTTTCTAAAAGTACATATTCATTAATACATAAGGTTTTTATTTTAGCCCAAACTGAGTTAATAACCCCCCCATCTTGGCAATATACATTTATTTCACCAATTTTAAAACCTAATAAAGATCCAACTAGATGTACTTCATATCGGCCCTGCGCATTACTTAATGTTGATTATAAAATGTTTATGAGTATTTATGCTGATAGATTGAAGACAATCATTCCTGGCATTATAGATATAGATCAGACAGGGTTCATTGTAAATAGAAATACTTTTGATAATATAAGAAGAACTTTAACATTAATTGATTTTGCAAATAGGAAAAAGAAAGATTTAACACTTATTAGTCTTGATATAAGTTCAGCATTTGATTCAGTAAGTTGGGACTATCTGTTTACCTTACTGAAGTGCACAAACTTCTCTGATGCATTTGTAAATCTAATTGAGCATTTATACAAAGGAACGTTGGCTTATATTAAGGTAGGAATATATGTTTCACAAAAAATACCCATTCTTAAATGTACAAAACAAGGATGTCCACTTTCTCCACTATTATTCACTTTAGTAATGGAGCCTTGGGCTAATTTGATCAGAAACAGTACTGACATAGAGGGTTTTGAAATAGATGAAAATACAACAGCCAAAATTCAACTTTTTGCAGATGATGTTCTAATTACATCAGCAGGATCTAATTCTTCTATGCAGTCTCTATTTGATAAAATGATGAATTTTAAAAGTATTTCTGGTTTAATATTCAATGAAGAAAAAACTAAAATACTACCTATATATACACGAAAAAATATTCTCATTAGTGATTTTACTAAATATGTATCCAATTCAGGTCAGATAACTTATTTAGGTATAATACTATCTAAAGATATTAAATCTATTATATATAATAATTATAATACCTGTTTTCTTAATATACAAAATCTTTTTAATACCTGGAATAATATGTTTTTACTATGGAGGAGAGACTTACAATTATTAAAATGATAATATTCCCCAAGATTTTATACTTAATACAATCAATAATACTTCCACCTACAAAAATAATTATCAAGAAACTGAATACACTAATGTTAAATTTCCTATGGGCACCTAATAGACCTAGGACTGCATTAAAGAAACATACTAATAGCTGGTCTCAAGGGGGTATTTCTTTTCCAGACTTTAATTTATATACTATCTCTTCTATTGTAAAAGTTATTACTTTATTAATAGATCAGTCATATGTCGCAAAATGGAAAGATTATTGGGAGCTAATTAGTATGCACTTCATGAAATTATCCTTAACACATAAAAATATGATTGTAAATAACTCCATGTTATGGTTACTAAAGGAATTTTGTACTTCACCTATTACACCTAAACATATGGTTTGTTACCCATTAAATATTATTATTAGCTATCGTAACTTTATATTCATGCACCCTAAGTATAGGGAATGGAATTTTATTATATTCCCTATAATCTATACTCAGGGTATGCTTTTGTCATCTACTTCTGAAGGAACTCATTTAGCTATAGATAATGATCTAAAGTACTGGTATCAGTTGATATCTGATAATAAAGTTAAAAATCTAGATTTCTTAAAACAAGAATTTGATCTAAGAGAAACTTGCTGGTTAGAGGTTCAGACCTTTAGACAACATCTCATTGATAGAATAGATATAATGTCTATAACAGTTAAAGAATCTATTCCAACACTGATTGATTACTTGATATTAAATTTACAACATAAAGTTTCTGATAAAGGTAAACTTTCATACATACAAAAATTATCAGACAAGAAACATTTTACAGTGTAGATACATACTGGAATTATTTCACCTCTATTAATGGGGACCCACCAAATCAACAAGATAAACAATATATATTGGAATCTGCCTATAGAACTATGTCTTCCATTGTCTGGAGACTTTATACATGGAAATTTTTACATAGATCTTTTTATACACCTTTGATGATGAATAAAATAAATAATAAAGATAATCTATGTAAGAGATGTAATATAGAAATTAATGCTGACTGGGCTCATATGTTTTATGACTGTATAAAATTGAAAGAATACTGGAAGTCAGTTAATGAATTTTGCAGGCTCTTTTACAGATAATTTCATTATTTCTAAATCTCTTATATTATTCAACACACCTGTACCTCAAAGTGTTAAAAGGTTAAGCTTCCCTTGTTATGGTCTATTCTAGCAGTGGCTAGGAAAATAATAACCAGAAATTGGATTTCAGATACACCTCCTTCGTTCAATGAATTTAAAAATGTTATGAATATAGTGTGCCATATGGAAATAAACACAATTAGGTCAAGAACAACTAGAAAAACATCTTATTATATTGTATGGGATAATTTACAAAATTTGTTAAAAAAATCCTAATTTCAATAGCATGGTATTTTAGTTTAATTAATTGATCTGATTGTAGTGGATGTCTTTGTAAATACTTTAGTTGTTTTGTTGAATGTTATAATCATATCTATTTTTAATTACTTGTATAAAATTGTTATGATATTTGTCTTGTATGTTAAAACAATAAACCTGTTTTGAAAAAAAAGAAATTGCTTTACTTGTGTCAAAGTGGTGAAAAACACGTCTAAGAGTAAGGAAGCAGAGATGACAGAAATATATACTTTAATCAATGCACAATAGTCTCCCTTCTCAGACAAGGCAGATGAATAACAGGATGGCTTGCTGCACTCTCCACCCTGAGCGGGATATCTTTGGACTTACACAAACCTGAAACCCTGATCCAGTTGGCTAGGTACAGTTTTCTAGGAGCTGGCTTCCTGGCTTCTTTCAGGATGCAAAGGACCTCTGGGGGAAAGACTTTCCACTGTGAAATTAAGAAACTATCTTCCAGGCTGAAAATGCAGATATCTCAGATATGTGAGTACCAGAAATCACTGATGTTTTAACAGTAGACTGCAGAATATGGACAGAATACCGGGGCCTTTGCTGCTCAGTTCCTTCAGAAGAAAGAACCAAGACTGCCTTAACCAGAGAGGAGCCAAAAAAAAGACAACCTTGTTGGACTGCTTTCTTCAGTACTATGAGGATCAGGAATAGGGTGGACGGCAGGGGTCTTCTTCCATGTTGTGTAGAAAGACATTACCTCTAAGACTGTTCTGCATGGGAACATTAAAATAGCCCCAGGGAATCTGTCAGCTAACTACTAAGGCAAATGAAGCTACTACAGGAAAACATCAGGACACTGCCAGTTCTAGGAAGACTCTTACGACCAGCCCCATTAATGAGGATACAATGTTGACCTGCTCAGCTACTCCTCTAGAACACTCTGTGCTCATTGGATGTAGATGATGTAGACCAAAACTGACTTCCCTAACCATTATGGCAAGCCTGCATAATTGTCAAGAGTGGTTATTCTCTTATTGCTTATGCATCACATGACCATACGGTTCTGCCTGTAAACACATCGAGAATGCTCCAGTCTGCATCATCCTGAATACCTTACATGCACAGCTAGTGACCATGATGTTAATATGTTTGTTTGGAATTTTCTCGGACCTCTACACCCTCCATGTGCATCCACAAAGCCTTACATTCTTGCTGCCCCTTAATTTTCACAAAGAGGGGCATCTCTCAGGTGGCCTTCACCTAAGTGGACCACCGATATGTATGAATTAAGTAAATGAGAGGAATTCCCCCCTCCCCCTGCAGTATAAGTACTATCACCATAATTCTGTATGCACCATCACAGAATGTACCATGAGAATCATGTACAATGTAGCACAGGGATTTCAGGATGTCCCTGCCATCATAGAAAGGAGGTCATAACCTGTAAGAAGAAACTGGCTAATACTGCCTTTCTTTCCTCTTAACAGAAGCACCGGAGTGCTTGTTGTTCAGAACACCAGAAAGCATCTGGTATGTGCATGGGAAAGACTTGTTTTCTGGAGACTGAGAGAGATCCCAAGGGTGGTGACAGAACACTACAGTCTAGGCATCCTTCACATGGTCTTCTCTGTACATGCAACTGTGTATCCTCTTCACACTGTGATAGGAAAGTTAGGAGTAAGCAACTAGTAAATACCCCGGGTGTGGTAGACAGCCTAAAGGACAAGGAGAGGAACTGGAGCTCTGAACCAAATGGGAATTAAAAAAATCATTCTACATCTTATGAAATAAGCATCCCTTGTGTTCACAGTGACCATGAGGCCCACTCTAAGAAAATAATAGTTAGACAACAATTTGAATTTTTTTTAACGCCAATAATTAGTTATTCTGAAAGATCCAAGGTTGGCCTCCAACAAACCTCCTTATGTTTGTTCTAAAGACAACATTCTCCAGATGGGGCGAAGTCCATCTTCACTGGCAGCTCAGGGAGAAAAGCTGCAATAAATTATTATGCCAAGCAAACATATTAGATGCAAGAAATTAAAATTATATCAACACAAGTAACTACAAGGTAGATACAGTCAGAAGTATGAAAAATGTGTAAAATAGAATGTTTACATACACAAAGGCCATAAACAAGCATAAACTGTTATGAAGCAAAAATGTACATACATCTAAGGTAATTACAACATACATCTATACATATGTGCAACCCTTACACATAGCAGTCAGTTCAAAAATCAGCTTTGTACCAGATCACAGCACATTAGGATTATGAGTTTAACAGTACTACTAGCATTTCTTGAAAAATACAGCTAGTAGGAACTTACCATAACTATAGATGTTTGATTAAATTCACTATTACATTAATGACTCTTGGGTTTCATGAGTACAGAAAGCCTGCTATCCAGTCCAACTTCCAGAGGTCTTCACTCTCCCCGCTCTTGGCCAGGCAGACTCCCTACCACTCAGATATCAGTTGTATAAAAGAGCATCAGCTGGCAACATTTTCTGATGTCTCTTGTCCTGGCTAGAGGAATTCAGCATAAGAATGGCCCAACACAGTCCACCCTAATGGAACCAGTCCCCATGGGATATTAGCCACAAATCTGCTTTGTCCAGCTGCTGCTGCTACTAAACCCTGAGGAGAAATATCTGATCGAGGGGTGAGAAGGAAAGAACAGTTTGCTGCCCATCAAACCTGTCTATACCCTGAGGAAAGGAGAGATGGTTGAAAAGAATTAGTACTGCAACACTAAGAATATGTAACTATCTACAAGTATTTTAAACTCCTGATAACAAATGTGCTATGTTCATTGTAATATTCACTATTGCAGTACTGACTCTTGATAACACCCCCATCCCAGAGCTTATACAGCACAGGGTGGCTGACCCTGGCAAGAGGCAGGGAACAAAAGACTAGCAGAAATGTTATGGCAAAGCCTGTCAAGTTCTGGAAGCACTGTCCAGGTTATAATGTTTAGAAAAAGTGTGAGCAGAACACCACATTGTTGCTTCTAAAATACTGCAATAACCCCCACCTCCCACCCTGCCATCAAACAGCAGTGGTAGCTGCAGGGACCCTCGAAGAATGGGTTTTAACATGGTCAAGAGCTGGATCACCATGATGGGAGTAACACAGAAGCAGATGTAATACGTTTCCTCTTTTAGTACTGTCTTTTTGCCAACTGGCTTGCCCTTCCTACCCTTAGCAAAGTAAATGAATAGCTGATTAGATTTCCTAGTGTGATTTTTTTGTCCAAGTGAAAGTGTAATTGCCTGTGCAGATCTAGTAAGTATAGGAGTCTCTCCCTCCTTTATTCTAGACTGATGGAAAATATACAGAGAGATGGGAAGTATGATTCAAAGATAACTGTCGCCACTTTACACAAATTGGTCCTTAGGCTGACTGTCCTTGTGAAAGATCAGAAAGGGCTCTGTACACTAGTGGCTGTAGTTCTGAAATTCTTCTACCAGAGGTTAGTGCCACTAACAGTGCTAGTAAGCTTTTCCAAAACATAATTTAGATCCCATGGTGGAGTGATGTCCTTTCTTGTGGTCTCTAATGCAATGCCCCATTAAGGAGCTGCTTTAACTGGCAATTGAGTGGTTGGCCAGTGGAAGGCATGTAGAGGTGGCTGACAAAATGAAACTTCCATGTGACATATGCTGGGCCTGTTTTATTTTTGACAGGCATGTTGTTGTTGTGTCTTTTGGCTTATCCCGGTTAGGGGTCGCCACAGCGGAACTCCGGTCCACTAATGTTTGGTAGGGGATTTTTACGTGCCAAGTTACAAGCCCTGATGCACAACCTTCAACGAAGGCATGCCCATTCACGCATGCCTCCACACAGAAGACGTTCTAGCTGAGAATTGAACGCGACAACGTCTTACTGTGAGGTGACAACGCTACCGCAGCACAGGCATAAACTAGCAATATCAGGGCGGAATGCGGGACTGGTATCTGATAAAGCAACACTGGCATAACCTTTTCCTATTTAGCCAACTAAGATTTCCTTGTACCAGACTTTCTGGCCTTCCTCAAGATTAGCAGTATGTCTTCAGAAAATATGTGACTGAAAGAGAAGTCTGCTAAATCATTTACACTGTCTGTCTTATGTTCAATTTGGGGGTTGAATATGGACCCCTTGTTCCAAGTTATGTCTACATTCTAAGGAAAGTGGACCAGTTCTGCTTTTACTACATCCCACAGAAGGAAAAACAAATGATGTCGCAGCCAGAATGAAGCCACTAGCAGCATTTTTGGCATGTCCTCCTTTATTTTCTGTAATATGGTATGGATCAAGGGCATTGAAAAGGATCCATATATGAATACACCTGTCAAGTTTATGGGAAAGGCATCTGCTGCCCAGGCTCACACTGTTAGTATCCTGGTGCTGTACCTGCTAAGCTTTCCATTTTCAAGCCTCCTTTTGGTACATTCTATCTGTGAACTAGGAACAATTATACTTTCCTGTTTAGCATCCCATTCATAGGGGATCCACTTCTAGTTATTTCAGCTAGTCTATCAATTAAGTCACCTGGGAAAGGCTATAACAAGTTAGCCTGAGGATCAAACCACTTGACTCCTGCACCAGCTCCCAAAACTGCAGTGCTAGCTTGCACAATAAGTATGAATCAGTATTTCCATGTTTGTTGATGTACCATATGACTGAGGTTTTGTCCTTCTGAACAAGCAAAGTTCCTGTTACCAAATGTATTTGAATGCCTTGATGGCTAGAATCACTGTTATCATCTCTTTTATGTTGTGTTTTTCCTGAAGGCTCTATCCCAAGCTCCGTGGATCCATGGCCCCCCAACAAAATCTCTCCAAACTCAGTACTTGGAATCTGTGGTTAAGATATGACATCCCACGGTTAATTCGCAGAGCACCACCTGGTTGAATTGAACTTAGTTTATCCAGTATGATAGCTCTTTTTTATGTAGTATAATAAGCCACTACAAGGATTGGGCACATTGGTCCTACCTGTGTCCCTGTAATTTTCTACTGTGCAGTATTGCCAGTGGAACCATCAGAATGTAAGAGACCACATATTTCAAGATCCTGAAGAAATCTCTTTCCACTATCTGGTTCTGCTTTGAGATTGTCCTCTAGTATCAGGACAAAAATGGGACCGTGTCCAAAGTAAGGAAGTTCCTTTGTGGCTCTGTGTCCTGCAGTGCCCTTAGAACTAGCACTTGTCTCAAGAGTTAAAAATGAGTCTGAGAGATTTAGTGAGAGCCTAAGGTCTGGAAATGATTAATAGTAAATTCTAGAATCTTCTGGATCTCATGCAGGGGACATTGCATGGATAAGGTGATCATCAAGGTATGGGTAAAGGTACATGCCCTTTGTCTTACTGCAGCCTGACACTTTTAAGATACTGGGTGCAAGGAAGTAAGCAAGCAGTGGACCCGTGGACCCCCCCACCTTGAACATAAAAAATGAATTGTCATCCCTTACTATGGGGATTTTAAGGTAGGCATAATTTAGGTCAACAGTAACCATGTATACCTGCAGAAGGAATAAAGGTAAAAGGCTCTGCAAGGTTGGTATTTTGTTCATAGAAGGTTACTAATCTAACGGCCCTAGACCCCTTACAAGCCTAGCCATATTTACCCCAATTGTCAGTGATTAGGTGAGTGAAGTTCGCAGAGGTAAGGGTCTATGGTAGTTAATACAGACTTTCTCTGTCTAGGAGGCACATGAGTGCTACCCCAGGAATGAATCTGCGGTCACTCATCCATTAATCTAGGATGCGTTTGAAGAGGGTCAAGGAGGGGCTCTGTTTCATGTGAATTAGAAGCTTGTTCCAGAGAAGTGGCAGTCTCTGGGAGATGTATCTGTCTCTCCAGCATGACCTGTGCATGTCAGAGACTAGGTTTAGATCTCTGAAGCAAGTGACCCTCATGCAGTTTGATTTAAGAATGTGTAGCATTTCCATCAGGGCCAGGTCGAGACTGCCTTGTAATCCAGGCAAAGGTCACCTCTTAGCAACCTGTCAGAGACAAGAATACAGTGACAGGGCTTTCAGTCTTTCCTTGTAAGACTAGTATTATGTACCCTGTAATTTCTTGTTGAAAATCTTTGTGGTCTGTCCATTTGTTGTAGGTGTCTGGTGAGGTGCATGCAAAAGGGAGCACTGTACTCAATTATTTGTCTGATGAGGTCTGAGTATAATGGAAATATAACATCTTTAGATCTAGATGCAATGCCTTTACTTATAAGATGTGCCACATAGAAGGATTTCCTCACTACTGTGGATAGATGGTGGTCAAAGTTCAGATTGCTAACAACCTGACTACCCAGATCACATACCACTGGGTCTACAATTGAGGGGTGCTGTCTATAATGTAATTATCAGGGATGTAATAATGCATTTTTTTGCATTTAGCTTTAATTCATGACTTTGGCACAAGTGGAGTACCTCAGGGTTCAGTCCTGGGACCTCTCTTGTTTGGCATCTACTTCTCTGAAGTAGAGGCCAACACTACGGGACTCTGGCTAACAAAGTTCGCAGATGACTGCAAACTGGGAGCCATTATTGAATCCCCAAATGATCTCGATACTCTACAAAAGGGCCTTACAGAAACAGATGCTTGGTGCCAGAGCCATGGCAAGAAATGTATAGTTATCCCTTTTGGGAAAAAACATGTACCCATGAATTACCACATAGGTGGCAGTACACTAAACACCAAAAGTGTTATAAGAGACTTAGGGACACCGGTGGACAGTGGTCTCACCTTCAATAACCACTTTGCCATCGCCACAACAGTCAGGAAATCCTTCTATGTGGCACACCTCATCACTAAGGGCTTTTCATTCAGAAAAAAGGAGGTCATTGTCTCACTGTACTCATCCCTCATTAGACCCATTATAGAATACAATGCCCCATTTGGTATGTACCTCTCAAGACATCTGCAACAACTGGAAAGGCCGCAGAAATACCCCACTAAAAGAATCACAGGCCTAAAGCAGATGCCCTATGCTGACCGCCTTAAAAAACTCCAGCTATACTCTGTCACATATTGTCTACTCCGAGGCGATCTCTGCTTAACATACAAGGCCATGTCAAACCCAAAGCTGTTGGACATGCTACACTTAAAGAAATCCTAATCCCTCAGAGCCACATGCTCCAGGGATCTAAACCTTGTCATCACAATAAACAAAACATGCTGGAGGGATAGATTTCTGACCCAGAGACTCCCCAGACTCTGGAATAAACTGCCCATACATGTGAAGCAGAGCGCCTCTTTGGCCCTCTTCAAAAGGAACCTTGATGACTGGATGGGAGAAAGGAAAGTCACCCCAGGGATCACGTCAGTCGCCCTGCTAGACAGGGTCCAGGGAAGTAAATAGTGTGGGAAGAAATAGCCAGGGAATTGTTATGGCTAGGCTTGTATAGGCCCTAGGGCCGATAGCCTAGTACCAGCCTATGAACCTATGAATCATTTGTCTGCATTAACCCTATTGGCAGGATATTAACATCACTGGGGGACTCAACAATTGCTCCTAATTTGCAATCATCAGCAAACTTGGTCAGCCACAGGCTGTCTGAGTTTGCCTGAACTTCTGAGAAATAAATTCCAAACAGTAAAGGGCCCAGCACATAACCCTGTGGTATGCCACTGGTGACTGGTCTTTTGCTAGAGGTGAAGTCACCCACTTTGACAGTATGTGCCCTGTCAGTGAGACAGTTGGCAACCCATCTGGTAATGTAGGGGTTAATTCCCCATTGGGAGAGTTTCTCTATAATACCTGAGTGGGGGAGTGTGTAAAATGTCTTGACTAGGTCAAAATAGGTGGCATGCATTGTCTTTCCCTTGTGCAGGGCCTTGGTAACTTTCTCAAAGAAGTCAACCATGTTTAACATGCATGATCTACCTTTAACGAATCTGAACTGGGTCGGGTCCAGAGTTTAGAGATTATTTACGTCCTTGTTAATAAAGTCCATAATGATTCTTTCCATGGCCTTGCTGATGAGGCTAGTCAACCCTATAATTCCCAGGGTTGGTTTATGATCTCCCTTTGTGCAGAGGGATTACTGTTGCTGTCATCCCTTCCAGCAGAACATAGCCAGTTCATAGGCTGTGGTTAAACAGGGATCCAAGTGGGTCTGCTAGGTCATGTTTTAAGTTGTTTAAAAAGGCAACCTGTGATGTTGTCTGGTCTCACTGATGCTGTGTTTTTGGCCTTGGAGATCACTGAGATGACCTGCTCTCTTGAGATAATAGGCTGAGGAATGGTGGCAGGTATACTTTGGGGGAACGACTGTAAGGGACAGGAAGGTAAAGTTTGCTCCAAATCTGTCAGCTTGCAGGTTGGCTATTACCTCGAACTGGGTATGGGTGGTGCCATCCACAACCAGTTCAGTGCATAGATGGGTATTCCCTTTTAGATTTCACACGTAGTTAAAAAATGCCTTGTGATTATCCTTAACTAGGGAGGCTATTTTTGCTTCATAATTAGCTTTGGAGGACTTGACAAGATCTCTTATTTGTTTGTTTAAACTAGAGAGGGATTTCTTCCTCTGCTGAGACAGTTCCCTCTCATTCTTGGACATTAGTTTCCTTCTGCTGTTGTATAGCTGGTTTATACTAGTGGTCCATTGGGATGGCTTATTTTTTTAGCAAGACCTGGATTTAATCCGGTCAAGTACAGACAATTCTATACAACTGCTTAAGTGGTTATACAGGGCACTGCTGTACACCTCTGCATAAGAGTCCATGTTATCTGCATTTGAGGGGCTTTGAAACTTCTTATACCATCACTTAGTAGGAGATAATATGTGTTTGAAAAATGATCAATAAGGCAGTCCTACTCAGTGTGCAAATGAGTTACTCCTAGAACATGCTCCTAGAACAGCATAAAAGCTTGGAAGGCTTTCACTGACAGCTGATTAGGGAAAAACTGAGCTTCTAGGCTTTTGCATTTATACAGGGCACTGCTAACTGTCATGAGGCTTAAATACAAGCAAAGAGAAACATGTTTTAAGCAAACTACCAATCAGGAAAGCACACAATAAGCCTTCCACCAGCAATCACCAACTCAGACGGAATAGATCCGCAATCTTCTGCTACAGGAGTGCAGAAAAACACTTTCTTAATGTAGAATAGCTGGCTTGCAGCCCAGGTGTAGCAAGACCACAAAAACTACCTACAACTGCCCTACAACTAACCAATACAATGTAATACAGCACAATTAACTACTTAAAGCTGCAGCAGATAATACAGTTTTTTTGAAACTGCTAAAGTACAGTCACAGTATATAAAACGGTACAAAAAATACTTAGAGCCCTTTTGTGTGCTTCTCAGCTCAGACAGACCAGGTAAACACCTACTGCCCCTAGATGAACAATCTTAATATAAAAGTGCAGCAAATGAGTGTGCAGAGTACAATGATACCACAAACAAACTTAAAAGGTATGAAATGCTACTACAAACAAACTTAAAGATATGGATACAGCACTGTACTTTAAACAGCTTAAAAAAGTGTGATTATTCAATAAAAGTACTTTGCTTTATATAAATGAGCCAAGAGCTGCTCAACTGTACAGAAAGGCACTAAAAACAAGATATGCTGATTAATAAGCCCTCAAACCAATAAAACTACACAGAGAAATCTCAAGTATTTTCCCCAACTTAAACAGACCAGTCTACCTCCCAATGCACAAGATGGAAAATCCACTGACCTCTTGATGCAAAAGCAAGTGCTTGCTAGAATGTAAAAAATATACCATTTTATCCAACAGCTAGCTAGATAGTGAATTCAAAGCAAGTAAATCAGTAGAACCAACAATGGGAGAGAAAATGCACTTTTTTAATATAAGCACAAGGAAAGGCAAATAAATAAAGACATCAACAGTAGTGTAGAAGGGGGAGCAGCTTATTAAGCTTAATTTACAGTAGGGGTGGGCAACTTAAAATCATTAGGTTTAAAAAGCATATCAATGAAGGGGAGGGTTGGGTGAGAAAAACTAACAGGGGAATCACCAGCTGTGCTTTAGTTTATGCAGGCTTGAAATATTTTAAAAAAAGCACTAGAAATTCATTGTGTATTTAAGTATCACTCAATAAACAATTTAACCAATGAAAAAACATGTGAAATGTGCAGCATAGATAATTTAAGTATCTATCTCCTACAGAGAACAAAAACACTAGGCCAGGCAGATTTCTTAAGAAAACAAAATGGAGCAGGTAAAACAGAAAACAACTCTATCACTCACAAATAAACAGATATACATTTACTTTCCTCACCCAGCAGGGAATCACCAGCAGTGCTTTAATTTATGCAGGCTTGAAATCTTTTCAGAAAAAGACCATATTCTAGAGCCTTCAGAAATGTATCCTGATAGGTCTAAAATGGTCAATGTCCCTTTTTTTCTGCAACCAGGAAAAGTCTGGAGTAAAATCCATACATTCACTCCTTTTTTTCAGTAACTCACTATTGTTCCCAGGGGTAATAAGTGTTTAAAGGGAGGGGTGAGATGTACTTGATCCTTGGAAATATATAGAATGCCTAGGAATTTTGGGTATTAGAAAATGGACTTTGTATCATTGATTTAATAAATGAATGACCTACCTGACCTGCATGATGGCCTGCCACTGCCATATGAATCAGGCCAGTATGCCTCCTATCTTTATAGGAATGGGAGAAAGTGGTTTGCCATTGTTGTTCCCTTTGGGTCTCATCTCCAGGCTTCCCCTTGCCATTTTGTCATGCAGTGGTCCTTATTAGTCCTTTCCTACTTGCAGTTGTATAGGTTAGGGCAAAAGGGACAGCTTTTATTGGGAGAGTTCCAACTATACTACATCTTGATGAAAATATGCTTGACCATCTCACTTCAAGAGGCCCAAACAGCCCACAGATGCATTCAGAAGTTCTGTTTTTACATTCTTGAGTAGTTGTGCTCTCAGCCAGGTATGTCTCCTAACTACAGACCCCATGATAGCTACCTTGCATGACACATCTACTGCATCAAAGCCACATTTTATGGACTGACCAGCTACCTGAGACTTGAGGCAGTGGAGGTCATGTATCTCCCTCCTTAGGTCCTATCCTCTATTCCCTTTGTCTTCTGCCCTGTCTTCCTATGGACAAACTCCTGAGATTTCACTGTGTGAGACTGGCAGTTAAGTGCTCTAATGGCCAGGGTAGGGGAAATTCAAGTCTCCTTCCCAAAGCAGTCAAGGTTTTTGCTCTATCACTTATTGTGAATAGGATTCCTGGTTGAAGCCACAGCACATGCCTTGTTTGAATCTATACAAACTATCACTGGATCAATTAGCAAGTTCTTTTACAAGGATCTGTGGGAGTCACTGACCCTGTTGAAATGAATCTTGCTTTAGAGGATCAAAAGGTTGGGAATCCAGTTCCAAAGAGGGACTATTAAATGTACCACTTAGGACTTCAGGGATGGCCAGTGATTTGAGTTCAAGCAGACCCAGTAAATTCCTATATATAATCTTGCCACCAGATAGAAGGAAAACACGCGATATAAACAGGCTAGTTCATCCACATTTTTTGCCATGGGTATACAGATCCCTTTGGGGAGGTCACTCCCTTTTCTTTTTGGCAGATATCATCCTGACACTGAAGGTTTATTAGCATAGTGCTCAAATGAATCAGGGACAAATGCAGAAATAATCAGGGACCCTTTATAAAATATTAGTACTTTTAATTTGAGATATTGACAGAAGATGATGTGAAGTAATATGCATTTTCTGAAGTAAAATAAGTATATAACTGTAATTGTTATTTAAATGTAATTCACCACATTTTTACCAGAAGTCACCAGTTTTAAGAGGGGTTAAGTAGGACAGAGCTTCTTGGAAATTGGTGATAGTTAAGAGGTATGCTTATTAGAGGATTTTTGTCTAGCCATCAAATAATCCATTAAGTCAAGGTCTCTGAATGGAGAGATGATAAAATCAGCAAAAGGAGATAAATACTGCTGGAACTGAATACATCCTCAAGTCTTGGTGAGTACGTTCATGAGGTGGATCCTGTTTTGAACAAAATCTCACCAAGACAACACTGATATATAGACTGTATTTTATAAATCATATATCATGGGCAAAAGTAGGTCAACAAAATGAAAATGATAGCTGGGTGCACAAGTCCCAGAATAAAAAAAAATGCTCAATCCTGGTAGGCACACTAGTACCAGGACTGGAAAAAATGACAGTGTTGAATCTTCAAGACATGGAAATATTCCTACAATGGGGCTAGGCCAGGCCCAGGGGAAGGTGGTCCCCTGTTGTAGAAGGAAGTAGCAGTCCACAAAAATCACAAAAACTGATAGGCCAAAAAAAGAGCCATACATAGGATAGAGTGGACTACCGAGGATAAGAAAGAAATTATGTATTGTTTCTATTATGCAAGAAGCCCAGAATTTCCAGACAAATAATACATGAAAAGATTAAGAGAGAAATTAGAGGAAAGAAAAATACTTCCACGAGAAAAACTGTCAGAAGCTTCAAATAAAATTTTGTGTTTATCAGATCCATGAAAAACACTATGTAGACCAAGAAACCGTGTGACATTGATAAAAAAAAAAGTGACTGGGGAAGTGAGAATATTTAAAGAACAAAATTTAGAAATGTTTGAAAGGTATAAAAAAGAAATCTGGACATGGGAAAAAAGAGATATCTGATATGGTACAATATTTATGCAAAGGAGAAAACCAAATTAATCAACATAAAAAGGTAGCCCCAAAGATATTTGAAGAAAAGTACAGGCAAAGACATCCAGATATGGAAAATTTCACAATAAAGAAATAAGATCACAAAGAGGGAATATAGAACAGAAGATTAGTCAAGCAGAAGTTAAAAAAAAATAGAAACTGAAGTTATGGAATATTTGCGAAGTGAAGGATTCAGTGTAACAAGTCTAACATGTTACATCACAGCATGATGGAACAAATAGTCCCCAAAGTAAGAAGAAAAAAGAGGAGCAGGAGACATCTGAAGAAGAAATATGGACATGGGAAAGAAAAAGATATTTAATATGGTGCGATATTTATACAGAGGAGAAAGCAAAACTAATCAATGCAAAAAGAGTAGCATCAAAGAATACAAAAAAGCCAAAGAGGAAAAGTAGAAAGATGATTAGTAATGGAGAGAAGTTAAAGAATAGAAACTGGGGTTATGGATTACCTGCAAAGTGAAATATTTAGTGTAGAAAATTTAACTCAGATAATATAACAAGATAGAGCAATGGTCACCCAAATTAAGGAAAAAACAGTGGAGCAGGAAGCGTACATTGGAGCCTCCCATAGGAAATCAGTACAAACATTCAGTTGGTGCTATACAGCAATGGAAAGAACAGGAAACTGTGGCAATTCTGACACAGTCAATGTCATGGAGTGATAGGCCAGTAAGTTCCCATATGAAAGAGCAATGGATGGCACAGGGCAAAACTGAAGAGAGCATGGCACAGGAAGATGCTCTGGTACTTTCTATAGATCATAAATACAAATGCATCAAAAATGTTAAACAATATGAACAAATCTTAACTATATACAATGTCTATAATAGAAGTAACTTTGTCAATACATTCGCATTTTACCTAACAATTTTTTAAGTTTTAACCAAGCTAGTTTTTTATGTGTCATTCTTGTAGTTCTTAAAGTCATAGTCATCAATTCTCTATTCCAAACTATTTTGGCCAGTGATAAAAATTCCACCAAAGGTGCAATTTTCTTACCTTTTCTAGTTTGAGGTAATGTTTTTTTTTTTTTGCTATTGCAAGAAGGAACCAGAGAAGGTGCACTTTTATACTTGGAACATACACTGGAATCGGAGCATTAAATAATAACAACGAGTCAGTGACTTCACATTTATCTGACCACAAAACTTGAATTCTGACCAAAAGGGAATTACAGTATTACATTTTATAAACATGTGTATCCAGTCTGCATATCCTGCTTCTTTGCATCGCCAACATAATGTCTCATTACCTGATATTAATGCTATTTTTTTGGGGTGTGGAAAACCTTCTGTTGAATAAATGTCCATGTGTAAATTTTCCAAAAGGGAGATGATATAGTTTTACTGACTGAAGTATTACTGATTTCTCTTTTTCTGAAAAGCTAGATTTATTAATTTTTTTCTGCATAGCTCCATAGAGGCTCATCTGGAGCTGGTAAATCCATTCACAATGTCCTATATAACCTTAACATTGATAGTCCATCATTTATGCATAGCATATTGATTTCACAAAAAAGTGTTAGAATTTTGGGTCTAGGTGTGGATTTCACAATTTGATTTATTTTAAACTCATTAACTATATGGTCTTTAAAAGTTTGTATGTTTAGCCAGTTGTTTCAATTTATGTTATATCTTGCAATGAGAGAGGTTGCATCCTGCATATAATTGTGATCAAGAATCTGATACCAGAAAACTAGCCCATTTCCTTTCATTTCTTCTATTTTTTTCATGTTATAAGAGTCCAAGCATTTATTTGTTAAAGCTATGGGAAACATGATAAATAAAAGATTTCTCATCTTATAATCTTTGAACATTAGCTGTTTGAAATTGTTTACTATGTAATTAACAAATGGAGAGAAATTTTTTTTGTTACTTGTATTAAAGCAAATGTTTTTTATGACAAGATAAACTTTCTCCACTTCAAAAACATATTGTTTATTGTTTCCTCACAATTGTCTAATAATATTGCTTTATGTAGATGTTTCCAGTTAGAAGTATATTTGCTGTTTAACCAGTGACTTATAATGTTAATAATAATTAATTCAGTATATAGTTTTAGAAGTGGAAATGAGATTCCACCCTCTTCCCAACTTCTGTAATGCCATGAATGACTAATCCTTGTTTTTTTTTGGAAACCATAAAAACTTTATTAATAGAGAGTTAAGTTGTTTCATTAGTTTTTTGGAAGGGGGTGCTAGGATGGCTTATAAAACATACAGAATTTTGGGTAGTATGATCATTTTAAGTAATGATAGCCTTTCCTCCATGGTGAATAACATTTTATTCCATTTGTTTAAAAAATATTTAATGGTGTCTATAAACATTATGAAATTTGCTTGCCTAGTGTCCTTCCAGTTTGCTTTAATGGTTATACCTAGATATTTAATCATACTGCTAGCCCAATTAAAGTCTCTATATCTGTCCAGAATGGGATTTATTTTTTTTGTTTAACAAAATAGTTTCAGTTTTATTTTGATTAAAACTTAGGCCTGATATCATTTCAAAGTTTTGAAAAGATTCTATAAGACGTTGAATTGAGGTATCTATGTTCCCAATTGTTAATAAGATATCATCAGCGAAAAGCTGGATTTTGGAATTGTACTTTGCATTGACATAGAACATTCTGCGTTGGTGCAGCGGTGGCGTTGTTGCCTCACAGCAAGAGGTTCTCCTGTTCGATTCTCGGCTGGAGTGCTGGGAGTGCCTTCTGTGTGGAGTCTGCATGTCCTCCCTGCGGTTGGGTGGCCATTCGAAAGACATGCATAAATGGGCGTGCCTTCGTTGAAGGTTGAACATCAAGCTGGCACCTCGGCGTTCGTGAAAATCTACTGCCGATCATTAGTGGACCAGAGTTCCGCTGTGGCGACCCCTAACCGGGAAAAGTCGAAAGACAACAACTTTGCATTGACATAGAAGCTGCTTATCTTATCATTAGTTCTTATGTAATCAGCTAATGGCAACACTGATTGAGCAAATAATAAGGGTGACAGAGGGCACCCTTGCTTGATGCCTTTCATTATTTTAAGTGGTCCTGACAAGAAAGCTCCAATTTTAATGTATGATATAGAAGTAGTGTATACTTTCTTCAGCAAGTTTAAAAAATCTGCGGAAAAGTTATACATTTCTCGAACTTTAAATAAATAGAGCCAACTCAAAGAATCAAACGCTTTGTCCAAGTCCAGGCTAATAATTAATTCTCTCTCTTTTTTTTGTTTGCATAGTCCATTAATGTTAACAGTCTGATTAAATTGTATTGAACCTTCTTGTGTGAAATAAACCCTGTTTGATCATCTTTTATTATTTTTGGTAAAAAATTGATTTAATCTATCTGCTAGAATAGATGTAAAAATCTTGTAGTCCATGTTCAGAAGGGAAATAGGTCAATAAGATGTTGTAAAATTAGGGTCCTTGTCATGTTTCAAAATGGGTGAAATCATAGCATATTTCCAGGAAGGGAAAATGCCATCATTCTTTCTGAATTCTTCAAAAGCATCTATTAGAATTTCTAAGGTCTCATCTGGAAGTATCTTATATATTTCCCCTATTAGTCCATCAAGGCCAGGGGCCTTATTATTATTTATGTTTTGTATTTTTCCCTTAAGCTCCCTTAATGATATAGACTTAAGAAGTCTAGAGTTTTGTTCTTTTGTTAATCTTTTATCAATATTGTCTTTTAAAAACTTCTCTCTCATACTAGTATCAGTATTATGTAGGTTTGTGTTATTTAGTGTTTCATGATGTGTTCTAAAGGCCTCTAGAATTTCTTTTAAATCTGTTACATGTTTAGGTTTCTTCATGGAATTGTCTATAATTTCTTTAATATGATTAGCTTTTGTCAGGCTTTTAGATTTAAGTGCAAGTCTATGCATATTTTTTGGATTAATAGTATAGGTTTGTAGCTTTATTTTTTTCTAAGTTTATTGCTATTTTGTGATTTAAAATGTCTGTGTATGTCCTATTCAGTTGCTCTATTTCTGAAAGTTTTGCAGCATCTTTTTTGTCCAAGTTCTTTTTTAATGTATCATTTTTTGACGTATATGTATCCCATTCTTTCTTTTTAAGTACCAACTTTTGATTTTACCATATAAGTATGATTTAAGTGTATCTCAAAGTATAATTCTAGAGGTCTCATTGTTATCATTAAAATCTAGAAAGGTTTTTATTTCTTTTAACAGCCATTCTCTGAAATCTTTTAATTTGGTAATGTATGCAGGTAATCTTTGCCAGTATATCAGGTCTCTGGGTGTTATGTGGATTTAAAAAAAATAGTGTTGTGGTTGGACAACGGGCATGTACTTATCTTGACTTCCTGTATCTTAGATAATACATTACAAGTAACAAATATCTTATCAATAGTTGTTTGGGTGCCAAACCTATAAGAGTAATGTGTATATTATAGGGATTCTGATTCTCTTATGGTATAAATATCCCTCAAATTTGAAGAGGTAATAAAGTTATTTAATTTTTTTGCTGCAGCTGACATTTTAAAGTTACCATTCTTAGTAGTGTCATTCTTAGAAAGAATGCAGTTGAAATCTCCTGCACATGTAATATCTCCTTTAGCTTTAAGTGAGATTAGTTCTAAGTATGTGTTTGCTGTTCCTGCTCCGATACCAGGTATCCAGTATGCATTAACTAAGGTGATGTATTATTTATTTCCAAAGTTACCATACTTAACATACCATTTTTGTCCAAATATGAATCAATAATTTTAGGTACTGGTAAAGATTTTTCCACAAAATCTTAGTCCCCCTCCTCTTGGTCTGATAGTGAGATGCAACAAGTGTTGAATAACCATTAAAAAAACAACCTATTCACATCTTTTTCTATTAGGTGGATTTCCTGTATAAATGCAATATCCACTCTATTTGTTCTAAAGTATTTACATAAACTTCCCCTTTTTATATTGTTATTAAGGCCATTGACATTAAGCGAAACACATTTATATATAGACATATTTGAAAACACATTCTTGCAATGTGTATTCTATTATGGACAAAATTTTAACTTTACACATATCTAACAAATAATCAGAACTATACTACTCATTTAACTGAAATTCAATTCCCTGAGCACAATTCACGGAAAGCTCACTTTACTGAAAACTCATTTGACTGAAACTCATTTAGTCTAAACAGGTATATGCCCTCTTTCCCACTGTAGTGTGACCCTGGAGTTAGTATATATAGTAAGGAAGGGTGTGGAGGCCACAGTCCCCCACATTGGGGGTGTGGGGGGTGCAGCCCCCCACATAGTTTGGATATATAATATCTTCTGGAAAGAGTTATTCATTCGACATGCAAGTATGTATGTTTATGATTTTCATTTCAAATAGGTGGGGGGGCTATGCCCCCATACCCCCCAATGTGGGGGACTGTGCCCCCCACCCCCCCTTACTATATATACTAACTTCAGGGTCGCACTACTGTAGGGAAGATGGTATATACCTATTTCAACAAAATGAGTTTCAGTGAAGTGAGCTTTCAGTGAAGAACAGAACATACACAGTGCACAGAGATTCATGTGATAGAAGAAAAAAGGATACATTACTGTGCAGCCAAATTAATAACAGATAAAGTCCTGCCACAAGAACACAAAGTAGTAAGGGAAAGGACAGGGAGAAATAAAATGCCATAATGGAAGTATTGAATAGAAAACTATAAAGCAATTAAAACAAGAAGTGTCACTGTTAGAAGAGTATAGAAGACAGAACAGATCAACAAAAAGCACACCTCTCCACTGTCCAGATTTTAGGCTCATATTTTTGGTCTGTTCCTCTAGGGTGGCTGCGGTGGTGCAGCGGTTAGCATTGTCGCCTCACAGCAAGAGGTTCTCCGGTTTGATCCTCGGCTGGAGTTCCTTCTGTGCGGAGTCTGCATGTCCTCCCTGTGGCCACGTGGGTTTCCTCCAGGTGCTCCGGTTTCCTCCCAAAGACATGCTGTAGGTGGATTGGAGTGTGTGTGTGTGTGTGTGTGTGTGTGTGTGTGTGTGTGTGTGTGTGTGTGTGTGTGTGTGTGTGTGTGTGTGTGTGTGTGTGTGTGTGTGTGTGTGTCTCTTCTGTGGAAGGTTGGGTCCCGGGCTGGCAACTCGACACTGTAAAACTCCACTGCCAATCATGAGCGGACAGGTGATCCGCTGTGGTGACCCCTAACCAGGAAAAGCCAAAAGAAGAAGATTGTTGGTCTGTTCCTCAAATAAATTGTTGTTTTCTGGCAAATCACAAGGAAGATCTGAGGATTAAAGTCAGTAATGACATACATTTGAGTTTCAGACTTCAAATCCTTCAGAAAATGTATGTTAATACAAACTCTGTTACTACAGCAACTTTCTAAGTTTATAAGAGTAATATTTAAAATATGTCCCTATTTTTGGGCCTTTGAACCCCCATTTTGTCAGGCTTCTGTTCCTCATAAAATTTGTGATTTTCTGACAAATTACAAGGAAGATCGGAGGGCTGCAGTCACTAAATAATGACATACATTTGACTGCAGTCACTAAATAATGACATACATTTGAGTTTCAGACTTAAAATCATTCAGAAAATGTATGTTAAAACAAACCCTGTTACTCTAGCAACTTTCTAAGTTTATAAGAGCAATATTTAAAATATGTCCCTATTTTGGGGCCTTTGAACCCCCATTTTGTCAGGGTTTGTCCAGATTTCTTGCACTAAGAGGTTGAGAGGTATGTCAGAAAGATAGACATGATAAAAGCAAGGAGTAGTATTACAACAGAATAGAATAATAAACTAAAAATATCAGTAGAGGCAGAAAAACTCAGAAGATACTTGAACAAATATAAAGCAAAAATACAAAATAAGCAATTTATTGATGACCCAAAAAAGTTTTATGGAGAATTGGGAAACAAGGTAAAAGGAATTGAAAGACCACCAAATAAAGAAGAAATCGATACATTTTGGAGAAATATCTTTGAAGATCCTGTGGAACAAAAAGATGCTAAATGGATAGAAGTAAAAGAAAGAATAAATAGCTCAAATGTACAAGATATGAAATGGGATGAAATAACAGCCAGAGAGACTGAAACAAAGTTAAAAAAAGCCTCTAATTGTAAAACCCCAGGACCAAACGCAGTACCTAACCTCTGGCTACAAGTATTAACATCTTTGCATGAATATTTAGCCATGAGCAAGAACTATTTATATGCACACCCTGAACAAACACCACCCTGATTAACAGGAAAAGCAATGCTCCTACTTAAGAGCCAGCCTGCAAGCTACCCTAAAAACTATAGACTAATAACTTGTTTTCCAATGGCATATAAACTATATGCCAGAACTGATGCCAACATAGTTTATAGTCATTTAGAAGAAAACTCAATTATGACAATAGAACAAAAGGGTAATAAAAGAAAGTCATATGGAACAAAAGACCATTTGTTGTTAAATAAAGTCATGGTGGAGAACTGTAAAAAGGAGAAGAATCTAAGTATGGAATGGATAGACTACAAAAAGCATTTGACAGTATCCCACACTGATGGATAAAAGAGTGCTTAAAATGTATAAGACATACCCTACACTGATAAACTACATCATAATGACCATGAAACAGTAGTAAACCACTTTGCAGTTAAGCTATGATAAAGGAGCAGTTATTATTTCAGGGATAAAAATTCAAAGGGGATATTCCAGGGTGACTCTCTGTCACCATTGGTCTTTTGCCTTGCCCTTAACCCATTAAGCTGTCTACTTAACAGATTAGGTCATGGCTATAATTTGGCTCCCAGAAAGCAACAAAGTGTAAAGACTTCTTATCTTCTCTTTGTAGATGATTTAAAACTGTATAGCTCATCAGATGAGGAACTGAAAGCACAACTGCAAGTAGTCAAAACTTTTTCAGATGATATAAGAATGCAATTTGGTCTTGATAAATGTGCAAATGCAACCTTTAAAGCAGGCAAGCTGCAACACCAAGAAAACATCAGTGAGAAGGCCTTAAACTAAATACCAAAAAATGTATAGTCATCCCCTTTGGGAAAAACAAAGTACCCACAAATTATCACATAGACAGCAACCCACTGAGTATGGAAAAAGTAATCAGAGACCTAGGGACCCAAGTCGACAGCGACCTCTCATTTGACACCCACGTTGCCAAAGTGGTTAGAAAAACATTCTACCTTGCACACCTCATCATGAAGGGATTCACATCCAGATCCAAGGATGTCATTGTACCCCTATATTCGTCCCTCATCAGACCCATGACTGAGTACAATGCCCCATTTGGTATGTACCTCACCCGGCATTTGCAACAGCTGGAGAGACCACAAAAGTACCTCACCAAGAGGATCAAGGGTCTCCAACATATGTCTTATTCTGCCAGACTAAAGAAACTTCAGCTCTATTCAGTAGCATACCGCCTGCTCAGAGGTGATCTCTGCCTGACGTACAAGGCCATGTCCAATCAGGATCTGATGGACATGCTCCACCTCAAAAAATCCAAATCCATCAGGACCACGAGAGCTAAAGACTCAAACCTCAGCACAAGTATGAATAGGACATGCTGGAGGGATAGATTCATAACCCAGAGGCTTCCCATGCTTTGGAACAAGATCCCAGTTCGTATTAGGCAGAGCCCCTCACTGACTCTCTTCAAGAGAAATCTTGATGAGTGGATGGGAGATCGTAAGTTTACCCCAGGGGTCACATCTGTGTCACTGCTAGACAGGGGCACAGTATTCTAAATTTATTCTGTACATTTTTTGTACCATTTCATGGGGTGGCAAAAGCCACATCACTATGGTTAGGCTTACAAATGCCCCAGGGCAGATAGCCTAGTACTATACTATGAAACTATGGTACACAAATGTGATATAAAAGAACTTGAGCAAGAGAGAACATATACATATTTGGGAATTGATGAAGGATCAACAATAAAACATGAACAAATGTGAATAAAACTCAGTAAGGAATATTTTAGAAGACTTAAATTAATCCTGAAAACAGCACTGACATCTAGGAATGAAGTTCAAGCTATAACCCAATTCTCTCTTCCTGTCCAAACTTATAGTTTTGGAGTGACTGACTCACCCCAAAAGGTGTTGGATAGATTAGAGAGGAAAACAAGAAGGATGCTTTATACTCATCAAATGATTTATAAAAATCATTGCATACCAAGATTATATATTCCCCGTTCCGAAGGAGGTATGGGCCTACTTGAAATTGGTTACATGTATAGATCTGCAATCATGGGACTGCATACATATCTGCTGACCTCACAAGACCCAAACATAGTAAAAGTTTTGAAATATGAGGAGAATAAATCTAAGATAACTTCCCTGCTTAGTCTAGCAGAAGCATATGAATATCAAGCGGGAATGGAAATCAACCCAGAAGTAGATCAAAATCAGGCAGCAATTAAATGTGCCAAAAAAACAAAAGAATGAATATAAGGTGAACAGTCAGATGAGAAGGCAAGAAATGTGGAAAATGCATAAATACAGTTGCAAATATAGAAAACTCCTGGAACAACCTCATGTTGATCAGGATTGAATGCAGGAATGATTAAGGAGAGGCAAATTCAAACCAAAAGATGAAAGGTTAATATTGGTGGCCCAAGATAGTGGACTACATGCATGTTGGTTTATAAAGTTCACTGAATATGTCGGAGAAACAGACAAATTAAGGTTTTTGTGAAACAGAATTGGAAATAGTTGCACATATTGTTGCTGGGTGTGATACACTAATGGCAGAAGGCCTGTATACTGAAAGGCATAAAAATGTGGCAAGACTGTTGCATTAGGGATTTTTCAAACATTATAATATTGAAGTAGCTGAGACACACTGGAAATATGATCCACAAAGCATTATTGAAAATGATAAAGTTTATATCACATGGGATCACCCATTACCAACAGTTCAAAAAACAGATGTGTGAAAACCATATATAGTAGTCCATGAAAAGAAGACAAAAGTAGCATTGATCATTGAAATTGCTACGCCCAGCAATTAGAGTGTCTTACGTACAGAGAGACACAAAGTCATAAAATATGAGATTTGCAGGCAGAAACCAGGGCAGTATTAAAGATGGATACCCATACAGTTCCAAAAGAAGCAGAAGCAATGGGTCTCATAAAAAATAATTTATAGTCATATCTGGATATGTCACCAATACATGTAACTCTGTATGAATTGCAGAAGAAGTAAATTCTGAGCAAATTGCTGGTGCTAAGAAGAGCACATTTGGCTAATATCAAAGACTGAAAATACTAATTTCATGAACTTTAATCATACTTTGACTTAGGAATAGGGTCCATTCCCATCATGGTATTAGAAACCCAAAAGTGTTGGAGAAAATGAAAAAAGAGACAGAATACATTTTTAACTGTAAGATTAACTAAATTGCTCCAATCAGAGTCCATGTCCATACAACGGAATCTGCATGAATGTATGCCAGAACATGAGCATTAATACTGCTTCACAGTTAAACTAGTCTTTAACATATCAGAAGACAGGGCAGGAGGAAAATGTTGCATACCGAAAAGTAACTATTCTGTATGAAATTGTTGGGAGGGGGATCATGCTAATTGAGAAGGTACAGGTTTTGATTCTACCCTTGGGTTATTGGCTAGACTTAAAATGACATTTCAGGCAATTAGTCTAGTATTCACCTATGAACCTGTAAGTCAGTAAATATGTTTAAATAATGAACGTTCTCCAGCATGGTATTAATGTACAAGTAATGCCCGCTGAAAAAATGAGTCCACCGCTTCACGGCAGCATATCAAGCTGAAGTGGACTTGGGCTGAAAAAAAACATCTGCAATTATTTTAACATCAATAAGCAGCACTTCTGCTGCTTGATGAGTGTAAAATATATTTAAAAAAGAAAACTGGAAAAACAAAAGTGCATGTGTGTTTATGTCTGTGCATGTGAGTGTATGCGTGTATGTCTTTGAGAGCAAGAACGATTGAGCCATTACTTTACACTAGCTAAGCAGCACTTTTGCTGTTCAGCAAATGTAAAATCTAAATATAATAGAATAAAAGTGTGTGTGTGTGTGTGTGTGTGTGTGTGTGTGTGTGTGTGTGTGTGTGTGTGTGTGTGTGTGTATTTGTATTTGTGTGTGCATGTTTCTGAGTGCATGTTTATGTTTCTGTCTGTGCATGTGAATGTGTGCAGGAAAGCGAAGTGTGTGCCAGTGAGAGAAAGAGAGTGAGAGTGATCCAACAGTGGCAGCAGCATTCAAGAGGTTTACATACCTCTCACCTCTTAGTTAACTGAATAAAACTTAAAATAAAGAGTGAACAAAGGCTTAAAACAGGAACATATTCCTGTTAAAAAAATCACAAAGTTCCTGCAATAATTGGACTTGTGTTAGTATGCATTTTGTGAAGTACATGTGTGTGTGTGTGTGTGGGGGGGGGGGTCTGTGTGACAGAGGGGAGTGTGAGATGATGGACCAGTGGCAGCAGCACTTAAGATGTTTGTGTACCTCTCGACCTTTTAGCCAAAGAAACAAGTATAAAGCCTGAAATAAAGAGGGAACAAAGGCTTCAAAATACGAAAATAGGAACAGATTTTAAATGTCATACTTAAAAAAAATTAAAAAGTAACAATAACAGGTTTCATGTTAGCATGAATTTTCTGAAGGAAAAAAAAGTCAAATGAATGCCATCATTTAGCAACTTCAATCCACAATAACTGTCAAGAAACCATTTTAGCAGTAAGGGACTGAAAAATAAAGCAAATATCTAGATATTTGTTTAAAAAATTATATATTTTGGATGTAAAATGCTTCCTCTAACACCAATTTACATATACCACAGAAACTTTGAAACATCAGGTAGAGGAACTATTTTACTTCAAAAAATATATATAAAAAAAGAATAATATAGTAACAAAAAAATAAAAATAAGTAAGTAAACAACGATTTTACAAACAGCCCCATTCTCTAAGCGCAATAATGCCCTCCAGGGCCTGAAGCATTGGGCTTCACACCACCCCTGGGCGGGCATTAATTACACATTAACACACACCCTGCCAGACATTATTGCTTGGTTATATAACTGAGAACAAGCCTGTGTGCAGATATCTTGCTGTCGTAAGCAAAGGGAGAAGAAAGGAGCTGGACTGCCTAATATCTTTCAGAACCACAATGCTACATTTCTGATTTCCATGAATTCTGGAGCCATTTACAACTCTGGTATAAACGTTTTACAATCTAGATACTGCCTGGATTATACTGTTTCTTCTACTAAAATCTAAAAGTAAGAAAATATTTGATGCTGATGCTTCCGCATCTGTAATAAAACTAGTCAGCTCCATGCCCTACTAGAGACACACAACTTTGATAAAATAATCTGCTCCAAAACACAAATCAACAATAACATCCCACCTTAGAACAAATTCTTGAACAACTCTCTGATAAACTCCCTCAAGAACACTATTTCTTTGGGGACTTTAACATTTTAGAGAGCTTAGAAACAGTACCAAAAGCCATCCTTTCAGATAAAAAGAATTTATTTGAACTTCTTCAATGCATGCAAAAAAAAGAAAAAAAGTTCTGGTCTACTATAACAATCTACTTACCCCCCCCAGGCACAACACCACAACCCCCAGGACTCTCAACCCTGATGATCCCTCTTTAATAGCCAACCACTTCATTCTTTACCACTTCCATACAAAGTCTAGCTAACTACCTATCTCCTGACACTTCTCAGCTGCTCTTAAGTAGGATCCTATATACAATCACTTTTACAAAACTGAAACCCACTACCCCTCAGCAGATAAGCTTCCTGCTGAATTCCCTGCAAATAGCAGTAAAGATTGCCCCCTACCTGTCTCTATCCTAATAAACAGATCCATAAAGTACTTTCCCAGCAATCTGGAAGATATCATACATCATACCCTTACCTTTAAGCCCCATTGCACTATTATCTCCTCTAGCCAAAATCATGGAAAAATGTATACACAAACAACTACTCAACCATCTCCTCCATAATAACCTACTAGCTAACACTCAACATGGATTCAGACCCTCACATAGTACTACCACAGCTCTACTTTCTTTTACCAACACTATCAACTGTAAAAAGCTTTCGATATGGTAAACCATACACTTCTTCTACACATACTTTAAATCCCTTGCCCTGGATTACTCTTCCTTAACCTGGTTTTCATCCTATCTTGACAACAAGCAGTACTCTGCTACTACCTATCTCTTTAGGATCTATACTAGACCCACTTTTATTTTCTATCTTTATTAATGATCTCCAATCATCTATCCTAATTTGTACAGCTTGTCTCTGACCCAATCAACCCTTTCAACCGTTGAACAATGGTTCTCAAACTAAACTATTACTATTCTCACCTACCCACAAATCTAGTGTTACTATTGATAATAATCTTAACTATGATTATCACATCAATAACACAATAAAAGCAGTGAATAAAAAGATTGGCTCTCTATATAGAATCAAAGACCACCTTAGCACAATCACATCTTATCTCTACCCTTCTGTATGCTTCCCCTATTTACACTAAAACTAACTACATCTTACCACAATATAATCTAAGTATAGAACCCACCACTGTTTAAACCTAAAAAAATTACACTGGTTGGAACTTCCTAACAATATCTTATCAACAACGTTAATAGCACATAAATTCTAAAAGAATTACACTGGTTGAACTTCCTAACAAGCTTATCTATCAAACAACGTTTAATAGCATAAAATTTTTATCAACCATCAAAAACACCAGCTCTTAGCAACCTCTTGACTCCTTACAACAACCTGACTACTAGAATTACAAATTCTGCAGGAAACTGCCTTTCTCAAACTCAGTTGGTAAAATATGGAATAACCTCCTCTGCACATCTCCTCTCTAGCCACTCTTCTTCTTTAAAAAAAAACTCTTTTACCTTTTACATCTAAACAAAACACTCTTGCACCAACTTTCTACTTTCATATTTCTTTAATCAACTCTGCAATGTTTCTCTCTGATCACAAATGACTTAATGATTACATTTTTACAATTACCTCCCTAAAGTAGTCAATGCCGTACTTTATTACGAGTTGGTATTATTTGCTCCCGGGCCTCTACTGAAAATGGACTTTGATCCAAAAAAATAAATAATTAGGATTTTTTTCTGATGATTTATCCTCTGTGTGCTGCATTACCTATTGGTGGTATTATCATATTTGCGTGAACATTTGGGCTGTTTTAAACCAACAGTCCTTTTTTTATTCTTGCTGGACTACAATATTTATTACCAATTTTACTGAATTGTTTTTGTCTCTTTGCTTGGTGCTTTGTCCTTTAGTAATTATTGTTTTTTGCTTTCATAGCTATCTACAACTATTTATAA
The DNA here is from genome assembly GCF_019279795.1 of Protopterus annectens. Classification (NCBI taxonomy): domain Eukaryota; kingdom Metazoa; phylum Chordata; order Ceratodontiformes; family Protopteridae; genus Protopterus; species Protopterus annectens. The sequence continues at coordinate 1,713,470,220 of NC_056733.1, forward strand.
TTAAGCTTCTGCATCAAAGATGGTCACAGATAGTCAAAGCAAGGCAAGTTTTAGTGATCCCATTTTTCCCTCTGTTGACTTAATAGGGGAAATGCTGGTAATTATCTCACAAAAAACACTCATACATGCAAGTACTGTTGCTTGACTCATTTGTTCATTATCACATACAGCCTGGTGAAGCTAATACTACTGACGTATTATTTAAGGACAATCTTAATTTTCTAAAGTCAATCCTTGGGTAAGATAAAAAAAGTCAGAGAAGTCCTGATATCAAGAGTAATGCAGACAGTTAATCACATTAATAATAATAACCAGTAGAGTCTGGTTTTCAGATTTTGCTGAATTCTGAGCTGTTTTGTAGTTTCTGTGTTGGTCAGACTTTACTAAGATAGAAGGAAGCTTCTCTGTTCATCAGTGAAAGTGGTGAGCTTTGAGCAGCCTATCTGTTGCTGGAGGAGTGGGTTCAGCTCAGTAGTTTTATTGGCCATTTTGGGCTATTTCTATCACTTTCATCTTTCTGTTTAAAAACCCGTGTTTGCGTGGTTTTGCGCATCGCACAGTGCCGCTTAACTAGGGTTAAACTATTACCAGTGCCAGAAAGTCTGCTCTTCAAATTTTCCCTTAGAACTAGCCAGTTTTCTAGTTCTAGCACTCAAAACTGTTTTGTTGTGCTCAGCACTTGTTCAAAACTCATTGCAAGCACTAAATAATCTACAAATTACTACAGCACTCACCATCCTCACTTGTCAAGAGGAAAACAGTTTTTAGTCCTTAAATTAATAAGCACCTATGCATGCATGTCTAAGGGTCAGCTCCCGGTGTTTTCCCTTGTCCACCTGATGAACCTGGGCATTTTGGGGCAATGTAGAAATTGCCTCATGTACACTGACAACCCTCTCCTGCTACCGCCCAACACTACAACCTGTGAGAGATGCACTTATATAGCCAATATGGAAGCCAAGCTCTCTCCAGCCAAGACTGGACTAGACAGTCAAGAGGAGAAGGTAAACACCTGTACCACACCACACTCAGCACATAGTCCTTCAAAACCTACACCACCTAAACCCACACACAGAAACACAAAACACACACATACATGCGTGGAAGCTCTCAATAACAATTTGGCCAAGTAACAGAGACCTCCAAAGCTGAAACACAAGCAACCACCACCCCCCAACACTACTCAAATGACACATAGCCCACAAAATCAGTGTGTCACTCAATCTCAGCCCATAAGGCAAAACAACGTACCCAACACACTAGTCATAGGTGACTCTATAGTCAGGCACACTGATGTCCCACTCACCAGGCTAAATAAGGAGAAAGTTACTGTCGGCTGCCTGTCGGGTGCCAGGATCCACCACATAACGCACACACCCAGGTCACTCCACAACAAGTACAAATATGACTCTGTCATTGTCCATGTTGGTGTGAATGACCTGAGACATACCTCCCTGGACTACATGAAAAGAGACATGGAGGAGGTCTCGGATCATGTAGCCCAGGCAGGTATGACCCTAGCCCTGAGTAGCATCCTGCCATTGCCCAGAATGATACCACAGTACAAGGACAAAATGATTGACTTCAACAGTTGCTAAGCTTCTGGTGTCATTCTAAGGGGATACAGTATCTGTCTGCCTGGGATGACATGATAAAGAGACCATGATGCTTTGCCAGAGATGGTCTACACCTGTTGCACCCTGGGATTCCAGATACTGGCTAAGGCTCTTACCACCCCTATAATGCCTTTTTTAGGCAAGGTTCAAATGACAAACTCACCACCGTAGCAGGTACAAGCAGGCAAAATCTGAGGGTAATGCTATTCAATGCTAGAAGTCTAAACCTCAAAATGCACTCACTCGGGGCACTCCTTAAAATGGAGAACATAGACATCTGTACAGTGACAGAGACCTAGTTCAAGGCTCCAGAGAGCACCCCTGAATTACCAGGCTATAATTCATACCATACTTTTCGGCCACCTAACCTGGACTGAAACACTAAAGGAGGAAGCGTGTCCATATTCATTAAGGATATCCACACCTCCAGGATAGTTGCTCAACATAATGCATCTGAAATTATCCAAGTGCAACTAACACTGGGCAAGACTGCAATCCAGGATGTAGCTTGCTACAAATCCCCTGCCATGCCCCAGGATGCCCTCTCCATGTTTCTTAATATACTGGAAAATATTAAGGTATAGCCCAATAACCTAATAATGGGCAGTTTCAAAACCCCACCATCAACTGGGAAAACTACTCATGTACTAACTTATTTGCTCAATGTTTTCTGGAATTCATAAACTCCAATGCTCTGGACCAGCTTGTCCATACCCCCACCAGGGGCAGCAATATCCTGGACCTGGTCATTACCAATATGGGTAACTGATGCTCCACGCCAGAGGTCAACTCCTTGCTGGTCAGATCCAACCACAAGCTAATCACCCTAGACATCCATATCCCGCCCCCACCCCCCATTAAGGAAACCAGTATAAAAAACTTCTCCAAAGCCACCTTCATGCTTCTTAAGACAGAAGTGGCAAACTTCACAACACCCATACAGATTTAAAATAGAGGTACGATTGCTGAATCCTATACAAATGCACTGTATAAGCACATACACGAGTGCATGGATCATGCCATCAACAACAACCAAGATGCTATCCTCCAAAACAAAGGAAGCCAATCTGGTGGTCCCCTGCCATAAACAACTCTACAACAGAAGGTAGAAGCTGTTGCAAAAACAGTTAAATCGCACAATTGCAGGAACTCCCTGGTCAGCCTCAGTAAAAAGCTGAGATCCCTCATAAAATCCTCCAAAGCTAGTTAGGAAAATAAAATCATCAGTGATTCTAAAGACAAGCACAAAGCATTCTACAGTTATGTCAAGAATCTCAATGTCAACACTCAGATCTGCTCTGAACTACAGCACAATGGCACTAGATATACAGAACCAACTGATATTGCCAACATCCTGGCAGATAGGTTCAGTGTAAACTTTACCCTCCTCACCCTCCAAAGGGCCTATCTCTATACCAGAAGAATGCAAAGCCCCTGTAATCAAGGTCACACAAGTAAAGACCTCCCTCTCCAAAGCCAAGAACACAGCATCCATGGGACCAGACAACATCCCAGGCTGCGTCCTGCAGGAACTACAGAACAAACTGGCACCCCACCTAAGTACCATGTTCAACATACCTCCCAACTGTACTGAATTAGTCATTTTTTACTGAGTTTTGTGGTCCAAATAATGGGGTGCCACGATTCCCGAGTGGCACCCCTTCATTTCTGATTTTCTTCAGTTTTATATTTAAATTTTTTTCTTTTGCTTTTTCAGCTGATGTCATCATGTGTGCAATGATGTCAGCTCTGTCAGCCTGTCGGAACTCGGAACTGAGCTCAAGTGCACACATTTCCAGCTGGCTGCTTCACTCTGTTTGAAAAGATCTGCGAGCAGAAATACATTAGCTTAAGGTATTTGTGAACAGAATTGGAATGCGAATGTTGCAGAGTTATCAGCTTGCTTTTAGTTAGAACAAGCATCAGCTAAAGGTATTTGTGAATGAAATTTACTTGCAGAGTTATCAGCTTGCTACGGAGGTTAAGGCGGATTTCAGCTTGGTATTTATAGTTACATTGCGAGCGGGAATGTGTCAGCTTAAGGTATTTGTAAACAGATTGCATAAACCAATAATGAACAGGAGCGGAGCAAAGCTAAATGTCCTTTGAAAGATTTATTAAGACAGAATAAAATAGTGCACCAGTCCACTTGATAAGCGCTTTCACTCATGCGAGCTTCATCAGATCAAAGACATAAAAACCAGTTAAAAAACAAATAAATACACTTTATAAGCTACTGAAAGCCAATCACAATTGATTATCAATTAAACATGCAAATAAGCTGTAAGTATCTTTCAAATAAAAAGACATTTACCTGTGTATTTGAAAACCAAGTCAAATACTTATAAAAGAGGTAAATATGTACATAAATCTATTAAGAATAAATATATAACAAAACTAGATATATAAGCTGCTAAAAACACTACAGAGCAGAATTTAAATATGTTCTAAAGTACTTAATGAATCATTTAATTTATATGGTTGATCTAATGCGATGAATGTGAAGTATAAAAATACATATATATCATGAAAGAATGCATACTATATATATGTAAATATATATATGTAGTACTTTCAAAACAACATGTGTTATACAATATATATATATATGCAGTACAAAATATAAATATTTTAAAATATTAAAAAATAATAAATACATGGGATATCTCAATCAATTCTCTTTCATAAGGACCTATATTATAGTGGCTATTAGCATTTAATGTACAACTCCTGTTGTTTGGAGCTTAGTGTTTAATGTTCCTACGTTTTTTGAGCATTGGTCTGATAGAGGCCCTTTCATTCAATCCATGGCCTCTGTCAGCTCTCAATCTAATAATCCAATGACTCTCCTTACTCTCCGTGTGATTTTTGATGTCCCCGCCCCTCTCATTCGGTCTAACTAGCTCTAAAACTCTAAATTTAAACTGATGTATATCACAAAACTGAGCTACACGATTGGCTAGCGAATTGTGTTGTGAGACTTTCCTTATCTCATACAGATGTTCTCGGATTCTTTCTCTCAACTGTCTATTGGTTTTACCAACGTAGAAGGATGTACAGCATTGGCATACTGCTAGATAAACTATGTTCTTTGTTTTACAATGTGCATTCACTCGTGTATCAAATGTCATATGCAGATCCGGATGCCAAAACTCTTCATTGGTATCTATATGGGCACATTGATTGCAGTCCCCACATGGTTCCGTGTGCTTATTCACAATATTTGAACCATTGTCTTTGGGGTAACAGAGCATTCTCTTCAGATTATATTTATTTCTAAAAAGGAACCTAGGTTCATTACCCACAATCTCTTTAATACTTTCATCTGTACATAAGATAGGCCAAAACTTCTGCATAATACTTCTAACCATAGCATGATCTGATGTATATGTGGTAGAAATTTTTACAGTGGTTTCTTTTCTATCATAACTATCTGTTGTACTGACAAGAGGTCCAAAATATGGTGCTGCTCTTCCTGATCTCAAATGTGGTATATCTAACAAATTATATTCAACTTCTGTGTCTTTATAACCTCTTTCAGTAAGTCGCTGTTTCAGACTGGCAATTTCATTTGCAAAACCTAGGTCTGTGGCATTTAGCCTAGAGGCTCTCATGCCTTGTCCCTTTAATATGTTCCTGAAAATGTGGGGTGGATGCATGCTGGTTCTCATCAAAAGATTATTATGGTAACACGGTTTCCTATAGACACCCCTGTTAATAAATCCACAATCCATTTTCTCTACAAACAGATCCAGGAACTCTATTCTTTCATTCAGTTTAAATTTAGAGTTTTAGAGCTAGTTAGACCGAATGAGAGGGGTGGGGACATCAAAAATCACATGGAGAGTAAGGAGTCTCATTGGATTATTAGATTGAGAGCTGACAGAGGCCATGGATTGAATGAAAGGGCCTCTATCAGACCAATGCTCAAAAAACGTAGGAACATTAAACACTAAGCTCCAAACAACAAGAGTTGTACATTAAATGCTGATAGCCACTATAATATAGGTCCTTATGAAAGAGAATTGATTGAGATATCCCATGTATTTATTATTTTTTAATATTTTAAAATATTTATATTTTGTACTGCATATATATATATATTGTATAACGCATGTTGTTTTGAAAGTACTACATATATATATTTACATATATATAGTATGCATTCTTTCATGATATATATGTATTTTTATACTTCACATTCATCGCATTAGATCAACCATATAAATTAAATGATTCATTAAGTACTTTAGAACATATTTAAATTCTGCTCTGTAGTGTTTTTAGCAGCTTATATATCTAGTTTTGTTATATATTTATTCTTAATAGATTTATGTACATATTTACCTCTTTTATAAGTATTTGACTTGGTTTTCAAATGCACAGGTAAATGTCTTTTTATTTGAAAGATACTTACAGCTTATTTGCATGTTTAATTGATAATCAATTGTGATTGGCTTTCAGTAGCTTATAAAGTGTATTTATTTGTTTTATGTCTTTGATCTGATGAAGCTCGCATGAGTGAAAGCGCTTTATCAATTTTATTATGTCTTAATAAATCTTTCAAAGGACATTTAGCCTGTTCATTATTGGTTTATGCAGTTTTATCATTTATTGTCTGAACAAGGGACTATTGTTACTATTTGTAAACAGAATTGAAATGCGAGTGTTGCAGAGTTAGCTTGCTATGGAGTTCCTTTTAGTTAGAATGAGCATCAGTTTAAGGAATTTGTTGCAGAGTTATTAGCTTGCTACAGATCTTAAGGATTTCAGCTTGGTAAGTAGTTACGTTAGAACTGCAAAGTTATCAGCTTGCTATGTAGTTACGTTAGAACAACAGATTTCGGTGTGTGTGTGTGTGTGTGTGTGTGTGTGTGTGTGTGTGTGTGTGTGTGTAAGTAGACTTTTATGATGGAAATGTTCTGAATTTGGCAGTTTTGCCATTATTGGTTCATGCATTTGATTCATTGCCTAATGGAAAAATGTTCAAACAATAAATTTAAAATTGCGCTCTAACTTTAGTCTAACAAGTGTACTATATTATACAAGGAATATAATTTAATAAAGTCAGTAAGGTGTATCAAATAATCTTGTTTTGTGTGCAAGAGGCCTATGATGATATGAAAACAGCCCAAAGGTAATCTTTAGCCCCCACTGGCCAGATACATTTTCTTTGGATGCAGTGTGGGTTTCAATGCTGTTTCAATGAATGTGAGTTTCAAGGGCAGAGAAGTTTTAATGCCAAGTCTATTTTCATTGTGAGACAGTATTGCTTTGTTTAGCAGATATCTATTAGTGTCTGTGCATTGTGCTATAAAATGTAAAAATAAAATCCAAATAATCATTGTAGAAGTAAAGCAGCAGTATGCATGCACACATTAGTGTTTATGATAAATGTGGTGAAATAGCCAGGTAATGGGATATTGGAATGGCTGCAGGGGGACTGTGGTGCCATAGTTTGGTTGTCTGTTCTCCAGTTTGCATTTGGAAGTTGGTATCCCACAATTCCACTGGAGTGGGTGGGGTTATGTAATTATGTATGCAAATTTTACATAAATCAGCGTACAGATTTGTACCTATTTTACATGGGCCTTGTCCAGATTTTTGATGTTTCCAGGTTGAGAGATATGATGTTCAATCATAGCCTCACTTCAGGCTTTGTGCCTACCGAATGGTGCACAGCGACGGTTATCGCACTCTACAAATGGGGTGGCACCACAGACCCTGGGAACTACTGCCCCATTAGCCTGATGAGCCTGGTCTGCAAGGCCATGGAATGTATCATTTGGAGCTTATAAACAAAGACATAGGCAACCTGCAAACTCTGGACCCCACTTAGTTTGGGTTTGTAAAAAGTAGATCATGTCTCCTAAATCTGATTGACTTCTTTGAAGCAGTCGCCAGAGCCGTGGATGAGGGTATGGTGATGCACACAGCCTATCTTGACCTCGCCAAAGCTTTCAACACCATTCCCCACTCTGGTATTATAGATAAACTCACTAAAATGGGCATAAATCCCTATGTCATAAGATGGGTAGCCAACTAGCTCACTGACAGAACCCACACAATGAAAGTTGCTGACTCCAAATCCGACTTCAGACCAGGGTTCAGTCCTGGGTTCTCTCCTGTTTGGCATCTACTTCTCAGAAATCCAGGCTAACACAGCAGGTCTTTGGCTAATGAAGTTCGCAGATGACTGCAAACTAGAAGCCATAATAGAAGTGCATAATGATGTAGACATTCTACAAAGGGGCCTCACTGAGAATGATGCTTTGTGTCAAAGTCATGGCTTCAAGCTCAATGCCAAGAAGTGCACTGTCATCCCCTTTTTGAAAAACACTGTACCCATGAACTACAACATAGGTGGTAGCCTACTAAACACTGAAAGTGTGATAAAAGACATTGGGACACAGGTGGACAGTAGTCTCTCCTTTGATAATCACATTGCCACAGTAGTCAGGAAATCCTTTGATGTGGCACACTTCATCACAAAGGGGTTCTCCTCCAGAAGAAAATAGGTCATTGTTCTTCTCTACTCATCCCTCATCAGACCCATTATAGAGTACAATGCCTGTTTGGCATGTACCTCACAATACATCTAGAAAGGCCACAGAAATACCTCACTAAGAGGATTACCAGCCTCAAACAGATGCCATCCACAGACCGTCTCAAAAAACTCCAGCTCTACTCCATCTATCGCCTACTCAGAGGCAACCTCTGCCTAACATACAAAGCCATGTCAAACCCAGATCTGTTGGACATGCTACACTTAAAGAAATCCCAATTTCTCCGAGCCACATGCTCCAGGGACCTAAACCTTGTCACCACAATAAACAGAACATGCTGGAGGGATAGATTCCTGTCCCAGAGACTTCCCATGCTCTGGAACAGGCTACCCATTCATTTCAAACAAAGGTCTTCATTAGCCCTCTTTAAGAAAAATCTTGACAACTGGATGAGAACTAGGAAATTCACCCTGGGGAATCACATCTGTGGCTCTGCTCGACAGGGGCACATGAAAATAATTTCCTTGGGTGCAAAAGCCAGGGAACTTTTTTGGCTAGGTTTATATAGACCAGAGGGCTGATAACCTTGTACCTACCTATGAACCTAAATAAATAAATGAAACTGGATACATTACCAGATCTCATGGAGAGTACACAGACTGATACCACTGAAAACATAGAACAGTTGCAGTTGCAAATTTGAAAAATTATACTGATATTTCAATTTCAGTTGGAACACTAAAAAGTACTATAAGTCAAAGCCAGTCACAACACAATATAATATGTGTACCACAGGAAACAAAGCTTAATACAGAGGATATCCTGTCTTACAGCTGCCCACCAGCCAAGTTATTCAGACTGTACACATCTCATTGGGCAGCTTTTTTAAATAAACTGGACCAAAGCATTAACAGAACAGAAACAGCTAATGCAGACTTTAAAACAGGTCACAACACTAATCATATACAATAGTACAAAACTGCAGAATAATGGGGGTTACAATATCACAGGACAAGTATATAATTATTCCAAACTCTTTAGACAAAGGTACAGGATCATGACACAAGGACACACTTTCTAGAACAAAACATTCAACAAACTTAAAAAACCCTATTAGATCATGGAGCTAAATTTAGAACATATAATCAGAGCATCACTGGAATAGTAAAACACGGGCATAACAACAATTAGAAAAGTCCAAATATATAATATTTTCACATTAAAAGAAAGGAAACTAAATAATAACATGTGTAGACTGCAGTGAGCCATGCACTAGAAAACCTTCGTCAAAGGCGCAGACGCAGTGGTGCAGCAGTTAGCCTTGTCACCTCACAGCAAGAAATTCTCTGGGTCGATTCTCAGCTGGTGTGCCTTCTGTGCGGAGTTTGCTCCCACAATCCAAAGACATGTGTCTGGAGCATTTCTCCCCAGGCCTCCTCTGAAAATGGGCTCTATCCCAGTCAGAATTTCCCGGTAAACAAAAGTTAAATAAAATAAAATTAAATAAATGAAGTAAAATAAATTCCTTGGGTAAGTGCTTTCCCCTCACAAACCATAGACTTCTTCATACTGGTGTAAACAGTCTTTCTGATATTTAAGCCATAGAAACATATGTGACTAAAAATATCATATGCATTCATGGCATGCTGTCGCACCTCCCAAAAAAAAAAAAAAAATATATATATATATATATATATATATATTTATTTTTTTTTTTACTGTGCTGCAGAAATGAGATATTCTTTCAACATTACAAAACAATGTGAATCTGCAAATTATGAAGGCATACATGGGAGGGAGATTGTCACAATGGACAGGGCAGAGGACAAAAACAAGCAGTGATGAAACGTTTGAATGGTGCAAAGACATACAAGTGTATAAGTTTTGATTATATCTTGAACGATTATAAACAGTAGGATATGTAAACAGCATTTCTGAGAGAATATTATTTGATCAGTGATCGTTTAAGCAAATATCAGATGTCTCAAATCCTTGGATTCCTGTTTCACTTGGAATTTCAAAGAATCATAAAGCTAGCCTGAACTCACACTTTACATCTACTGTCTCCATAGGGGGCTCAAAGAATGAGACACATGCCAATTTTGTTGAATACAAGCTGAATTATATGGTAAGGCAAATCCCCCCTCCCCATTTTAGTCTCTGTGAAAATGATAAAGAAATTGAGAAATGTTATTGGTAAAGAGTATTTGCTTGTGTCTTGTAATGTGGAAAGTCTTTACACGGTGATACCACATGATTATGGATTATATGGGCCAAATATTTTAGCTACCTTTTTTACTAGATACAGATCCATTTGATTATGGTCCCTATTAGATCGACGAAAAATCTAAATCTTGAAAGGCTTAGATGTCGAAATTCTTCGTAATCGCTATTGTGAGATTGTGGTATAGTGACGATCGGAAAAATGTGCCCTTTCCTCACTGCAGTGCGATCTCGGAGTTGGAATATATATTTATCAGGGGGGGATGCAGCCCCCCACAATAATGATTTTGATTTCCTGCATTTCTGCTCATGTGACCATTTGAGATTTTTAAATTTTTCTATATAATATAGACCCTTTGATTATAAGCTACCTGGAAATATGCTTTTTAACAACTATTTTGTATTTAAGGAATCATACTTTCAGCAGTTACAATGTATGGCAATAGGGGTCACAATGTCCTACAACTACACAAATTTAGTATTAGGTTATTGGAAAAAGGTTTATGTCTATTGCCACCCCTCTGTTTTAAGGCATATTTAGCTTTATTCATAACTTATTTTTATATGGTGAAACAGAGGAAGACTTGGATTTACATTGCACATATTTAAATAGTCCTCTCAGAATTTCTGAATTTGAAATATGAGTAGTGTAACCCAAGTGAATTTTCTTGATATCAATATTCCCAAAAATCTATTAAATAGTTTTTTATAATGTAAGGAATTTACAAACAATTCATACTTAGATTTTCTAAAAGCATACACCCATCATATATTAAGGAAAACACAGTGAAAGCACAGATGTTGCATACAAGTAGACCTACTATTAATGATAATTTGTTTCATTTAAAACTGCAGAGGTTAAATACAAAGCTTTTTAGCAAGGGTATACCCAAGCTAGAAGAATTTTTAATACAAGTGAAAGAGGGCAGGCAGAGTTTGTTTAGACCACTGTTGTTTACAGATACAAATGTGAACTCTGATAGGATGGTATTATTAATCAGGAAATGGGGTTTGTGAGTACATATGGTTTGGATACCCCAGTTATATAAGATATATAAAATGTATTCTAGGCTCTAAAGCTGTTACTGTTAACAAAAAAAGAACTCTAATGTTAAACACGTTTTGGGTGGCAAAAATGGAACAATCAGGTGCCCTAATAAGAAAATAAGGAAGACATTTGCCTGTAGTAACAGTAAGTATTATAGATGTCCAATCTACCATCTTTCTTTCATGTGAATACTCAGAAGTCATATGAAGCACCAGGTTATTTTAACTGCAAATCAAAAGGTCTTACTTATGAAGCATTTTATCTCATCTACAAAGTACTTTATACTGGACATAGAAAACAAAATCTTTATTAAATGTGTTAACAAAGTTTTTATTTTATGTACTGGGGTTTGTTAACAGAAATGTGAGACCTGAAGATATAGAAAATGAAGTACTGCGAATCTGTAAATTATGAAGGCATGAAATACTTTTAGCAAATCTTATTGGATGCATCTGCTTTTGGTAGGTTCAATGATCATATACTTTTAAGGTGATCTTAAAAATACCTTTACAGCACTAACAATATTTGTGCTCATGTGAAAGACATGGTATTTAGTTAAATGATATGTTACTACAGCCTAAATATCAGAAAGAGCATTTATTACACCCAGTTTGAGGTTGTTGATTGTTTGTGAGATGAACAAGCTTAGTGATGGAATTTTTATTTTACTTTATTTATTTATTTTTATTTTTTTAGCAACTGGCTCCATAAAGCCTGCATGTATTTGTATTTAATTCTTTAGTACTTTTGCATGTTTATAGGTGGCTGGTTTACATTTTTATTATTCAGGAAAGGAGATAGAGGATACTCAGTAGGTAATAAAATTTGACACTGCTCACTACACTGACTCTTTTAAAGAAGATAGTGATACATTTATTAAAATGTTCTCCCTGGCTTATCAAAGCATAATTACATAGAAGGCAGACACAATTATTTTTCTATGGAACAAGCTATTTCTCAAATTTTTTAGGCTCTCCCACTGAAACAATAAATATAAAGACTTTTGCAGTAATCAGGAAAACACTGACAGCAAGGTACCATCACTAATTTCAAATGTTTAGCTACACTATAATGCAAATGCAAGGAGTATTTCTCCCACAGTCCAAGATGCTGAGCAGTAAATGAAAGCTCAGGATCTTATGGTAAACCTGAGTTTCCAACTTTCTTGGCAGTTGAAGGAGCCTCATGAATATATGAACAGAATGTTTTCATATTTTTTTATTCCTGGAGGGGAAAGAGAGCTCATTTTTGGTAGATTCCTTATACTATCAAGATAAGAGTCCTGTTTCAAACAAAGTACCCTTAGCAGTTTTGTGTCTGGTTTACATGTCACTAGAAGACAATTTGATAAAGAGAAATGGCTTGGAGAAAGTGTTTACTGAAAGCATTCAAGTGTTTTCTCAACTGGGAGAGTTATAAAGAAATACAAAATCAAATAGCACTTACTAATATCACAGGCTGTACCATGTGTCTCAGCATGGCTAACCTTTCTTTTTGGTTAATTTAGCCTGTTTGTGTAGCTATCAACTTGGAAATTATGTTCTTATTAGAAAGAAAAAACTTCAATATTTGAAGATGTACATAGTTTTGTATGTTATTGTTAAGTACATATGTTTTAGGAGAGTTTTTACAGGGGGTTGTTTGTTCTGTTTGAGGGCTTTAAAAAAAAGTTATGTAAGATGTGGCAAAGGCGCAAATGGATATGACATGAAACAACTGTATAAAAGACAAACCTGCTGAACAGTGTGTCTATGTATGTATATGTATGTATGTATGTATATATATATATATATATATATATATATATATATATATGTGTGTGTGTGTGTTTGTGTGTATATGGATCTACCTGACTAGATCGAAACTTCATAACACCGACAAGCACTTCACCGACAGTTCACAAACACGACACCACATACACTCAACACATCATAACAACAAAACAAATCCCTATCCAAAACCACACACACACAAGCACACCAAAATCCTTACAAACCAACACTAACCCTTACATACACAACTATCTACAACCCTAAGCCCCTAACCCCTAAGGGTCCCGTCCTAACTGCTCCACCTAACCTCACTCCCTAATTCACTTAACCCGCCCCTAACAAAAATATACTACTGCACCCTTACCTAACCAGCGCCTAACCTACTAATCACTTTATCCCCCCCCCCTATCACAGACCGCATGTACACAGCACACACTCCCCTTTTCTACACTTTACCTAACCGTCTAACTCCTAACCTACTCCTCACTTATCCCACCCCCCCCCCTTACCCGTCAACACCAGCACACTTACCTTACTCCTTTACTCACACACCCTCACTACCCACACTTACACATCCCTATCTCAGTGTTCTCAGCGTCGGTGTCTTCCTCCGTCGGGTCTTCTGCCTTGTTGATCTTCTGGCGCTTTGTCGGTGTTATGACGTTTCGATCTACTCAGGTAGATCCGTATATATATATATATATATATATATATATATATATATATGTGTGTGTGTATATATATATATATATATATATATATATATATATATATATATATATATATATATATGTAACATAAAAGTTGGAACTAGACATTTAGCAAAACAGTAGTTATATATAAAAGGTGGTAATAATAAATATATAAGAAAATGATGCTTTCTGTAATGTATTTCAATCTGAATGGTCTTACAGAATAATATAAAAAAGAAAGAGCAGTTAACTATATTAAAAACGTAGACTGCAAATAGCTATACTACAGGAGATGCACCTGAAAAGAACTGAACATGTGAATTTGATAAAGAAAGGTTTTCAGGATTGTTTTTCAGCGGAATATCTGGGGCAAAGGAAAAGAGGAGTACTTATATTAACTGTAAGAGGAGCTCCAATAGTGATAGAAGAGGAAAAAAAAGACAATAATGGAAGATACATACAGTAAACTCTCAGTTAACCGGCACCCATGGGGATTGGTAGATGCCGGATAACTAGTTTCTGGTTGCTTGAGAGTTACTATTAAAAATAGGTCTGACTAATACTGTACACTGTACTATTTGTTAGGTTTGACTTGCTCTTCAGTTGGGGAGAGAGGGAATGTATTCCTAACTTCCTTTTTTAAACTCTAAAACTCTAAAAACATAAGGTATGGTTCTGGAGGGGGAAACAAAAAGTGCAACACATGAAAATTGTACTGTATTTCTTCTATTTTTTTTTCTGGTTGCTTGAGTTCCAGTTAACTGAGAGTTTACTGTAGTACTAAACTGGCTAGGGAGGAGGATTACACTGGCATGCATTTACATTTCCCCTAACACTGTTATAATGGAGCTTAAGAAAATTCTGGGAGAAATAATCAGCTTTCAGCAAGGAATATTACTTATAGGTGGAGACTGGAATTTGGTTTGCAAAAGTGAAGATGCATATAGGGGGCCTAGAAGGGGAAATATAACAAAGGAGGGTAGTTTTTGAAGAAATTTATGGAAATGTTTGGCATGGAAGATGTGAATTCAGTACTGGGAGTTTGGAGTGAATTTACATATTACTCACCGAGATACAAAAACTGGGCTAGGCTAGATAGATTTTATATCTCACAAGAACATGTGCATTTAATTGAAGGTCATAAAATGTAGCTTAGGGAGCCTATAACAAGGAAGATAACAAGAGATCCTTTAGAAGTATTAGACGTATTTCAGAAATTTTATGAAAATTTGTATAAAGCAGAGAAATATGGAAATCAAGAAAAGGTACAAATGGAAATGTTTATGGAAGAATTAAATATGCCACTGTTAGAGGTAAATGAGGCTCAATTACTAACATGATAGGAAGGGAGGGATAAGATAAAAATGGCTATGTATAACCAATTCACAGGAAAGTCCCCAGGAATAGATGGTATTCTAGTGGAAGTTTGGAAGTCAAAAGGGAAAAAATGGATAAAGATCTGGAAGGTTTTGTTTAACAGTATTTTAAGAGGAGTAGAGGTACCAGCATCCTGGAAGAAGATGGTGGTAACTGTAATACCTAAAGAGGGTAAAGATCCATTGGATCCAGCTTCATACAGGCCCATTTCAAGACTAAACCACAATTATGAAGTGTTCATGTCTATAATGGCTAAACAAATGGCAAAAGTGATACCAAAATTGATATATATGAATCAAAATGGTTTTGTAGAGGGGAGGCAAACATTTGACAATATTAACAGAACATTGATTATCCAGAGGAAAGCAGAATGTAAGAAAGTAGCACTTTTAATGATGGGTCTTGATGCAGAGAAAGCAATTGACAGAGTATACTGGGACTTCATGAGCAGGGAATAGAAGGATTTGCTTTCCCTGATACAATTATAAGGTTGAGTAGAAGAATATATGAGGGATCGTAGGCACATATTAAAGTGGATGGGGTCCTCTTCGATAACTTCCACTTGAGTACAGGAACCAGGCAGGGTTGTCCACTTTTGTTTGCATTATATTTAGAACCACTGGCAAAGAAAATAAGGGATTCAGAAATTCAAGGATATAAATGGTATGGTAGTCAGGAAAAGCTGGATCTATTTACAGATGATATTATTTTTATATGACAAAACCAGAATGAGACATTACCATGTTGTGGAACATTTTAAGACAGTTTCAGATCTTCTCAAGATACAAAATTAATGACACTAAAACAAAGGCAATAGAGGTAAATTATTTACCCACATGCAAATTGGTCCAACAATATCCATATTTATGGGGACATGATAAAATGAAGTATTTAGGAATATGGATTAGAAATGACTCTATGGTGGCAGTTAAAGATATGTGGAAGGAGACTAAACAAAAGATAATACAAAAATTGAAAAACTGAAAGTTTTGTTACATGGATATGGATACTAAGATACAAGTCATTAAAATGTTTTTAGCCCCTTTAGACTTATACACAGGTCAGGCATACTTTTAGCAACCGGAGGAGAAGTTGTGAATAGCAATTAAAAAAGAGTTGAAAGATTTTATCTGGGAAGGGAAGTCAGCAAGGGCCAAGTGGGATAAGCTGATTCTACCAATAGAACAGGGTGGACTATGATTTAACAATTCGAGGAGCTAATTTAAAGCAACACAGTTAAGACACCTATACATAGCACAAGCAGAAAACTATAATTCAAAGTGGAAAAGAATGATGCTGACACTGGGAGGAAACTCAAGAAATAAGGAGAGATTGGGATTTTGAGTGCAGATTCTTAAGGAGAACAACCAAAATCATACAGAGTACTATATTCATAAAACAGCAGGGAGTATTCTAAGAACCAAACCAGCATGAGAATGGAGAAGAGATTTTTTCGATAGAGATGACTGTGGGACAGGGATACAGATAATAGGCAAGAGGGGGCTGGAAATTATTGAATAAAACTGGCAAAGGAACCAGGGTATTGGGAACAAATAACTAGAAAGGGAAAGGTAACAGAATGGGAAGAGGTCCAGAATTTATTTGGACTGCAGGTTAGAGATTGCCTTCCCTATCAAGGACTGATATCAGAGTATAGATAGATAGATGTTAAGGGAAGTATATAACTTCTTTATCTGATGTTGTCAATCTTCATTTATCCTTGGCATATGGGACAGAGTCCCCAGCTACCTTAGACCTTGGGAGGACTCATGGAAAGATATTCTTGAACAGCATACAACCAAATGACACTCTTCCCCCAGAGACCAACTCTAATTTGTAACGAATAATGAAGGTATGTGGGGTAGCCCATGTTGCTGCTGCACAAATCTTGTCCATGGAGGTCTTAGACTGGAACACTCCTGAAGTATCAATGGCTCTAATAGAGTGAACCTTAACAGGCCCAGGTAATTCAAGTTTCCTCTTGTTTTATACAAAGGAAATACAACCTTTTAGCCATCTAGATAAAGTGACTTTGGTAACTGGCTTACCCATTTTAGTACTTGAAAAGGAAACCAACAGCTGGTCAGACTTCCTTATGTCTTTTGTTCTGTGAAGATAGGAGCATAATTGTGTATGAATGTCTAGTAAATGCAAACAGTATTTGCCTTTGTTTGAGAAATTGAGAAAATACTGGTAAATTGATTGCCTGATTGATATTCTTTTCTGACACCACCTTTGGTAAAAAGGAAGGGTCTGTTCTCAGTGAAACCCTGTCTTTGTGAAATATCAAATAAGGCGGTTTGCAAGATAAAGCCTGAATTTCTGAAATTCATCTGGTAGAAGTTATTGCTATCAGAAATATAGTTTTCCAAGACAAGAATTTCAAGTCACAGTCGGCAGCAGGCTCAAAGAGGGAAAGTACTGTTGTCTGTAATACCAAACTTAAATCCCAAGGTGTATAAGGAACCTTATATGGAGGTTTTAACATCAAGGTCCATTTTGTGAATGCTTTGCAAAGTCTATTAGAAATTAATGAACACTTTTTACAACCATTATGATAATTTGAGAGCGCCACGAGTTGAATCCTGATCATAGAGGAAGAGTCCCCTGCTTCAAAGAGCAAAGCTAAAAACTCCAAGATCGTAGAGGAAGAGTCCCCTGCTTCAAAGAGCAAAGCTAAAAACTCCATGACTTTATTGATAGGAGTGGAGAAGGGATCAATGTTATTATCACAAGCCCAGAAGGAAAATTTCTTCCATTTACTATTGTAGAGTTTGCTTTTTAAGAATTATGGGAGGCCAAAAGAATTCTACTAACCAGGGCATAAAGTTTATTTCTCCTGGCAATCAATGGAACTGGAGAAGTTAAGCCATGAGCTTGAAGATTTGAAGGTTTGGGTGAATGGTTTGGATGGTGCAGTGGGGCAGGGGTTGCGTTGTCACCTCACAGCAAGAGGTTCTCTGGTTTGATCCTCAGCTGGGGTACCTTCTGTGTGGAGTCTGCATGTCCTCCCTGTGTTCGTGTGGGTTTCCCCTGAGTGCTTCAATTCCCTCCCACATCACAAAGACATGCATCTGGACCATTTCTCCCCAGGCCTCTGCTGAAAATTGGCTTTGTTCTAAGTCAAACTTTCCCAGTAAACAAATGTTAAATAAATAAAATAAATAAACTAATCCTTCTGGATGGGATAGGAGATCTGGATCTGGGTCCAGAGTCCATGGTCGTTGAATCAGATAAGGCCAAAGAAAGGGAAACCAAATCTGTTGAGGCCAGAAGGGAGCAATGAGGATTGCTCTGCTCTTCAACCTGATAGCTTTCTTTACAAATTGAGGAATTAATGGAAATGCGGGAAAGGCATACATGAGTCCGGAGGGTCAATCGTACAGGAAATCATCTTTCGGGGACTTCTCCGGAGGGGGGACCAGGGCAAAGTAGCTGCTGTACTCGTTGTTCAAGGGTGATGCAAAAAGGTCGCAGCAAGGCTTGCCCCAGTGATGAAAGATTTTTTTCCACCACTCTGGACCTGAGAGACTACTCGTAAGGCAGGAGAACGCATTTGCTCAGTTTGTCTGCTATCACAATGGAACTCCCCCAAACATGCATTTCTATCAGAAAGCGGTTGAAAGACATCACCGACTGCCAGGCTCTGAGAGCTTCTCGAAAAAGGGGGTATGACTTGGTTCCTCCCTACTTGTTGATGTACCAAACTACCAAGATATTTTCTGTTTGAATTGCAATTGTTCCCAGGGGGAGAGCAGTTTGAAAGGCCTGCAATGCTTAAAGCCTGCCCTCAGCTCCAGGACATTGATATGCAAGCTGGCCTCCATGGGAGACCAAGTGCCTTGGACAATCTTGCCCAGGTTATGCCCCCCCACCCCATCTGGGAGGCGTCCATGGTCAATATGGCTTGGGGCTGACATGGGACAAAGTGGTGAGCCAAGAGAATGTCCTCCTATTGAATCCACCAGGCTAGGTCTTTCTTGCAACTGTTATTAATCAAATATGGTCTGACATTGCTTGATACAGAATGGACCACTGGGATGCTAAAAGCCATTGCAGAATTCTCATGTGAAATCTTGCCAGGGGAACTAATGGGTTGGCAGCTGCATTAAAACGTGGGGCTTGTAGAACTAGTCACGTGGCTACTCTCTTGCTTCTGATCATTTTTTTCCACTTGGGTCTTGATCATTTGCAATCTCAGATAAGGTAGGGAGGCTATGCACAAATTGGTATTTAGTACTGCTCCTATGAACTCTGTAGTTTGTGTTTGAGTCAGTTGTGATTTTTTTATGATTTACGGAAATCCCCAGATTTGCACAGGTCTGAAGATTGTAATCTCTTGCTTGTTCTAGTAGATGCCTGGTGGGAGCAGTAATGAACCAGTCGTCTAAGTATGGAAACACTCAGAATGCACACAGGCTCAAGTGGCCTGCTACTACTGCCATGCATTTGGTGAATACCCTGTGGGCTGTGGTGAGACCAAATGGCAGAGATCTGAATTGATAGTGACTGGCCCCCAGCCAGAAGGGGCAACATTTCCTGGAGTCCTTGTCCATTTTTATGTGTCCTGGAGATTTACTGAGCACATCCAATCATCTTTTCCTAGAAACAGGAGAATAAACAGAACTGTGACTATCCAGAATTTTGTCTGTTGAACTGACTTGTTCAAAACACTTAGATCCAAAATTGGTCTCTAGTCCCCTGTCTTCTTTGGCACTAAAAAGAACCTTGAGTAAACTCCAGATCCTATCTGATCTGGCAGGACTTCTTAGATTACTCTTTTTTTAGCAGTTTTTGGATTTCTAATACTGTTGGTTCCCTCTGACTGGGTGGAACATTGGTGATTTTGTCAGAGTTGTGGGGGAGGGGTGTGATGTATCCTCTGCACCCAAACATCTGAAGTTATCTGAAGCCAGGCTTGTTGGTGCAAGGACAAGCATCCCCCGACTACCTCTGGAGGAAGGCAATCGGGCCTCCTTTCAGGAGCGCTAGTAGGGTTTGGCAGAAAACGTGTTCCCTGGAACCCTGATTTTGTAAGCCACCTCTGCTGCATGGATGGCGTCTCCATTAAAGCTCTCCCCTCTACTCCTGGGGGAGCCACTGCAACATGTGTCCAGGAAAGGCCCTTGAGACTTTTTGAACCACATTTTCCCACTCTTCTGATTCCTAGAAAAGGACTGTTGTGGAGTAGAAAAATGTACGCCCACTGTAGAAAGGGTATTTCTAACTTTTTCACACCTGGACAATGTTTCTTGAACTTTAGGGCCAAAAAAGGACGATCCACCAAAGGAGGCATTGACGAATGAAGACTTGAATGGCTCTGCAAATATGCACAAACACATCTCCTTATGGCTATACCCGATCCCACTGCTCTAGTCATCTCTTCGTCTGTATGAGCTATGAGCCTCATGGACAAATTTGAAATGGACTCTAGGGTGGCTAACTGAGAAGCAACCTTATCTTGGAGTTCATCAGATACAGCTCCTATTAGGGTATCTGATAACTCCTTAATCAGATCCCTTTGGAGTCTGGTGAAGTGTGCCATAAAGTTTAAAGACTGTAATGCAAAGGTTGATGAAGCATAAACCCACTATCCAAAGCTATCCATCACCCGAGACTCTCTGCTGGGAGGATGGATAGTGGAACTTTCCTCTGCCAGTTCCTTTTTTGTGACTGCCGCCACCATCACCACCATGGCATTTACCAGCAATCCCTTTGCCCAAAACTGATAGTCCTTGGGTGCAGTTAGAATCTTGTCTGGTCTCTTGGGGATGGATTCTATGGTGTCAGGAGCTTTCCACACCTGCTGTGAGATCAACTTAATGAGCTTGTTAGCAGAAGGAGTTACCCAAGAGGTAGATGGTCAAGCAAAAAGTAATTCAAAAAGGGTAGGCTGCAGAAAAAAATATATCACAACGATGATAATAAGGAAGAAAACTACAACAATACCAAAGAAGAAAATATAACATTTAGCTTTTGAGCTAGCTGGCTATGCGCCTGCCACAGGAAAGCAGCAAATGAGATCTGAGGTAAATTGGAGACGAGCATTCTGGGTAAGCTTAAGAGTTTTTGGTTCTCACAGGCTGTAGTAATGGCCGTGTCAGTTCCAATATTCAGAACCAAACCCATGTGTCATGGATAAATGAAGATTGACATCAGATTAACACTTACAAGAGCAAAGTATCTCTTGGCAGGTTAAAAAAGTCATATAGAAAAAAGAAAAATAAAGTACCTAAAGCATAACATGTAAATTCTATTCCTGCCTACAGGCAAGTAAACATGTAAGCAACAATAAATATCTGAAAATTATGTGCACCTCACTTTCTCTGTGTGTCCCCCACTTATTTTATTTACTTATAATTCCCCCCATGACAATCATTAAGCCTTCCTATACTAGATATAAGCACTTTCAATCCCTAGCAGTAGAGATTTACCACCAGATCTGCTGGGATGAAAGCCACATGGAAGAACCATCAGGCAGGTTGATATCAGAGAGTTTGTGCCCTTGCCAACATCCTAGAAAATAAGGGCATTGGTATTAGCCTAACAACACCTGCTGGGTTGAGAGGATGAGCACATAATTATGGAGGCCCACAATGCCTCCTCATGAGGGGGAATCCTACAAAACAGGTTGTGTATAAATTCCATTCACTCAAGCAAGGGAACTTTATTGCAGTATATGGCTGAGTCCACCTCCCCATGCACAGGATGGGGATGCCCATCCTATCTTGCCTGCATCATCAAGCACCCAAACCACTAACTGAAATTAGCTCATCTGGATCATAGCCACCGCTTTTATCTTTCTATGCCAATAGGAAGGATAAGGTGCTACGTATGTATGTATGTGTATTTTATATATAACACACACTTGCAAATACATATATTATGGAGAGAAAAAGAGAAATAAACTAGGGATGGAAGTGGTTACATTTCTGCATACAAAATATTGGTCATTAGCCTAGTAAGCTCCTATGATTCAATAATAATAAATCGTATGTTGATAATGTTTACATAACAAGATAATCAGCATGAACACAGTACCAAATAAATTGAGGGAGGGAACCTATCTTGCAGTAATGAACCTTCTGCTCTTGAATCTGTTAAGGTAAGTACCTCACAAAAATGTACTGCATACACCATAACAACTATTACAGGATTCAAATGCTCTTAGAGAGTGTTCAGAGGTATACACTTACAAATCTCCAGAAACTGGGGGCTGGATTAATGCATCTCCTGTAGGACCACTGTATAAAATCCTGCTCTACCCTTTTTCAATTTACAATATTTGGCACACGTGGCACAGTGGCAACCCCACAAATACACTGATTAGATACATTTCTGAAGAAAGCTGTACTACAGCACCAACGTCTCTTCAATTCTTTTTGTATTATTTAAAAGCAAGACATGATACAGATAACCAGTCATTTGAAAACATCTGTCTGGCTCAATGCTTTAGTCAGATCAGCTGTCTGTAAACAATAATGTCATTGTGAAGATCTATCTACCAACATTATGTAAAATACAAGGTTAGATACTAACGTACTTGCATTGATGACATTGTTTAATTGATAAGCGGAATGTCACTTTAGCAGTTTCAAATATTATTAATTTGTGTTTTATAACAAAAACATAATAAATAAATTTAAGTAAAAAAATACTAAGTATGTGTGTCTAAAGGTTTTGGTCTTACTTGTGAAAATCTATATACTTCAATATCATGTAAAATGTGTCTGTCTGGGAAAGAAAAGAAAGTTGAAAGGTCTATGACAAAACCTTTGACTCCAAAGAACATCTTGTTTACACATCTTCATTGTAAAAGTCTGCATGGCTGTTTTACACTGAGGTATGCAGCTCAGAATTTTATTTCTTACTGATGCAGCGCTGACTAGAAAAATGTTAACTGAGGTCATTGCAACAGGTGACCTCACAGGAGAGCAAATTCAATGAAAGTATTCTCAGACAGTTTGTTTACTATACAAAGCCACTGCATTTTGTACAGTATACAAAGGGATTGCAATTCATTAAGGATTTTCAAAACCACATGTAAATACAACAGTTTGTAGCCACGGCCAGGAGCGGCCTTGGGTCAACTGGTGCCCTAGGCAAAAAGGCTTCATGGCGCCCCCTACCATACCACCTGGTGCTCCCATCCTGGTCTAGCTACACCAAATAAATACTGAAAAAGTGCCCCTGCTACAGTGGCGCCGTAGGCGGCCATCTAGTTGGCCTATGCCTAAGGCTGGCTATTGGCACGGCCTATGGAAATCAAATTCTTCCACATCTCTGTGATCTGATTTGCAAGCATACTCACACTGCATGGGGATTTTCTGCCATCTATGCAAGATACATGCAGCCCAGTGCAGAAAAAAATCTTCTGTTTATGTTTCTATTACCTGTGCTGCCAGTCTATATGCTTTCTACATAATCTAAGCAGGGGGGGTATACCCAGTTTAGTCAGTCTTAGATTACAAACAAAGATCAAAAATTGAGTATTGCGGTGCATTTACAACTGTGTAAATTGGTGTAAGTCTGTGGTTATCAGTCTGCCTGTGGGTACACAACCATTTACCTATATCACCTGACCTAGGAGACAGAGTATACTAGAGATTTGAACTTCTACAGTTATACTCTAATCAGACTCTCCTGTCGAATATCCACTTAGTAAGCAATTCTATGGAGGACATGTCTGTATGTCCATATGTGCATTTATTTGTGTGTGTGTCTGTTTGGAGATAATGAAAGGTGCGAGTGTATGTGTTTCCTTGCAGATACATGTACTACTTGTTACCATAAGATGGTAGGGTGTTCAGTTAAAACATGTTTAAAATGCTCAGCTGAATGTCTCTTGGTCAACAATGTAGTTCAGCCCTATATAGATTGTGCATGACTATGAATACCACCAGACTGCTTCAGTTACAAGTTCAAATCCCAAGAGGAAAGAAAAATATTGAGTACACCTATTGGGCCGACTCATTTTAGGGACCATCTGGAAGGAATGTTTGGATAAATAACTTGTTCAGAGACACACAGTAGGCAAACAGAGGGTGTTTAAATCAAACTTAAGGCCACTGCATGGTCTAGGTATAGCAGCACAGTCTTAAACTTTTGTACCAAACTGCCAGAATACCTTTTAAAAACTGCTTTGTCACTGAATTGTCAGCTAAATTAGGCTCTGCAGATAAACAGTTAGAAATTATAGACATGCACTTCTATATAAGAACAATATGACCTATATTAAAGAAGCAAGGAACTCCAAGACCTAATGGATTGAAACAAAGTAAAAGATCTGATTTGAAATCAAAGAACACCTGTTATTTTGGTGACCAAATGGACAAGACACTGCTGTAAAAAAATATAATGGGCATTAACCTGAAATTCCCTAATCTGTTAAAATGAGATCTTTCAGATTTTCTTGCAATATATTCCTTGGTTGCTATGATACAATCTGTTGTGGAGTACTGCTGAGCATTTTGCCACTGATAAAGATTTAAAAAAACAATGGCTGGGTCAAAACGTGTTACAAAAGAAAAATGTTTTCTTCTTTTAAAGAATTTTGGGAATTACAGACACTGATGGAAAATAATAAAGGTGGCTTCAGCGTACTGAGAAGGTATGCAAAGGTAGTGCTAGAGGATAAAGCAACCTATTCTGGATCAGCTACAGGATGTCAATGAAAAATCCAACAGCAAAACTGGACAAGTGAATTTCATCAAACGCAACTGCTGAACCTGTGGGTTGCATGAAGAAGAAAAAAGAATGTTGCTCCTCTGCAACCTCTCCACATGGGGGCTTTGCTCCCCATACTTCCTGTGCCATTTACTTTATTTGTGAGTTTACAAAACATGCGAAAAGGACAAATGCCCTGCAAGACTGAAAAAAAATAACTGCATTATTGTTATCTTGCAGCAGAGTAGATAAAGGTAAAAATGCGCTTAATTTTGTCAATTTGGGGAGCTGCGACTGGGGAAACTGCTTTCCAGGTGGTACCATTCACTGCACGTTCGTTCCCATCTGGGAAAGAACACAACATTGATTGCTCAAGATCATTCAACTTTTGGACAACCACACACAGTTATTAGATTTTGGAACAAGTTTGTCAAAGTACTAAGCATGAGAATGATGTCTGCTTAACTCATTTGCTACTCTGTTTTGGTGACTTGAAATGTAAATGTTTATAGAGTTGTGCTCAATTTAATTGCCTGGCCCCAGTCAATGGCAGCCTACATAACTGGCAGGTGTTTACTATATGGAGTACCTGGCTGCAGACCCCTTTGGTTCATGGCTACATGGACAGTTATACTTTCCTTCATATTATATGCTCCTTTCTTCTGGACAGAGATCAAAGCCAGTGTTCAGTGTCCTTGGAAATATCCTCCTCAAGTATAATCAGAGATAAGTGTCAACTTTTGATTTGGAAGCACAGCAGGTAAGCATGGAAGACAGAAGGAAATACACTACATGAGCTGGCAGTTCCTTCAGACTTCATACATTCAGCTCACACCAGTGAAACTTTCTCATAAAGGTACTTTCATAGGAAATTATTGTAACAGAAGGCATGAATACCCATGCCTTTGGAAGCATTCTGGACGTCAAGTGATTTTCTCATATTATCTGACTAAATTCAATCAGTATCTAAGCCCTGTTCTGAGGAACAGCTACAGCAAGCTGCATCCAAATTAACCCCATAAAGTTCTACATTTGAGGGGTACTAAATGTGACACTTGACCGTGAGATTATACCAAAGTCCTGGAAGTGCAAAAGACAGCTGTAGAGCAGAAGTGTGCATCTCCAAAGAGTCTGCTTAACTTGGACAACCATGCAGTTAAGGGTAAATATAAATCCTCTCAACCTCATGAGCAAACATTAGGGGACAGACACTAATGTTTGCACATAAGGTTGAGGAGATTCATGTGCAAACACTGGTGCCAGACATTTCCAACAGTTGTAGCGCAGCAGAAATGCCAAATGGCAGGGCAGTAAACTGAATTGAAAACTGTCCACCTGTAATCTAAGAAATGTCTTATGTTCATGGAATTGGCAAGTGAGCATACTGCAAGTCTAGAATCAAAATATGTTGCATTACACGAGGCACAGCAAGTCTGTAGTGATAATTCTGAATTTCTTTAATTCTTTTAAGGTTCAGAAGATCTAACATGGGTCTCCACTATTTGTCTTTACTTGGAACCAGAAAGAACCGCAAATCCCCCCCAAAGTTAGGAACAGGTTGTACTAACTGGATTTGCAGAAGATTCTATACTACTGGAATTGCTAAAAAAGAAATGTCTCACTGGAGCAGAAGAGATAAGACCTGCCGCTGGTAAGATATACATTTCTATTGAGTCCCGAACATGGTACTTCTCTGCCGTAGGCTCAGTAGCTGAGACAAAGTAAACTTCACAGGCTGAATCCAAATAAAAGAAGCATTCACACTGGCAACAAACGTTCTGAGAATTAGGGGCTCATTCATCACTTATGTACCTTACTTGTTGGAAGCAGGACATACATCTGAAGTACAGCACCTGGAAGGGCCAAAAGCTTTTGTATGCTGGATGGACATATGGCTATCCTTGGTAAGATATCCCTTTAGTAAGGAATACTGCAACAGTGATAAGGAAGGTGATCTATATTTATTAAGTATAGTAAACTTGTGTTGGTATTATTTACATGTAAGCTGAGAGGTGTTGGCACTCTTGGCAAAAGGAAATATCTGCCTCCTGTATGCCCTTCATGGAGACAGGATGATGATGTGTAACATTTACTGAGGGATAGGATCCATCTTGCTGGGAGGGAGAGCTTTGTTGCTGTCTTTTGTTCATACACTCCCACTTTCTTTGACATTCTGTTACTTGTCTTAAAAAGTAGAGTTGTGTACAATCTTACCACAACAGTAGATGTTCTTCTCTTCACTGTTGCAGTATTCATTATCTCTTGCCATGGTAACCCAATGTCAAGCCTGTATACCAAAGCCTTTAGTGCCCACAAGTGCCATACATGACATGCATGCTTTCTGCACAAGGAGTAGGGCATAAAGGTGTTGTACAGGCACACACACTCTGAACTGAAAAAGCCCCAGGAGGAACAGAATGCCCCTAGGAACAAGGAAGAAGATGTGCATCCAGAAAGAGAGAAAAGCCCCTCAGCCAGGAAGGCAAGAATAACAGACTAGAGCAAACGTGGCATGAGGGAAGGACTGAATATTGCAACAGTGATGAGAAGGACATCTACCATTATGGTAAGATTTTATACAACTGTAATATTTCCTTCAATACCACTGTTCCAATATTCCTTAAGTAAGAGAGAGTACAAAAGTTTAAGAGGAAACTTGGGAGGAGGACTGCATGAAGAGCCCTCTAGAAACCCATGCAGGATAGCCCTGATAAACCAGTTCTAGCACTGGAAATAACATCCAATTTATAATGTTAAGTGAAAGTATGAACAAAAGACCAAGTATTAGCCTCAAGGATGGAGCTGGTATCTATCCCCTTGAAAAAAGCACCAGAAGAGGCAACAGTTGTGGTCATATGAAACTTTACTGATGAGGAAAGATGTTTACCATGAAAAGAATAACAAAAAGAAATGGCCTTAGAAATCTAGGATGAGATGGTTTGGTTAGAAACTGCTAAACCCAAAGACCTGGGATGAAAGGAAACAAAAAGCTGCTCAGATTTATGAATAACTTTAGTTTTAGCCAAATAATATCTGAGCTGTCTTTACAAATCCAAGGTGTGAAGAACATTCTTACTGTCAGACTGTGAAGAAAGAAAAAAGAAAGGAAGATGAAAAGACTGATTAAGGGAGAAAGAATAGTTGTGTAAAATCTTACCATAACCATAGAGGTCCTTCTCTTCCATATGCTGCAGTATTCATAACATAAGGGAGTCCACTCCGGCAGACTTGTCCATCTGGCCAGTATCCAGAAGCCTTAATGCTACTGCGAGGTACGTGTTACACTGCACTGCACAATGCATATGTTAGCCATAAACAGACATCTGGTATAAAGCAGATGTCAGTACGCACCTACCTTAGAACTGTATGCCGCCCAGCACCAGCTTGAGATTCTAGTTGGGAAGCATGTCAACAGGAAACTAGGCAAGCATCAGGGAGGAAGGCAAGGTGGGGAAGGAATACTGCAGCATATAGAAGAGAAGGACATATATGGTTATGGTAAGATTTTACACAACAATTCTATGTCCTTTTATCCATATGCTGCAGTATTCATAACATAAGGGAGAATGCCAAAGCTCAAGCTTGGGACAGGTTAGGAGGAGGATTAGCCAATGCTTTTTTAATAAAGCCATGTAGGATTGCTCTTGCAAACCCAGCTCTGGACTTAGAGAGGGTGTCAAGCTTGTAGTGTTTAGTGAAAGTATGGACAGAGGACCATGTAGCTGCCTCCACTATGGAGCCAATGTCCAATCCTTTAAAGAATACCCCCAAGGAAGAAACTGCTCTAGTGGAATGGGCCATCAAAGAGGAAGCAAAGGTCTTGCAATTTGACAAATAACAAAAGGAAATGGCTTTAGAAATCCATATGGAAATAGTTTGCTTGGAAAATGACTTACCCACAGCTCTTGTGTAGTAAGAGACAAACAGGTGGTCAGATCTGCAAATAAACTTGGTTTTGTCCAGGTAGTATCTGAGTTGCCTGTGCACATCCAAGGTGTGCAATATTCTCTCACTGGGCCCCTTTGTCCTGTGTGATTAGATCCATCCTGTGGGGTAACTTGTGATGATTACCCCTGATTAGGTGCAGGAGAAGGGGGAACCAGTGCTGCCTTGGCCGAAGGGGAGTCAACAACAAGATTTTTGGCTGATCCTGCTGAATCTTCAGTAAGACATTCTGTAGAAGAGGCAAGGGGGGAATGCATACAGAAACACCCCCTTCCATGAGAAAGACAGAGCGTCCACCTTCCACACCAGGGTATGTGGGACCCTTGTACCATATTTTGGAAGTTGTCTGTTCATGGGGGAGACAAATTAAAGCGTCTGCCACTGTATTCTGGACTGAGAGGAGATAAACCGTCTGTAGGGAGATTTGGCTTTGTAAGGCTAATTCCCAGATGAGTAGGGCTACTCTACATAGAATGTAAGACTTCATTTCCCCCCTTCTTGTTAAATGCACCAAAGAGCTGTGGTGTTGTCTGTGAACCACCTCAGTACTCCTGGAACAAGGCTGCTTTTGTATATTTGCAGTGCTAAAACCAGTTCTCTCATCTTTTACATTGATGTGTTTCTGGGCCTGCTTGGGAGACCAAATATTTCTGACCTTCTAGGATTAGAGAGTTGCACCCCAACCTGTGTCTGAATAGTCTGTGAATAACTCTACGGTAGGAAGTAGTGGATGTAGTGGTAGGCCAGGGTTTCTATTTACATGGTGGATCCACCATTCTATTTCCCTTTTTAAGCAAGGCAGGAATTAAATCAGAAACGCTAATGGATGTAAGTGTTGCATCCACACAGTTCTTAGATACCACTGCAACTTCCTCATGTGTAGCTTTGCTAAGGATATCATGGGGATAGTGAATGCCATGTACCCCAAGAGACGAAATGAAATCCCTGGCTGTCAAGGAGTGGAGAGCAAGAATGCTCTGGAAATAGAAAGTCAGGAAAAAAAACTTTTTCCATTGGAAGAGTTACAAAGACATGCATCTGGAGCATTTCTCCCCGGGCCTCCGCTGAAAACTGGTTTTGTTCCAAGTCAGACTTTCCTGATTAACAAATGTTAAATAAAAATAAATAAAGAGTGGCTAGTATTTTGTCTGTTTGTATTCTGCATCCCAGGAAAATGTGATCCTTCAAAAGAATGAGAGAAGATTTTGGAAATTTGTTTTCCCCCATAGTGCCTTTTTTAGGCAATGCCAAACTGAAAGTACTTTCAATATAGCAAATCAAAACCAAGAAAATCTAACGGTATCAATGCTAGGAGTCTAAACATAAAACTCCACTCCCTAGAAGCTCTCTTTACCCTAGAGAATGCTGATGTCTTTGTGGTCACTGAGACATGGTTTAAAGCCGCGGAGAGCACATCAACGGTGCTAGGTTATAACACATTCCACACATTTCAGCCAGCTACTTCACAGGCAGGGACTAAAGGTGGAGGTGTTTCTATTTATATCAAAGATAAATATACTTCAAGGCTGGTCAAGCAGGGCAATGCACTTGAGCTGCTCCATGTTCAAATCAGCATAGGCAAAATCCAATAGCACTTACTTGCAAGCTATAGGTCCCCTTCTATGACCCAGGAAACCCATGCCATGTATTTAAACTTATTAGAAACACTAACCATCCAACCCAATACCATACTCAGGGGTGACTTTAATTACCCCACTATTAACTGGGAATCCTATACAACACCAAACGTGCATACGCAGAGATTCCTGGAGTTTGTAAATACAAACTCCCTGGACCAGATAGTCAATACACCAACCAGGGGTGCAACCATACTGGATCTGGTCCTCATTAATATGGGAGAGTGCTGGATACCCCCTAATGCAATGCCTTCTCTGGTAAGGTCAGACTACAAAATGGTCTCCTTTGAAGTAAAGATAAAACCTGGACCCCCAGCTAAACCAGGAATATTTAGGAACTATTCTAAGGCTAACCTCCTGCTATTAAATGAGAACCTGGCAAATTTCAAGCCCCCATAAACCCTTAGAACACTGCTGCCTATACAGAACTGTTCACAGAAACACTGTACAAGCATGTTAATAGCTGCATAGAGGCAGCTGTACTGACCAGGAAGTACAGAACTAACTCAGAAAACAAGCCACCCTGGTGGAATCACAAAACCAATAGGCTGTGTAACAGGAGGAAGTAAATCATGGCTAAAATGAGGAGGTGCAGCACCCAGCAGGATAAAAGCACTCTCATCAAACTAAACAAACAACTCAGAGGGCAAATAAAGTCTATCAAAGCCAAACTGGAGGTAAGTTTGGCCTCCCAGGCCAATGACAACTACAAAGCATTCTTTAGCTATGTCTGTAACCTCAAAGGTAATACATGATTTTGTGCAGAGCTCATTGTAAATGGAGCCACCTATATTAAGCCGGAAGACATACCAAACCTCCTGGCTGATAAATTCAGCACCAACTTTACCCATTTCTCCCCCTCAACTCTCCCATAAATGTGAAAATAGCCCATACTATAGATTTATGGAAGTGGGGGCAACATTTTTTATTCAAGGAAAACAGTATTCATGTAATAAAAGATTTAACTGCTGTTCCAAAAGTGTGGTTTATTTAGCCACATGTAAACTATGCCCTTGTTTTTATGTCGGAAAAAATGACTGAAAGTTTAAAGAAAGGGTATATGAGCATATCTACAGTATTAAAAAATTAAAAACTGAGAATGCGTTAGCAAAACACGTACAAGAATACCCTGACCATAACTTTAGTTTCCAGATTATAGATCAGGTGGAACAAGAACCTCGGGCGGGGGGCTTTTTCTTTAAAATTAGAACTTCAGGAATTATTGTGGCAAATAAGACTGAATGCCTATTGCCAACCAGGCCTGAATGATGCATGCTTGTTAGCATGCATTTAAAAATTAAAAAGCTTACAAAGGTAGTCAGGTTCATTACATGCACATATTTCTTTGTTGTTGGTGCCAACTTTTTAATAGTTTACTATAATATAAATTTTTGTACATTTATTTACTGTATTTGGTTTTTTTAAACATATATATGACAATAATTACTTTTTCATTTATGGTTTTGTGCTTTTTATTAATAATACAGCTTTATAAGTTATTTTTATTGGAAGTTTGAATTGAAAGGAGCTATTTGAATTTAACAATGTAATTAGCTTATCGTATGATTTGTCTTGGAGTATTTAATGTGTTGGGTTGGTAACTAATTTGTCTGATGAAGTTTTGTTCATTGAAACAAAATGAAAGCACTTACTTTACTTGCTGTTTGGTGATTAAAAACCTTTTGTGGAAGTTTTATCTCACTTTTGCCTTTAGTCTTTATTTTTTCGGAAGTTGTCTTGTTGCCATACCAGTATGATCATTCTATATTGCACAACTTATAAACAAAGGTATGGCATCTAAGTCCAAGGAAGTCATTGTTCCACTGTATTTAGCATATCATTCATCAGAATGACCAGCGAGATGATTTTATCTCCAATATTCAGTTATTGGAACATAAGGTCAAGACATTCAAAAGACTGCAATGGCAGCATTTAGTTTTCAAGCTTACATAGAACTTGGTATTGTGCCATGAGGGCTCCATGTATTGAAAATGCCCTCTTATAAAAATACCTATCCTGAGCTCCTTAGGAGCTCAATGTAAAATTGGGCTTAGACTATATGGCTTTAATGAATCAATTTTTTCAGCAAAAGGAGGATGACTTACGTAATGAAATCAATGAGTTGGAAAAACAACTGCCTGACTCAGTGTCATTTAATGATTATGTTTCTATATATGATGCTAAGCTGGGCCGTCTTGGTGCTTTTGATAAGCAATTAGAAACTACCAAAAATAACAAACTGGAGCATGATATTAATGATTTTAATCAGGGCTGTATTTTTTCTTGGTCTAAACGGTCAGTGCAGAAGCGCAATGCTGGCACTAAATGAGGATCCATGTATGAATTGGATGAATTTGAGGTTCCAGCCAATAACGTACAACACAATCCATCTGCTCCTATGCCATTGGCTGATGCAAATGCCTCTAACCAATCACAGGCTACTCATAGTGTTATAGCGACATCATCCAGGGTGGGTACCATGGATAATCTCTCAATTAAAGATGCGAATACATCTGAGCAATGGAATAGTGCACAAGAGGTAGCTGTAGATGAGGAGGTGACATTATGGGCAGCATCTTCAGGCAATACTGTTTTTTTAAACAAGAATCATTGAGTAGCTGAACATACAGAAATGGAATGTATCCAGAAGCCACTCACAATTGTGTGGGAGAACCCGCAATGGCCCTGTGACATGGAGAAAAATGAACAGACAATAGTAAGTCACCCAAATGCTGTTGTTGATTCTCCATGAACTAGTACAGAAACTTTTTCTGCAGGGCATTGTTCAGTGGTTAATTTATCAGATTATGCTTTATCTGCAGCAGCTATTTCATTATTGGGACATGGTATAAAGCTTATACCTGCTAGTCTTTATAGTATGATAAACGCCACCACTGACTGAAGGTCTTTACTTGTAACCTTAATTTGAAACTTATTTTCAAGGACTCTACATCATACGTCCCGGATCAGTGGTCAAAGGTCTAGCACCTTTATACCACTAAGTGATCCAGTAGTAATGGAGTTTAGTGATATTTGTGAAAAACAAATATGTGAACAATAATATAAGGATGATTTTAAGAAAATGTATAATTTAACTAAACAGGAGCTTGAGGCACTTAAGGCTTTGCAGGACAATTTTGAAATAGTAATTAAAGAAGCCGATAAAGGTGGCTGTATTGTCATGATGAATCAATGTGATTATACAGATGCTATGAATGAGCTGATTTCTGATGTGCAAACTTTCAAAGCAATTACTGATAATGATGTTAATAGGATTATTGGTAAGATTAATATGTGTATATATAACCAGGCATATCCAACAAATGGAACATCCACAGAGGTTCCTCACTAAAAGAAGACATGATGCAAAAAGAAATGTCCTATGCAGACCGCCTCAAGGCCTTATCTCTGTATTCTGTCTCCTACAGGCTGTTGAGGGGATATCTATGCCTGGCATACAGATCATTGCCAGACCCCACTCTGCTGGACCTCCTGTATATCCACAAAACAAACAGCACCAGAATTACCCATTCTAAACACGTATACTTATCAAGGGTACCAGAACTTGTCAGACATTTGGGATGCATGGCTAGGCTTAAAAAGGTCCTTGTGGTCATTAGCCTAGTAAACACCTATGAACCTATAAGAGATAAGGCCTTGGAAGCAGGCAGAGATTCTAGCATGGGGATGGTGTGCATCTTGCAACAAAGAAAAACATGACTCTGAGAAGGAGTCAGAGCTGATTTCTGGAAATTTATGGTAAACCCCAGACCCTGTAGCAGGGAAATAGCAAACTGGACATCTTCAAGCAGAGCATTTGGGGAGGAAGCTTGAATGAGCAGCTCATCCATACAATGAAAGATCTGAACCTCCTTCATCCTGCAAAAGCAACGACAGGAGCAAGGCATTTGGTGAATATCCTTGGGACAGTAGAGAGGTCAAAGGGCAAAACAGACAACTGAAAATGCAAGGAGGAAATAGAGAAACATAAACATTTCCTGAAAAGGGGATGGATGGTGATAAGAAGGTAGGCATCCTTGAGATCCAGAGAGACCAGAAAAGCCTGGGGAAGAAGAAGGGGAAAAAAGTCTGAAGAGATAACATCCTAAAGGAAGGAATTTTGAGAAAGGTGTTGAGCTGAGAAAGGTCCACAACTGGTCTACAAGTGCCCTCCCTTCTACAAAAAAAATTCTAGAATAAAAAACCTCCCTACCTGGGCAGGCGGTACAGCTTGAATGGTGTCCTGGGTCAAAAGAGAATGAAGCAACACTAAATAGGACGTGATGGAGAGATAGATTCCTGTCCCAGAGACTTCCCATGCTCTGGAACAAGATTCCAATCTACATTAGGCAGAGCTCCTCGCTAACCCTCTTCAAGAGAAACCTTGACGAGTGGATGGGAAACAGAAAGTTTACCCCAGGGATCACTTCAATGGATCTGCTGGACAGAGGCACATGGAACTAATCTAAGGGGGCGGCAAAAGCCAACACATTCTGGCTAGGCTTATAAATGCCTTTGGGCAGATAGCCTAGTACCTACCTATGCACCTAAGCACATCTGAGAAAAGAGGAAATTGTTCTTGTGGAGATTGAGGGATGCCCAAAATGGGAGGAAGAGATTTCCAAACTATGAAATAACCCAATAGTCTTCTGTAATCCTTAACCAATCTGGAAGAGACAGAGAAAGACAGAAGCAGATGGATGGAAACCTGGCCAAGGGAAAGCAGAAGCAAACTGTCAAATGGAACCAGACTTATCCTGAAAAGTGGGTTTCTGGGAAGTAGGGGGTTTGAGTACACTTAGCAGGAGGCACACTCCTAGAACCCCTTTTTACCTTTGGGTGAGACTGCCTGTGAACAGAAGCAGATTTGGAAGGGTAATTCCTCTGAAACTTTGGAATAGCAGAAACAAAAATATGTTTCAACTCCAGAAAACTTTGCCCTTATCCTGGACAGACTTGAAAAGTTCAGCAGCAGCACCAAAAAGATTATTATTATCCCAAGGAGCATCCAATAGTTTGACCTTAATGTTATCAGGTAATGCCTGAAGTTGAAGCCAGAAGTAACACCTCATAACAGAACCAAATGCAGCAGCCCTGGAGGAAGAATCATTTGCATCATAGCGGCATTTAATAGAGTGGAGGGCACCTTGAGAGGTGGCACTTAACAAGGAAAGGCCAGAAACCTTCCCCTCAGAATAAGGAAGGTCAAAAATCACATGAGAAAAGAGGTCCAAAACACACCTGGTCATATGAGCCTGGTAGATAATGGCCCTAAGAGATAAAGTGGCAGCAGTAGAAACCTTTTTGCCCACCCTCTCCCTGGCCCTGCTATCCTTGTCTGAAGGAAGCAACTTGGTAGAGGACAAAAGCTTGCAGGGCTTGTCAGAAGAGACAGACACAACAGAAGGATCCACAGAAGGGCATTTACACAGAAATTTGCATTCATCGTGCACCTTGTAAAATCTGTCAGGTTTCTTGGGAGCTGGGGGCTCGGAATGAGGGGCCAAAGAAGCTGCTGAAAAGGTATCTAGGGAAGTAGCCAAAACTGGGGGAGCAGCAGAAGGCTTAAGAGATTCGATCTGAAGGAGCTCATAATACCTTTTCTGGATATCAGAGACCTGTGTGCAATCCCACTTAAAGAATGCCATCATATGGGTAACAGTGTCCCCAAAGTAGAGTTCCTCTAAAGGGGAATCTAGACTAATAGAATCCTCTTCTTCTGAACCATAGTGCAAGGCGGGATAGATTTGAGAAGAATAGGCTAAGGGACTCATTCCCTGAATCCTGATCCTCATCAGAGGAATCCAGTCCCTTAAGTCTTTGAAGAGGAGAGGGGCAGGCACTGACAGCCCTTGAGGAGGATTTAAAGCCATTAAAGTATTAAACAACCCCTGAGTAAAATCCTGCCATTCATGAGGGGGATCCTTAACTGCAGGGGAAATATGCTTGGTCTTCTTTCTCTTTTCCTGCAGGACATCCGCAAAAAACACCCTGAGAGGTTCAGATCCTTGGTGACACAATAAGCATAGCAGGGATATCCTCCTTCACTAAGATCTGTGGAATCCCCCTCAGTTCCTTGGATATAATCAACTGAGGTTCCCCTCAAATCTGGAGCAGACATCTGTAAAGCTTCTGAGGACATGTGAGAAGTCAGATCCATGCCATCCTCCAATGGGGTCACAGCAGAAGAATCTTAAGCAATTGCTGAACGATCCTCTGGGGCTTCATTAGTCTTGAGAGAGACATCCAGGGAGGATGGAGAGCAGCCATATCAGATCAAGTTTTCTGTTCTTTTACTTGGCTGATGGCTGACCCTTGGGATGGGAAGACTCCACCATAGCATCTTGAGCCAACAACTTAAGACAATGGCTTTCAAGATAAACAGATAAGGAAGTGAGGTGACTACATAGGGTCTTGGGGACAAAAGCTTGGCATAGAACACTGTGTATGGTCATGGGAAGCATCAAACAGAAGAGACACTGGTCCTGACAATCTTTGTGGGGAATCTGCCTCCCACACTGACATTTTCCCTTTCTGGATGGCATAAAACAAACCAACACTAAATACAAATGAAAGATAAGGAGAAATTCCAATAGGGCACTTATCTGAAATAAGACTTGTTAACCAGCAAATCAGCACAGCAAAAAGGCATTCAGAGTGATGTTCAATGATGGCACTTGGACTGCGGGCAAAATTCTGAATGTGTGCATCTGTATGTCGTCTTTATGCCCTACGTCTTGTGTGGGGAGCATACATGTGACATACAGCACCTGTGGGTACTGAAGGCTTTGGTGTACTAGCCAGACATTGGGCTATCCTTGGCAGGAGATCCCTTACATAAGGAAGACTACAACAGTGATTTGGAAAGACATCTAATGTTGCATGGACTGCTTATGACAGCATGCTCATTTTTTGTTAGAAAGATAATTCCAGAAGAGCTGAACTGTCTTATTAGTGTGACCTAAGTTATATTCTGCCTTTGCAAGGTAACAGCAATGTCCTTCATTAAATCTTTTCATTTTAAAATATCTGACTGGTGATGAACCACTTGTCCAACAGTTACCTGCTTTAAAGATCTTGCACAAAGTTGTTTCTGTTTTACCATCTTTTTTTGCTGTAAGTATGCATTCATCATTTAAAGTAGACTTGCTAATGCTGAAATGCATAGTTTTTACTTAACCTATTTCAGCTGAAAGTGCATTTGTGTAAGAACTTACCATAATACCAGATGTCTTACTTTTCACTGTTGCAGTATTCCTTACTAAAGGTATATCCCACAGAGGATAGCCATATGTCCATCCACCATACCACAGCCTTAAGCCCTTCCAGATGCCATATATAAGGTACATAAATTGATGTATGAATACTTAATCCTCAGAACTGAATTGCCCAAGGAGAACCACAGCAACAAGCAGAGTAGAAAAGAAAAGACATGTTCATCCAGAAAGGGGAGAAATAAGGACCTCTGAACCAGAGGACAAGAAAATAGAACAGAGAAGGGGGAGCAAGGAGGGGCAGAATACTGCAACAGTGAAAAGTAGGACATCTACTATGCAAGTTCAAGTTCAATTGCACTATGTCCTTCTTTAACACTGTTGCAGTATTCCTTACTAAAGGGACAGTCTAAAAGTTACTGAAGGGAATAATAAGAGGGAGCAACAGAACAGCCCACCAAAAATGATATGCAAAATATGTAGGATGGTCCTGGCAAATCCAGTTTAGGCCCTCGAAACTTCATCTAACTTGTAGTGTTTAGTAAATTTAGAGGAGATCTAGCAGTTGCTTCCAGACCCTTAAAAAAGCACCAGAAGAGGCTACCGCCCTGTAAGAATGATCACTGACTGAAGAAGAAAGCTGCTTAACATGAAAAGAATAGCAAAAGAAAATGTCCTTAGAAATCCAAGAGGAGATTGTTTGCCTAAAAACAACCTTACCCAATTTCTTGGCATGAAAGGAAACAAAGTTGCTCAGATTTCTTAATGTC
The DNA here is from genome assembly GCF_019279795.1 of Protopterus annectens. Taxonomy (NCBI): domain Eukaryota; kingdom Metazoa; phylum Chordata; order Ceratodontiformes; family Protopteridae; genus Protopterus; species Protopterus annectens. The sequence continues at coordinate 1,713,508,686 of NC_056733.1, forward strand.
TTTAATCTTATCTAAATAATATCTGAGCTGTCTATGCCAAGTATGTAGAATCTTCTCTCCACTGTTCTGAAGTGAAGGGGAAAAGGAAGGAAGATGAATGGACTGATTTAAGTCATTGATCACTTTGAGCATAAAAAAGGGAGGGCTGGTGTGAAAAGTAACTATCTCTGTGAAAAAAAAAACAGAAAAGGGGGAACTGCCATGAGGGCCTGGATTTCAGAGACTCCCTTGGCTGAAGTAAGAGCCACCAACAGAACAGTTTTCCAAGTACAGAACCACAGAATTGAAGGTGCAAGTTCAGGGAGACTGAGTCAACTTTTCCAGAACAAAATTAAGGTCCCAAGAAGGTGGAATAGGCTTTCTTTTGGGCATAATATGAACGACACCTTCATATTAATTGCTTAACTTCAAATCTAGAGGAAAGTGGTAGATTGAAAGGTAGATGAACAGAAATGGATGACAAATGAGCTTTAACAAATTAGTATGCCAGACCAGAATTGAACAACTCACACAAATAAATAACAGCAGGAATATCCAAATACAGGATGATCCTGTTCATGCTTGTGACATCAAAAAAATCTTTTCCATTTAGCAGCATGGGATTTTCTAGCAGTGGGTTTTCTGTCTTCTTGCAAAACCCAAACCACATCCTCAGAAAACTGGTGTCAAAAATGAATCAAAACCCTATCACCCAAAGAGTAAATGAAGGGTGAGCAGATGAAGGTGAACAAGATAGCCTTTGTCCTTTGTGGAGGAGATCCATTTTGTGATGTTTGCCTCTGGCCAGATGAAACAGAAGGGGGATACAACATTGTCTGGGACAAAAGGCAGTGACCAACAAGATTCTGGGCCTGTCCCACAAGATCTTGTGCAGGAACAGAGGAAGGGGGAGATAAACATACAGAAAACCCCTTTCCAAGAAAAAGACATGGCATCTACTTTTCAAGCCAGAGGACTTGGCAATCTGGAACAGAACCTGAGAAGTTGCTTGTTCAGAGAAAAGCAAAGATGTTTGCTTGAGGAGTACCCGACTGATGAATAATGTCCAAGAAAACCTCCTTGTGAAGCATCCATTTGTGAGATTCTGCCCTGGCCATGCTCAGAATGACGCCCCCTAGGTTGTGCACTGAGGCAATGTAAACTGCCTGAAGGATTAGATGTTGTCTGATAGAAAACTCCCAAAGAAGAAGAGCTAGTCTGCAAATAAGACATTACAATGTGCCCCCTTGCTTGTTTATATACCACATGATAGTGGTGTGGGTCTCTGAAAGCCCTGAGAGGACCCAGAACCCAGAGAGAATGCAGGCTTGAACAGCTAAGAGCAGAGCTCTTATCTCTTTGACATTGTAGGGGAGACCAAACTCCCTGGACCCTGTTGTTGTTGGAAGAAATCCCCAAACCCAGACCTAAAGCATCTGTATACATCTCCTGAGTGGGGTAAGGAGATCAAAAAGGCAGGCCTGGATTTAGAGATATCTGATGTCTCTACCTCAGAAACTGCAATTTGAGTCAAGGCAAGACAAGAATGGGAAATTCCAGAAGATGACAATAATGTAGCCAAATTGTCATTAGATAACACTGAAGCTTCCTTGTTTGGAGTCTGGGGAAATGAAAAACAGGAATGGTGGAAGCAATGCATCCAAGGGATTGCTGAAACTCTCTTACAGACACCAGTTGCAAATGAAAAGGAGACTGGAAAAAAGGTGACCTTGGGTGGAGGAAGAAAAGCCATTGTACGTAGGGTCATAATCCTGCATCCCAAGAAAACTTGATCCTGTGAAGGGTCAAAACAGATTTTTTGAGACTGAGGGTGAACCCCACACTGCAAAGCAGTAGCATAATAAATCTGAGATTTTATAGAAGATTCTGCTCAGAAGGGGCTTAAATTAGAAGGTTGTCCAGACAGGGAAAATCTGGATACCATGGATTCTGCAGTAGGCTATGACAAAGCCAGACATTTGGTAAAGACCCATGATGCTGTAGAAAGACCAGAAGGTAAGCAGAGAACTGAATGTGAGGAAGAAACAGAGAACTTTAAACATTTTCTTTAGAGAGTGAATAAGAATGTGGAGATAAGCATCCTTCACTAGAGACTAGAAAAGTGTTGAGAAGAAAGAGATCCAAAATGGGCCTCCAACAGCCCTCTTTCTTGGGAACCAAGAACATTCTGCAATAAAATCCTGTGCCTGTCTGGGAGGAAGGAATGTTCTGAATAGTTCCCCTGAGTTGAAAGGTGCTGAAGAATAGGAGGAAAGTGATGAAGTTGGCAATGTGGATGTTGAAAAATCACTGAAAAAGATGGTAGGGGTTCCAAACTATGAAATAATCTATTTTGAATTATGGAAAGAGCCCAGGAATCCATGATTATCTGCTGCCAGATGGGATAAGACAAAGTAACTAGAGGAAAAAAAGGACTCTGGCTGAGTGGTAGGCAGGATGAATGTCAAATAGAGGCAGGCTTTTCAGGGAAAGAAGGTTTCTGAACTTTACAGTCCTGAGCAGGCTTATAGGGAATCTGTTTAGGGTCCTGCCTAACCTTACATTTATCCTGTAAGGTTTTAAAAAGCTCTGCAGCAGCAAAAACAGATTCTGAGTGTCCATTGGAAAATCCAACAACTGGGCCTTTATATCTTCAAGAAGAGATAGCAACCCATGCCAGGAGTAACTTCATATAATAGACATTGATGCAGCTGCTCAAGCAGCATCATAACTGTATTTAACAGAGACATGAGCCAACTGAGAAGCAGAGACCAATTAGGAAATGACAGAAATCTTAGTTTCAGAGTTAAACATGTCAGTTAAAACACCTCCAAGTTTAGACATTACAGCCAGCACATACCTGGTCATATGGGTCTGGTAGTTTATGGCTCAGAATGCCAGGGTGGCAGAGGTATATACTTCACCCCCCCATACCTGTCCTTGTCAGAGGGAAGATATTTAGAAGAAGACAGTAATTCTGAAGGTTTGTCAGTAGAAAGAGAAATGAATGCATGATCAGAGGAAGGATTCTTACATAAGAACCTTTGAGCCCCAGACATCTTGTAAAATCTGTCAGGTTTCTTAGGAGCAGGGGGCAGAGATGTAGGAGCCTGGGAAGTAGAAGTACAGGTATCCCGAAGGACTTCCAACACAGAAGAGACTGCAGAAGGCCTAGATTAATCCATCTATAAGAGAGCATAATACCTCTTTTGAACCTCAGACATTTCGGGAACTTTTCCACTGAAAGTGCTCCATTGTTTTTTACTATGGTATCCCCAAAAGGAACTCATTAGTAAGAAAAAATGTGTCATCATCCTATGACCCTAAAACACAAGGTGAATGAATTTTAGAAAAAAATGTTAGCGACTCTTCCCCAGAATCCAAGACCATACCTTTTGCACAGGAATCAGACACCTGAAGCCTTTTTAGCAGGAGTAGAAGAAAAAGGAACAGCAAAAAGCACTGACTACCCTTGGGGGGGATAAGTCCCTAAGGGCCTTGAAAAGACCTTGTGTAAAGTCCTGCAACCCCTTATGGTGATCTTTGGCCACAGGAGCTATATTCTTAGACTTCTGTTTTTTTTCTTGAGTGAAACCTCTGACCTAACAACTTTGTGGGAGTCAGAACCATGCCTAACTTCAATAAGAGAACCACGGACTTCTTCTCCAATAAGTATTTGGGGAATTCTCCTATGCTCTTTTGATATATTCAGCTGCTGATCCCATCCTTTTCATCTGTAGCAAATGTATATTCAGCCCATACCTCTCAAATTGGAAACATTAAAAATCTGGGCAAGGCCCATGAAAAATAAGCACAAATCTGTACACTGATTAATGTAAAATATGCATGCATAATTATGAAACCCCACCCATTCCAATGTAGTTGTGGGATGCCAACTATCAAATGCAAACTAAACAGACAACAAAAATATGGCACCAGAGTCCCCTGCAACCATTCCAGTGTCCCATTACATGGCTATTTCGCCCCATTTACCATAAACACTAATGTGTGCATGCATACTGCTTTACTTCTACAATGATTATTTGGATTTTATTTTTACATTTTATAGCACAATGCACAAACACTAATAGATATCTGCTAAACAAAGCAATACTATCTCACAATGAAAATAGACTTGGCATTAAAACTTCTCTGCCCTTGAAACTTGCATTCATTGAAACAGCACTGAAACCCACACTACAAAGAAAATGCATGTGGCTAGTGGTGGATAAAGATTATCTTTGGGCTGTTTTCAAATCATAGGTCCCTTGCACACAAAACAAGAAACATACATGCGTTATTTGATACACCTTCCTGACTTTATTAAATTATATTCCCTGCATAATACAGCACACTTGTTAGACTTAAGTCAGAGTGCATTTTAAATTTACTGTTTGAACATTTTTCCCCGTAGGCAATGAAACAAAATGCATGAATGAACCAATAATGACAAAACTGTCCAATTCAGAACTTTTCCATCATAAAAGTCTACTTACACACACACACACACACACACACACACACTATATATATATATATATATATATATATATATATATATATATATATATATATATATATATATATATATATATATATATATATATATATATATATATATAAAAACAACAGTAGTATATGCCATAGGCATCTTGCACAGCTTCTCGCACTTACTTTCAATTTCATTTTTTTTTGGGGGGGGGCAAAAAACAAGGAAACATTTTAAACATTGCATGTATAATTTTGGAAAGTTGCTAGAATAAAATGTTGTGTTACCACCATGCATTTCACTGCCACTATGTCAAATCAGCAGTTTCCTGAAAGATAGGAAGACTGCAACTTAAATGGCTATCATTAATGAATTCAGGTCTCACTTCTCACCATAACTGTAAACTTCTTAACACAAAAAAACCTGGACAAAGCCAATAATGGGGGAACACGGAATTCAGTTCTTGCTTCTCACCATAACTCTCAACGTCTTAGCATAAAAAACCTGGACAAAGCCAATAATGGGGGAATACAACCCCAAAATAGGAACAAATTTCAAATACTGATCTTATAAACTTAGAAATTTGCTAGAATAAAAGGTTTTGTGTTACCATTTATTTTTTTGAAGAATATGAAGTCTGAAATTCCAGTGTCTGTCATTATTTAGTGAATTCAATCCTTCAGTGATTTGCCACAAAAATCCTGAAAACCACAGATTTAATGAGGAACAGAACAAAAATATGAGGCATAAATTCACAAGTGGTGGCTAGGGACAGTAGGCTCTTTTTACCTGTACCCAAGGTACAGCCTGAGTACCTATAGCCACCAGGTGTATTTGCTTGGCGGCATTTAAACACACACACAAACACACGCACACGCGAGCACACATGCGCACACACACACACACACACACACACACACACACATACACACACACACACACACACACACACACACCTAGACGGAAATACCTTCTCCATTCATGAGAATAAAAGACCTTAAGCTCTAACAATACCTTTCAGAAATACCCACGCAACTCCGAAAATACACAGCAGATAGCTAGATGAAAATACCTTCTCCATTCATGAGAAGAAATGACCTTAAGCTCGAAATAAATCCATTCAAACGAAGCTCTGGAAATAAAAATAAATGCCTAGCTCTACAGTACCATACCCATGCTATACTTCCCACTCACAGACAGCCAGGAATCCATTCAAACAGTAGCAGCCAGCCAGAAATGTGCGCGTGTGAGCCCTTGAACTCAATTCCGACAGGCTGACAGACCTGACGTCATCGTGCACATGATGATGTCAGCTCAAAAGTGAAAGAAAAAAAAATTTAAAAAAAGCTGGGAAAAAAATCGTAAGTGAAGGGGTACCACTCAGGAATCATGGCATCCCATTATTTTGACCCTAAAACTCAGTATAAAACTCAGGAATTGTGGCACCCCATTATTTGGACCCTAAAACTCAGTAAAAACCAACCAATTCAGTACAGTTGGGAGGCATGACTCAGGCTCAGTGAATATGTGAGTAACCAACCCTGCATTGGCCTCTAACTGGGTTGCAACAGAGGGAATTGGCATCAGAACCAAATAGTCCTATGGTTCTTCATCTAACCCTATGGACATGTCTGGTAGAGGTTGGACATCAGAAGTCTCTAAATGCATTTTTTTGGATTTCTTAACAGGCAGCTGATCATCCAGACAGGCAGATTCAGAAGTAATAGTTCCCTCACCTGAAAAATTGATTGTGGTCTGCATCTAGGCAGAAAAGGCAAGTGCCATGTCATTCTTTATAGGGAGTCTGCCTTTTACAGTCACATTTCTCCTTCCTTGCTGACATGTAAAAATGGCAATCAAAACCAAAGAAAAAAAACACAAAAACCTAATAAATCCAAAAGACGTACACAGATTTGGAGTACCAAACAGCTTTAATCATGGTACCTCGGGATTTCGCCTTCAAGGGATATCAACATATCAAATTCTAAAGCTTAAATATACTAAACAATTAAACAATTGTATTTCAAAATGTATCTATACATCCCACTTTTAAAGTGACCAGTGCACATTATACATAAACACATCCCTTAGTCATGAAAAAATACTACATTTCCCATAGAGCTTCAGCAGCAACAAACTTACAACAATAAAATTACAATGAATTCTACAGCAACAAGATCATCAAAAAATTCAGCCAAGTTTACATAAAGAAATACAACATCCTCCTCTCATAATGTGTGTCTGTTGTTGTTGTTGTTTGTCTTTTTCGGCTTTTCCCAGTTAGGGGTTGCCACAGTGGAACTCCTGTCCGCTAGTGATTGGCAGTAGATTTTTATGGTGCCGAGTTGCCAGCCCGACGCCCAACCTTCAATGAAGGCATGCCTATTCACGTATGTCTTTCGAATGCCACTCAACCGCAGGGAGGACATGCAGACTCCACACAGAAGGCACTCCAGCCGAGAATCGAACAGGAGAACCTCTTGCTGTGAGGCAACAACACTACTGCTGCACCACCATGACTATATCTCATAATGTGTGTATGTACTCATATAAAATTATATACACACACACATATATACATATATATATATATATATATATATATATATATATATATATATATGGACATATTATCAATTAAATTTCTTGAAAAAATTAACACCACCTCCCGATTTAATCCACGTAGGACCAAGGTTCCAAAATTATAAAAAAAAAGTAGTCTCCAGCTGATTTAACTTATTAGAAAATAGAGTACCACTGCCACAGTTGCCAGATGGTTGGACTAATACACTAAAAAAACAGGGAATCAGAATTTCCAGAATGGGCTTCAATAAAATGTTCTGCCACTGGACTGAAGCCTATATTACCCCTTCTAATATTTCCCAAATGTTCCAAAATTCTAATCTTAACTTTTCTCTTGGTCTGACCTATATACTATCTAACCTCATCACACCCACAACCCAGAATGTATATAACACCACATGATTGACAATTAAACCTTGCTTGAGAGACAAATCTGTGCCCATTGATCATAGTATTAGATAAATTTCTGATTCTATGGAACACACTGCATCTCCCACAAGTTAAAGACCTAATGAACTATTCTGGGTCCAATTGGAAATTGGGTAGTTCAACAATTCTTTTAGGTTTAAAAATCTACAAAAAGAAAAAGTCACATGTTGTGGAAATAAAGTGCTAAGTTTATCATTGGCCATAACCTTATAACCACCTGTCTGAGTGTGTCGGAAAAGGGACTAAACCTAGTAACATAAAATGTTTTATTTTCTGTCCCTCCTCTCTTGAAGTAAATTTACTTCCCAAAGTTACTATTCTCATGCAACTGTTCCCTACTTCTCACATTATTCAATAATTTGTTCTTTGCTTCATTAAGAATACCCTCTGGCTGATAATCTTTCCTCTACTTCAGCCAGAGATTTCTCTTTAGAAGCCATCTCAGAAGTATTCATCCATACTCTTCTAAATTCACCATAAGGCAATGACTTAATGAGATGTTCAAGGTGCATGCTGGAAGCATGTAAAAAATTATTCACATCAGTACTCTTTCTAAATGGAACATATTGAATAACTCCCATCTTATTCACAAAAAAACTGGACATCCAGAAAACTAATGGTACTGAAGTCTGTGTAACAGCAAAACTGTAAACCATGGCTATTAGAATTCAACTCCCCCACAAATTTCTCAAACTCAGATAGAGGTCCCTTGCATATAAAAATCAAATTATCTCTGTATCGCCTATATAACATCACCTTCTCCTTGTAATAAATATGGCTGTACACAAACCACTTTTTTAAACTCCCCATGTACAAAACAGCACAAGAGGGAGCAAAAGGAGTCCCCATAGCAGTGCCCCTTATCTGCAAATAATATTCCTTGTTAAAACTAAAATAGTTGTGTGTTAAACAAAATTCAAGTAACTCCAAAATATAGGCACTGCGAGGCCCTTCACCCAGTATTGATGACATAGCTTCAAGACCCCCTACCTGTTGTAATATTTATATACAAAGAAGAAATATCCAAAGTGGCCCACAAATATTCTCTTCCCCACACAATATTCTGCATTAGAACACAAAGCTCTTGTGTGTTCTTTATGTGGGCTGGTACGGAACTCAAATGCATTTCAAATAAAGAGTCTAATAATACCCCCACATTTTCCAGGTAAGAACCGATCCCAGCAAAAATTGGTCTTCCTGGTGGCCTGCTCACATTCTTGTGAATCTTTGGTGTACCATAAAAATATGGGTCTTGAGCATTGGCAAGAAACAACTTCTTAGACTGTGATGGGGTCTTGAGCATTGGCAACAAACAACTTCTTAACAGACTGTGATGAAAGGATCCCCAGTCTTTCCCCCTTCTCTAATAGTTCACTTAACTCAATTTTAAACCATGCAAGAGGGTTGTAAGGGAGCTTAACATAAATTCTGTTGTCAAACAGACGTTCAGTTACCATGTTCTGGTAGCCAGCTTTGTCCATAATAACCCAGTTACCACCCTTATCAGCTACCCTAAAAATATAATCTCCTATCTGGCCACAAAGTTTGAAACATTCCTGCCATTCTTCTTTACTTAAATTAAATTGTTAACATTTGAATTTACTAAATTCTTTTTCAATGTTATTCAACAACAATTTTTCAAAAATAGCAACAACAGGAGACAGTTTAGGAGGACAAAAGGTGTTTTCCACATTAGGTAAACTAGGAATCTTAAGCTGACCATAACCAGTAACAAAAGCAGTGCTACATTCAATGCTTTCTTCAGTGCTGCAATTAAGTACATTTAAACTTTTATCACAGTCAATGAGTCCTCAGAATTTTCAGATATGGATAAAACATTTCTTTGCATGTTAAATAAAGTGTCTCTAGAAAAATATACGTTCAAATGAAGTTTGCAACAGAATTTACTAGCTTCAATAAGTACATTAGCAAGAGAGGGACATTTAGTGGGAACAAACTTAGCTCCCTTTAACAACACATCAATAACTGTGTCAGAAAGTACTAAATTTGCTAAATTAACAATCAATATTACCACCTTGAGTTTCATTGAGTCCATTATCAACAATTTGTGAAGATACATGTTGCAAATTTCCAGAAATTAATGTTTCCCTTTCTTTTTTCTGTTTGCTGCCTGTATTGTCATTGCTACTGCTGTGCTGAAAACCCTGAGAGCCCTACAATGAACTCGAGTTTCATGACTAAGGGATGTGTTTATGTATAATGTGCACTGGCCACTTTAAAAGTGGAATGTATAGATAAATTGTGAAATACAGTTGTTTAATTGTTTAGTATATTTAAGCTTTAGAATTTGATATGTTGATATCCCTTGAAGGTGAAATCCCAAGGTACCAGGATTAAAGCTGTTTGGTACTCCAAATCTGTGTACGCCTTTTGAATTTATTATGTAAAATGGTAACCAACAAAAAGAAAAGAGGAAAAGTCTCCATCTGGATACTTATCTGTCATAGGCTAGGTAGCTGAGACATTGGGATAAACAATTTCACAGACTAAATTAAAAAATAGCATTTGGAATGGTGACAAAAGTTTTGAGGATTAGGGGCTCGTACGTCACTTCTGTACCTTATATCATGTATGGGACCTGAAAGAGCCTAAGTCATTGGTATGCTGAATGGATGTACAGTCATCCGCAGAAGGATATCCCTTTAATATGGAATACTGCAACAGTGATAAGGAAGGACATTTATGTTATTAAGTATAGCAAACTTGTGTTTGTTCTTAACATGTAGGCTGAGCTGTCCAGCCTCTTCCTCATTCTAACCCCCAAATGAATTTATTTATAGCACTGTTTGACAGTTTGTAGTGGGTATACAGTGGGTTGTTTACAGCCTATAGCACATTTCAGCACACTGAAAAAATGACTGTGCTGCATCTATCAGTCAGACAATGAATCACCAAAAAATGCATTTACACTGAATTAAAATCAAAATATAACAAAATAAGATTCATTGTAAAGTGTGTGATGGTTACAATAATGCAGATGCAATACTAGTAATTGCCTACCATAGAATAATTACTTTTAGGAAGAAAACCACAGATATATGAATTATCTTAATGGTAGCTCAACAGTAAAGGGTACTTGTGTTATACATTTAATAGATTACTGCTAGACTGAAAACATTTGAAAAAAGATGCAGTAATGGAGATGATGTTGATAAAGACGAAACTGAAGCAGATGAATATGACAGTGATGTTGGCAGTGAAGAAGATAAAATAATTAGATTAGGGAATGAAGATGTGATCAATATTATGAAGAGGACAATTACAACAATAGAAAAGTTGACAATGAAGATGATGCAATGAAGTCAATGGCAATGGTGACAGAGATGAATATGACAATGATAAAGGAGTTTCAGTGAAGATGTACTGATGAATGCTGATGAAGTTGCAATGGCGCTGCAGGTGAAGATGTGATGAATATCTATGAGAAGTGATGGAGATGGCAAAAATGACAGAAGTGAAGATTGCAAAAATAATGACGATACAGTGAAAATGGTGAAAATCAAGCTGCAGATGACAATGAAGATGTGATGGCCAAGATATGGATGATCAAGATGTGATGATGGTGAAGACATGAAGATGACACTAAATGAAGATGAATATGATAAAAGATGTGATGAAAATGGCTCAATGTAGATAATGGACAGGTGAAGATACAACCTGCTCATATTCACACCACTGAAAAGGCAATAAGATAATGATGATGGTGGTGACAAATGAGGAATGAGAGAAGATGTGATAAGATGAAGAGGCAATAAAAATGAAGAAGATGTGACAAAAAATGTGTTGAAAATTACACACATGCATTTCTATCAGTCATATTAAATGCATCATCATAGTCACTGCATGTTTATCACATCAGCATTATTTTTGTCAGTGTCATCTCATCTTTATTGTCATTATCTTTACTGCATTTCCCTTGTCAATATCAATAGCTTCATCTTTGTCTACACAGTGACTGACATCATCACATCTCCATTGTTCTCTTCACATTGTCATCTTCATCATCATTGCCATCACCTCTTCATCATAGGCACTGCATCCTCATTATATCCACCTTCAAAATCATTATCTTTGTCAACATCAATGCCAGCATTACATACTCATAGTTATTTTTATCACATCTTCATTGTCATAGATGCACAGAATATTGCAAATGCTTTCCTTCTAGCACTAATCTATTCAATGTGTAGCGCAAACACCATTTACAATAGAATTAACATTGAGATGATTCACATACCCCTACTTTTCTTCCTAAAAGTGATCATCCCATGATACACAGCTATTAGAGCGACTTCCGAGTTAATATAATGGATTATACACACACACACATATATATATATATATATATATATATATATATATATATATATATATATATATATATATATATATACACACACACACACACATATATAGGTATGTCTCACAGAGGATGCCACTGCTCTGGAACACAATTCCAGTCCACATAAAACAAAGTTCATCCCTGTCCATATTGAAGTGCAACTTGAATCTATGGGTGGCAAATGAAATTTACAGGACTGCCCACTGTACTAATAATGGACAGAGTAAGTTCCTAAATACTTTATTTCATGCATGTGTCACATCAAATTATCTATGGCATGATCTCAGTTTACAATTAAATACACAAAGTCACTGCTGTTGACTGGCACGCGATCAAAAGGCAGTTTTCAAATGGGCAGAATGCCAACTCAAAATGTATTGACTGCACTACAGCAAATGGGTAGTGTAGCTCAAGTATCGGAGTTCAGCATTGTGCACCAAGATCACGGTTCAGTGAAGAACAGGGAATTAGCCCATTTCCTCACTGTAGTGTGATCTCGGAATTGGTTTATATAAGTTGCAGGGGATGTGGGGGGCTCAGCCCCCCACATAGGGTGTGCAGGGGGCTTGCCCACCCCTGCAAAATAGTAAAATACATGTTCTGTTGACTACAGAATGTCACTGTACGTGAAGGTGCATACCATAGGTGACTGACGTCATCTCCTGCTATGTCGAATACATTGAACTATGGGTGTTGATGTATTCATCTTCAATGTGGCTGGAATTTTGCTGTTGGATTGAGGATTTTGGGTTGACCATGTGACCAGTCGACCCATGCAGTTTCCAGGTTTCAGTAGTAAACCTATGATCCCAGTTACTCTCATTAGGGGTAATATATAATTATCAACCATGGGATAGTTAAAGGCCAATCTCTAACCAAATGGAATAGGTTAATTCAAGCACAAAAAGGGAAACTGGCTAGACTTAAAATGGCCTGCAGTGGCAGCTTCTCCGGCACTTACTATGATCTATGAATTTCACAGGGAATCTTCATCTCTTCTGTTCTGGTTTTACTTAAATGCAACTTATTTGTTCATAGGTTGGTACTAGGCTAGCAGCCCTAGGGCCTATACAAGCCTAGCCATAACAATTCCCTGGATATTTCTTCCCACAATATTTACTTCCCTGGACCTGTCTAGCAGGGCAACTGACGTGATCCCCGGGGTGAATTTCCTATCTCCCATCCAATCGTCAAGGTTCCTTTTGAAGAGGGCCAAGGAGACATATTCTAGAGTATGGGGAGTCTCTGGGTCAGGAACCTATCCCTCCAGCATGTTTTGTTCATTGTGATGACAAGGTTTAGATCCCTGGAGTGCGTGGCTCTGAGGGATTAGGATTTTAAGTGGAGCATGTCCAACAGCTCAGGGTTTGACATGGCCTTGTATGTTAAGCAGAGATTGCCTCTGAGTAGACGATATGCCACAGAGTATAGCTGGAGTATTTTTAGATGGTCAGCATAGGACATCTGCTTTAGGCCTGTGATTCTTTTAGTGAGGTATTTCTGCGGCCTTTCCAGCTGTTGCAGATGTCTTGTGATATACATACCAAACGGAACATTGTACTCTATAATGGGTTTAATGAGGGATGAGTACAGTGGGACAATGACCTCCTTTTTTCTGGATGAAAAGCCCTTAGTGATGCGGTGTGCCACACAGAAGGATTTCCTGACTGTTGTGGCAATGTGGTTATCGAAGGTGAGACCACTGTCCACCTGTGTCCCTAAGTCTCTCATCACACTTTCGGTGTTTAGTGTACTGCCACCTATGTGGTAATTCATGGGTACATGGTTTTTCCCAAAGGGGATAACTATACATTTTTTGGCATTAAATTTGAGCCCATGGCTCTGGCACCAAGCATCTGTTTCTGTAAAGCCCTTTTATAGAATATCCACATCATTTGGAGATTCAATAATGGCTCCCAGTTTGCAGTCATCTGCAAAATTTGTTAGCCAGAGTCCCTTAGTGTTGGGCTGTACTTCAGAGAAGTAGATGCCAAACAAGAGCCGTTGCAGGACTGAACCCTGAGGTACTCCACTTGTCACTTATCTGTAGCTGGATTTGGAGTCTGCTACTTTTACAGTCTGGGTTCTGTCAGTAAGCCAGTTGGAAACCCATTGAGTGATGTAGGGATTTATGCCCAGCTTAGTAAGTTTTTCTATATTTCCAAAATAGGGGATGGTGTCAAAGGCCTTGGCGAGGTCCAGATAGGCTGTGTGGACCTCCTTACCCTCGTCCACAGCTCTGGAGACTGATTTAAAGAAGTCAATCAAGTTCAGGAGACAAGATCAGTCCTTCACGAACCCAAACTGGGTGGGGTCCAGTGTTTGAAGGTTGCCATTGTCTTTGTTTATAAGTTCCATGATAATGCTTTCCATGCCCTTGCAGATCAGGCTCATCAGACTGATGAGACGATAGTTCCTGGGATCCAAGATGGATCCCCCTTGTGGAGTGGGATAACTGTAACTGTGTGCCACTCAGTGGGCACGAAGGCTGTGGTGAGGCTATGATTAAACATGACACTTAGGTGAGGTGCCAGTTCATTTTATAGTTCATGTAGTACATAGCCCGGGATGTCATCTGGTCCAATGGATGCTGTATTCTTAGCTTTGGAGAGTGCGGTTTCTACCTGTGTGGCCATGATTACCGGAATTTGGCAATCTTTTGGTATTGAGATGGGCCCTTTAGGGGGTGAGAGGGGGGGGTGAATTTGGCACTGAATCGATCTGCCAGTACATTGGCAAGATCCTTGGGATCAGTAGATTTAATGCCATTCTGTTGTGGCTCAGAGCATATCTGAGCATTGCCATTTAGATTCTTGACATAACTATAGAATGCCTTGTGGTTGTCTGGAATTTTTGGCAATTTTATTTTCGTAACTAACTTTGGAGGATTTTATGAGGGAGCTCAGCTTCTTACTGAGGCTGGTAAGGGAGTTTTTTGCATCCTGGGATTTTCCTCTTTTCTGCAACAGTTTATTTCTTCTGTTGTATAGTTTGTTTATGGCAGGGGACCACCAGATTGGCTTCCTTTTTTTTGGAGGAGAGCATCTTGGTTCTATTTGGGATGGCACAATTCATGCACGAGTGGATATGCTTGTACAGTGCCTTAGTGTAGGATTCAGCAGTCGAACCTTCAGCTCCCGTCTGCATGGGTGTCATGAAGTTTGTCACTTCAGACTTGAGTAGCATGAAGTTGGCTTTGGAGAAGTTTTTTATGGAGGTTTCCTTACTGGGGAGTGGGGATGGGATGTGAATGTCAAGGGTGATTTGCTTATGGTCAGACCTGACCAATGAGGAGGTGACCACTGGTGTGGAGCATCTATCTCCCATGTTGGTAATGACCAGGTCTAGGATATTAGAGCCCCTGGTGGGACAATGGATTAGTTGATCCAGGGCGTTGGAATTTATGAATTCCAAGAACCATTGGGAAAAGGTGTTGGTACCCGAGTAGTTTTCCCAGTTAATGGCAGGGTAGTTGAAATCACCCAGTATTAGGGTGTTTGGTTGTATCTTAATATTTTTCGGTATGTTTAGAAAGGTATAGTGAGAATCTTGGGGCATGGTGGGGGATCTATATCAAGCTACAATTTGGATTGCAGTCTTACCTAGTGTTAGTTGCACCTGGAGAATTTCTGATGCATTGTGTTGGGCAACTAGCCTGGAGGTGTAAATATCCTTGGTGAATATGGACACTCCTCCACCTTTAGTGTTTTGGTCTTGGTTTGGTGGTCAAAAAGTGTGGTAAGAGTTGTAGCCTGGTATTGCAGGGGTGCTCTCTGGAACCTTGAACCAGGTCTCAGTTACCGCACAGATATCGATGTTGTCCATTTTTTAGGAGGGCCTCGAAAGAGTGCATTTTGAGGTTTAGACTTCTAGCATTGAGTAGCATTACCTTCATATTTTGCATGCTTGTACCTGTTACGGTGGTGGTTTTGTCATTTGAACCTTGCCTAAAAAAGGCACTATAAGGGTGGCAAGAGCTTTAGCCAGTAACCTGAATCCCAGGGGTGACAGGTGCAGACCATCTCTGGCAAAGCATAGTGGTTTGTCGATCATGTTGTCCCAGGCAGACAGATACTGGATCCCCTTTGAATGTCACCAGAAGCCTAGCCAATTAGTCAATCATTTTGTCTTTATACTGTGGTATCATTCTGGTATCATTCTGGGTGAAGGCAGGATGCTACTCAGGGCTAGGATCATACTTGCCTGGGCCACTTCGGGTGCCAGGATCTGCCACTTAATGCATGCACTCAGGTCACTCCACAACAAGTACAAATATGACTCTGTCATTGTCCATGTTGGTGTGAATGACCTGAGACATACCTCCCTGGACTACATGAAAAGGGACATGGAGGAGCTGTCCGATCTTGTAGCCCAGGCAGGTATGACCCTAGCCCTGAGTAGCATCCTGCCATCACCCAAAATGATACCACAGTACAAGGACAAAATAATTGACTTCAACAATTGGCTAAGCTTCTGGTGTCATTCTAAGGGGATCCAGTATCTGTCTGCCTGGGATGACATGATCGACAAACCAGGATGCTTTGCCAGAGATGGAATGCACCTGTCACCCCTGGGATTCCAGATACTGGCTAAGGCTCTAGCCACCCCTAAAGTTCCTTTTTTAGGCAAGGTTCAAATGACAAATTCACCACCATAACAAGTACAAGCAAGCAGAATCTGAGGGTATTGCTACTCAATGCTAGAAGTCAAAACCTCAAAATGCACTCACTTGAGGCACTCTTTAAAATGGAGAACATCGACATCTGTGCAGTGACAGAGACCTGGTTCAAGGCTCCAGAGAGTACCCCTGCATTACCAGGCTATAATTCATACCACACCTTTCGGCCACCTAACCCGGACTGAAACACTAAAGATGAAGGTGTGTCCATATTCATTAAGGATATCCACACCTCCAGGCTAGTTGCTCAGCATAATGCATCCGAGTTTATCCAAGTGCAACTAACTCTGGGCAAGACCACAATCCAAATTGTAGCTTGCTGCAGATCCCCCACCATGCCCCAGGATTTCCACTCCTCATTTCTTGATACACTGGAAAATATTAGGGTACAACCTAACACCCTAATAATGGGTGATTTCAACTATTCCACCATTAACTGGGAAAACAACTCATGTACCAACTCTTGTGCTCAATGTTTTCTGGAATTCATAAATTTCAATGCCTTGGATCAACTTATCCCCCCCCTCCCCCCCACCAGGGGTAGCAATACCCTAGACCTGGTTATTACCAACATGGGCAAACGGTGTTCCACACCAGAGGCCAATTCCTCGTTGGTCAGATCCGACCACAAGCTAATCACCCTAGACATCCACATCCTTCCCCCACCCCCATTAGGGAAACCACCGTAAACAATTTCTCCAAAGCCAACTTCACTCTTCTTAAGACAGAAGTGGCAAACTTCACGACACCCAAGCTGACGGACAATAGAGGTATGACTGCCAGATCCTACACAAATGCACTTTATAAGCACTTACACTAGTGCATGGATCATGCAATCCCTAACAGAACGAAGATGCTATCCTCCAAAAAAATGAAACCAATCTGGTGATCCCCTGCCATAAACAAACTCTACAACAGAAGAAAGAAACTGTTGCAAAAAAGAGTAAAATCCCATGATTGGAGAAACTCCCTGGTCAGCCTCAGTAAAAAGCTAAGATCCCTCATAAAATCCTCCAAAGCTAGTTACGAAAACAAAATCGCCACTGACTCTAAAGACAACCACAAAGCATTCTATAGCTATGTCAAGAATCTCAATGGCAACACTCAGGTCTGCTCTGAGTTACAGCACAATGGCACTAAATATACAGAACCAACTGATATTGCCAACAACCTGGCAGATAGGTTCAGTGCTAACTTTTCCCCCCTCTCATCCCCTAAAGGGCCCATCTCTATACCAGAAGAATATAAAGTTCCTGTAATCACGACTGCACAAGTAAAATAACTCACTCTCCAAAGCCAAGAACACAGCATCCATGGGACGTGACAACATCCCAGGCTGCATTCTACATGAACTACAGAACGAACTGGCACCCCACCTAAGTACCATGTTCAATCATAGCCTCACCTCAGGCTATGTGCCCACTGAATGGCGCACAGTGACGGTTATCCCACTCCACAAAGGGGGAGCCACCACGGACTCCGGAAACTACCACCCCATTAGCCTGACAAGCCTGGTCTGCAAGGCTATGGAACGTATCATCATCATCATGGAACTTCGAAACAATGACATTGGTAATCTCTAAACTCAGGACACACCCAGTTCGGGTTTGTAAAAGGCAGATCATGTCTCCTAAACCTGATAGACTTCTTTGAAGCAGTCACCAAAGCCATAGATGAGGGTAAGGTGGTATCCTTGCAGCAGAGGTAAGACGTGTAATTACATCAACAGTTCTAGCTTGTTTCAGCATCCGACTACAAAAAGGGTTTATAACTTTGAACTCTATGTAGACTGTATTTCTTGCAATCTAGTTTATTTGGCACTATGTGAGCAATGTATTTGTTTCTACATTGGAAAAATTAACAAAGCATTTAAAGTACGTATTCTTCATTACTTAAACGATAAGCGGTATGCATCTAAAGAAGAAACAAATTACGTTAGCCCGACATGTTATACATAGTCCAACACATAAATTTTGCTTCATGGCAATCCAACTTGTCACAGATAATTTGAGGGGAGGGAATATATCCAGTTGAACTAAGTACATGATAATGCAATGGATAGCCAGGTTACAATCAGAAAAAGAGCCTGGACTAAATGGTGTGGTCCCTTTAAAACCGACAGTCAGAAGGTGGAGACTGATGAGATAAGACCTTTCAATTGGTGATTACCCTTTAAAAGGCGCCAAAGGAACAGGAAATAACAGGATCTGAAGAATGCTGATTAAGCTGAAAGCACTTGTCCATTGTTTTGGATTTCTTTGATTTACTTGCAAGTTTTTTCTTTATCATCTTTGGGACTTAAACTTTAAGCTTGGATTTTAGTGTTTTAATTAAAGTTTTTGATTTCAACAGTTCCGCCTAGTAACAAGACCTTTTTATTCTAAGACTGCAACTGTCTCTGTCAGTAATTCAACCCAGTGACTCAAAAAACTCAGGCACGTGTAAGGCTTACATTCTAGCTTATAACCTGGCTACTACCTTCCTGCTAATGAACAGGCCCAAGAAAGACAGCCTGAGGACTCAACTAAAAACACCATTAGGTAGCACTGAATGCTCCCTTCAAGCAGTTGTTCTCTGCTGTGAGCAAAACATAGAAGCCTATCTCTTTCATTTTGGACTTGACTCTAATCCAATGTGACAGACTCCCTTTAACCTCTCCCTTCTAAGCAATGGGTCACCTACAAGTAAAACCTGAGGACATCCCAAAAACATCCAAATTCTATCCCTCAGTACTTCCTTCTTAAAGGAGGATGCAACCTGACCCAGAGACTGACCAGACTCTGGAATAGACTGCCCATACATGTCAAGCAGAGCACCTCTTTGGCCCTCTTCAAAAGAAACCTTGACGATTGGATGGGAGAGAGGAAATTCACCCCGGGGATCACATCAGTCACCCTCCTAGACAGGGGATTCAGGGAAGTAAATATTGTGGGAAGAAATAGCCAGGAAATTGCTATGGCTAGGCTTATATAGGCCCTAGGGCTGATAGCCTAGTACCAACCTATGAGCCTATGAACACATCCTAACCAATCTGAACATAGCATGACAGGTAAAAACACCTGTCAAATCAAGCTTAGGTTAGCTGAAGTCTAGCAAAGCCAAAAACTTTACATCGGAGGTCTTGGCTTTTTGGTAATCCCCTCAATCAGACTGAGCAGATGTAGAAAAGACAATCTGAAAGCCACGTGGAAAGAGCAACTTTGCAGACACTGCAACCATGATCATTAATTGTAAAAGATTTGAAAATTTGTGAATCTTTTCTTTGGCCACAGCATTCGCAGGTAGGTTGGTATCCATCTGGTAGTAAAAAGCAATGTAGTGGCCTAATGGTTAAGGTGTTTGCCTTACAAGCACAAGGTGCAGGGTTTGAGTCTCACAAGGGATAATTGGCTAAGCTTAAAATGGCTCACAAGGGCAGATAGCTTAGTATGAATCTATGAATCTAAAAAAAAAAAAAAAGTAATGCAGATAGCAATTCACTCTGTAAAATGTCCATCTTCTGTGATGTGAACTCTTCCCCTACCCATACTGAAGGAGAAATGGAAGTTATGTACTTATCATAACACATGATCATTTCATTCATGTCAGATATAATTTATGGATCCATGAGCCACTTGTTTGATCTGGCACAGCAACACTACTGCTCCAAACTCAAAAGCTTTTAAGAATTCCCTTCCTATAATTCACCAGTGCCAAAGATTAACACAGACTTTTTTGATGCCAAAATAAGGAGCCTATTGCAGTGTGCAGTACTGAGTGAAAGTATCCTTCAGGTGTTACAATGACAGCAGGATGGGAGATGGGGTGCATGTTGTTATATCACACGGACATGAATGAAAGGACACAGTGTTATTGTAAGTATGTAACTTCCATATCCTAGTCATTTAGTCCACCCAGCTACATATCCATGTAGTCCATCTGATTCCATATCCTATTAATTTAGTCCATCCAATCTGATTTATGTGTCAAAATCCCAAGCTACTTTAAATTAGGTAGCATCATGGCAGGAGACCTTTAAGAACACAGGCTCCAAACAAAGCCCTCACTCTAAAAATAGAATCTAAATTGTAGTGCTTAATGAAGGTGTGCATAGATAACCAGGTTGCAGCAGAACAATTGTCATCTGTTGAGGAACATCTGAAGAAAGTTGTTGAGGTAGCCACTGATGTACTGGAATTGGCGTTATGTGTGTTGGCAAAGGGTGGTTATGGACTGAGTAGACATAGGAAATTCGATCTGAAATCCACATGAAAACAGTAACTTTGGAGACACTGCAACCTTGCTTATTAGCTGTGAAAGAGATGAAAAGTTGTGAATCCTTTCTGAAGAATTTGGTTCTATGAAGCTAAAACCTATAAACATCCAGGGAATGGAGAATATACACCTTTGCTGACATGGTTTGGAGAAAAATGCTGGCAGGTGAATAGGCTGAACCATGGTTGCCTCAAAAGCCACTTTGGGCAGGAAGCATGGATTTGTACATAGGGCTACTCTGTACAAAGGTAATAATGAAAAGTGTCTGAAGTTCAGATACCCTTCCCCTCATAATGTATGGCCATGGGAAAACAAGGTGCTCCAAGAAAGGAATTTCAGCAGAGTTGCAGATGCTGGCTCAAACTGAGTTTTTTTTTCAAGGACTCCAACAAAAATTTTCCCAAGGTAGAACTGGTTCACTGATTGGTGACCTGAGAAGGAAAACTCCTTTTAGATAGGCTTCACAGTGTTTGTGAGAGGCCAATGAGCAGTCCTGGTAAACCATGCAAAAATTAGAAATGGCTGCTAATTTGAACTCTAATACTAGAGGAACTAGTACCTATATGCACTAGACAGCACAGAACATATTGCAGAGATACCCAAAAGGAGTCAACGTCTTGTGATGATGTCTAAATAAATGGTTTTCACTTTCTGCGATACAGCTTGAGTGTGGATTCCTTTGGGGCAGTGGACAAAATACTAACCACATCAGATGAAAAGGCTGGGTTGCTGACCATCACTAGAATTGCAGTATGCAATTGATTACTTTAAAGTTAAGATACAGATGAGGCTTGCCAGAGGGGTGTGAAAGCAGACCCTGTGTTGAATGCAACATACAGGGGAGAAGTCCCTGAGAAGGGAAAACCAGATCTGCCTGTGCCAAAAGAGGGACATGAATATGACAGATGCCTTGCATATGAATGCTTTCTGTGGAAATCTAGGGATCAAGGGTAAGGGTGGAAAGGCATAGATTATACTGATGGGCCACTGCTCGACTACAGCATCTCTTAGTGACTCTTCCTGTTAAGGGATCATGGCAAAATACCTGCTGCACTTGGTGTTGTCAGGGGAAGCAAAAGACTGCAGCAAGAATGGCCCCAGTGATGGAATGTTTGCTGTGCTACAACTGGATTGAGAGATCACTTATGAGGCATTAGGATCAACCTGCTTTTAGACCATCTACAAGGCACCTGAGCTCCCCCAGAATGTGTGCTGCCAAAAGAAAGTGATGCAAGGCCATCACTTATTCCCAAAGACTCACTGCTTCCTAATATAGGAGAAATTACCTGGTTTCTCCTTGCTTGTTGATATACCAAACTGCAGTTGTGTCCGTTTAGATATAAACCACCAAACAGGAACACAGTCTTGAATTTCCGGAAATGGTAGGAGAACTGCCTGCATCTCCAGGACAAGATTGTGAAGACTGGCCTCTACAGGAGTTAATAACTCTTGGACCATCCTCTCCTTGCAATCATTCCCCCACAACAGGGAGGAAGCATCCATGGTAACTACCACTTATGTAGGCTGAAGAAGAAATTCTCTGAATTCTTTGCTGGAATGCACATGGGACTCTAAACATCACTCTAAGTGTTGTATGAAAATATTGGTTGCAATGATCTGAGTTGATGGGTTGAAAAAACTGAGACCATTGCATTCAGAGGAGCCACTGAAGGATTCTCAAATGATAACAAGCCAGTAGACCAAGAACCATGAGCACTAAAGTAGCTGTAAGAGATGAAGTCTGGAGAATGCTCTGGACAGCCACTTTCATTGTCTGTATTGTTTAATGACAGAGACTAAAGTTGTCATGTCCAGTTGACATCCAATGAACTGGATTATTTGAGATCAATGTAAGAATGACTTCTGATAATTTAATAAACTGTCCAAGGGCAGAGAGAGTCTTAGTAAACAGTCCTTGTCTTTGAGCAGGGACACCATTGTTGGGGCAGCTAGTAGGTAATCCAGACAGTTAAGATCCTGATTCTCTGAAGGAGCAAATAACTGCCATTCAGTTGGTGAACACAACTGGTGAACACCCAGGAATTGTGATGCCACCAAACAGCATAACTCAAAATTGAAAGTGACTGGCTCCAAGATCATAGCATAAAAATCTTGGAGATACTTTGGCTATCTTGATATGGAGATAAGTATGCTGAAGATCCACTAAGCATATCCAATCAATTACCCTGAGACAAGGTAGAACTAACTACACTGTGACCATCCTGAATTGGGTCTTTTTGACATAACTGTTCAACTATCTGAGGTCCAAGATGGGCTGGAGGTCCCGACTCTTCTTTTGAACCAAAAAGAACCTGGAATAAAACATGACCCTGTCTGGTCTGGTGGGATATCTTGAATGGCTCTTGTGTAGTAAGGAGATTTCTCTTTTTTCTACTTCTAATAATACCTCTCAACCATATCAAATTCCTCATTTTTTACCGGCTTTGAGGTCCAAATAATGGAATGCCACAAGTTCCCAAGTGGCCCCCTTAATTCTTGAATTTCCCGGCTTTTTTTTTTTGGCTGATGTCATCACATGCAGAGGCATGCGCGATGACATCAGCTTCATGAGCAGCCTGCCATCCTGTCAGAATTCGGCTGAGGGCAGCTGAGTGGGTGAGTGTGTTTGTTTATGTTTATGTCAGCACGTGTGTTGCTGCAGTCATATTTCGCACGCTGCAACAGCTCTTCCCTTCCCAGAGAGAATCAACAGAGAGGGATGGCCACCTGGGACACACATATGCACATAAGTCAGGCAGCGGACCATTCGAGAGACTTCTGAGAAGGAAAGGGATGATTTCCAAGAACAATGACAAGAGTGCATGGACTTTGCAGTGCAGCTGGCCTTCAAAGCGGGAGAGGTAACTACTTCCTGTGTATAATGGATGGTTATACATACCTATGTAAAGCAGCACATAAAAAACGTGAGTAAATGAACCTACACTATGAAGCTGCTAGGATTGCTACAATTTGTGAGGAACCCCTTATTCTGTTTTCCCAGTCATAGCTACACCAAAATAAAGATTTGCCTGTGAATTCTCAGCCGGGGTTGAGGTTACCTGTAAGCATCACTGCATTCCGGTGAAGCTGGTTATAGTACCCTTTCTGTTAGTAGGTTGTGATTATTTATTTAAGTAGCTATTTATGCAGATGCCTATAGTACCCTTTAGTAGGCTGTGAATACTTATTTGCCAACCAGCTACAAGCATAGTGAAAAAATAATGTTCTTGAACGACTGACTTCGTCTGCTGTCTCGAGCTGCTTCCTGGCCTGAGAGGGGTTCCAGCTTGAAGAAACAGCTTATTTGTAGTTCATTTACAATAAAGCTAGCTACTATGATTTGATTTATTTCCTTGAGGTGTGCAGCTATTGCCCTGGCACTGAGAAGCATGCTACATTTTATTTGCCTATAACTCGGAGCTCACAAATACTATTGCAATCAATGCACGTGTATTTTGGTCACGTCCTTATTCTTTACAATATTCTTAGTGTGGATTGCTTTAATGTTTTGTGTACAGATATCTCATGCTGAGCCCTAGACTTAATGAGCATTTAATCATACATGCCCTTCAAATGTCATAGGCATGAATTAGAGAAAAAGGAACCCATTTAAAGTAACGAATAATGTTCCTTTTAGCTTATGAGTATGGTTCCTCATTTTGAGTATTAGAGTCCACCATTGATGTTGTTCCACAATGAAAGTGTCTGACATACAGTCATTGATGCTACTATTAAATCATATTAATTCATCTAAAACACTGTAGTATAAAGTAACAGATTGTAACCATGTTGTGAGCTTCCTAGTTGAAGCTGTTAGTAAGTGTTGTATATTTTGCCCAGTTAGTTGTTTAAATTCATTGTCTGGGTAGGTGAGCTAGTCATTTGACCCTTTTTGGCTACGTCTTCCTGGGTACAGTAATACAAAATTTACATAGATATGACAACACAAATACATGGCTAACTGGTTAATTGCTTTGACTATGGTGTATGGGCTCCTGGGTTGAAGACCTGGGACTGACATTTATCCCAGAATGATACCACAGTACAAGCAGAAAATGATTGACTTCAACAATTGGCTAAATTTCTGGTGTCATTCTAAGGAGATCAAGTATCTGTCTGTCTGGGATGACATGATCGACAGACTTCGATGCTTCACCAGAGATGGCCTGCACCTGTCACCCTAGGGATTCCGGATACTGGCTAAGGCTCTTGCCACCCCTATAGTGCCTATTTTAGGCAATGTCCTGAAGACAAAATTACCACCATAACAGCTACAAGCAAATAAAATCTGAGGGTTATGCTACTCAATCCTAGAAGTCTAAATCTCAAAATGCACTGCACTCCTTAAAATGGAGAACATCAACATCTGTGCAGTGACCGAGACCTGGTTTAAAGCTCCAGAGAGCACCCCAGTGCTACCAAACTATAATTCATACCACACTTTTCGGCCCCTAAACTTGGACTGAAGCACTAAAGGCAGTGGTGTCTCCATATTCATAAAGGATATGCACACCTCCAGACTAGTAGCCCAACATAATGCATCATAGATACTTCAGGTACAACTAACACTGGGTAAAACTGCAATCCAGGTTGTAGCCTGCTATAGATCCCCCACCATGTCCCAAGACACTCACTCTACATTCCTAAACACACTGGAAAACATTAGGGTACAACCCAATACTCATACTGGGAGACTTTAACTACCCTTCTATTAACTGGGAAAATCATTCATGTACCAACACACTTGCTCAATGTTTTCTGGAATTCATTAATTCCAACACCCTGGACCAACTAATTCTTATCCCCACCAGGTGTAGAAACATCCTTGACCTGGTCATTACTAACATGGGAGATAATTGCTCTACACCAGTAATCAACTCCTCCCTGGTCAGATCTGACCACAAGCTAATCTCCACGGATATCCACATCCCACCCTCACCCCCCCCCCCAAAGGAAACCACCATAAAAAACTTCTCCAAAGCCAATTTTGGGCTTCTAAAAACAGAGTTAGCTAACTTCACGACACCCATGCAAATGGAAAATAGGTGCATGACTGCTGAATCATACACCGATGCACTGTATGAGCACATACACAAGTGCATGCAACGGGCCATACCAAACTGAACCAAGACGCTCTCCTCCAAAAAAAGGAAGCCAATCTGGTGGTCCCAATATACTCTACAAAAGAAGGAAAAACTGTTGTAGAAAAGGGTGAATTCCCTAGACTGGAAAAACTCCCTTGTTAGCCTCAGCAACAAACTGATATTCCCTCATCAAATCCACTAAAGCTAGCTACGAAAACAAAATTGCAACAGATTCTAAAGACAACCAAAGGTATTCTATAGTTTTGTCAAGAATCTACATGGCAATAATCAGATCTGCTCTTAGTTACAGCACAATGGCAATACATATACAGAACCAACTGATATTGCCAACATACTGGCCGACAGGTTCAGTGTGAACTTTACCCCCCTTTCACCCCCTAAAGGGCCTATCACAATACCTGAGGAATGCCAAGTCCCTATTATCACAGGAAAAAACTGCACTATCCAAAGCCAAGAATACAGCTTCCATGGAACCTGATAATATCCCCGGCTGTGTTCTACATGAATTATAAAGTGATTTGGCACCACACCTGAGTACCCTGTTCAATCACAGCCTCACTTCAGGCTTTGTTCCTACCAAATGGCGCACTGCTACGGTCATCCCACTCCACAAAGGGGAAGTGACTACAGACCCTGGGAACTAGTGCCCCATTAGTCTGATGAGTCTGATATGTAAGGCTATGGAGCGCATCATCATGGACCTTATAAATAAGGACATAGGGAATCTCCAAACTCTGGACCCCATGCAGTTTGGGTTTGTGAAAGGTAGCTCATGCCTGCTCAACCTGATAGACTTCTTTGAGTCTGTCATCAGAGCTGTGAATGAGGGCAAGGTAGTTCACACAGCCTACCTAGATGTTGGCAAGGCCTTCGACACCATCCTTTACTCAGGAATCATAGATAGACTCACTAAACTAGGTATAAACCCCTATTGTCATAAGATGGATTGCCAGCTGGCTCACTGATAGAACCCACATTGTGAAAGTAGCGGACTCCAAATCTGACTACCGACCAGTTACAAGTGGTGTCCCACAGGGATTGGTCCTAGGTCCTCTCCTGTTTGGCATCTACTTCAGTTCAAGCCAACCCAAAGGGACTCTGGCTGACCAAGTTCGCAGATGATTGAAAACTGGGGGCCATTACTGATTCTCCAACTAATGTAGACATTCTACAAAAAGGCCTCACTGACATCAATGACTGGTGCCAGAACCATGGCCTTAAGCTC
This sequence comes from Protopterus annectens, assembly GCF_019279795.1. Classification (NCBI taxonomy): domain Eukaryota; kingdom Metazoa; phylum Chordata; order Ceratodontiformes; family Protopteridae; genus Protopterus; species Protopterus annectens. The sequence continues at coordinate 1,713,535,791 of NC_056733.1, forward strand.
AATGCCAAAAAGTGCATTGTCATTCCCTTTGGGAAAAATTCAGTGCCTACGAACTACCACATAGGTGGTAGTCCACTAAACACCAAAGGTGTGATAAGAGACCTGGAGACACAGGTTGACAGCAACCTCTCCTTTGATAACCACATTGCCACTGTAGTCAGAAAGTCCTTCTATGTGGCACATCTCATTACAAAAGGTTTTTCATCCAGGAAGAAAGAGGTCACAATCCCTCTCTACTCATCCCCCATTAGACCTATCTATTATAGAATACAATGCCCCATTTGGTATGTACCTCACTAGACACCTACAACAACTGGAATGGCCACAAAAATACCTCACTAAGAGGATCTTAGGCCTTAGACACATGATCTATACACAGACTCAAAAAACTCCAGCTATAATTTGTCGTAGAGGCAATCTCGGCTTGACCTACATAGCCATGTCTGACCCAGAGCTGCTAGATATGCTACACCTAAAGAAATCCCTCCATACCACATGCTCCAGGGATCTAAATCTCATTACCACAATAAACAGAACATGCTGGAGGGACAGGTTCCTAACCCACAGACTTCCAATACTCTGGAACAAACTTTCCATTCACGTCAAGCAGAGCACTTCACTGGCCCTCTTTAAGATAAATCTTGACAAGTGGATGGGCAATAGAAAGTTCACCCTGGGGATCACTGCAGTGGCCTTGCTTGACAGGGGTACTGGGAACTAACTTTGGGCGGCATGATGCCAGGGAATCTTCTTGTGCTAGGCTTATATAGGCTCCAGGGCTGTTAGCCTAGTACACACCTATGAACCTATGAAAAGAACATGCTTGAACTAACCCTGTCAACAAAAGACAGACAAATAAATAAATAAACAAACACTGTTATCATGCTGGGAAAATACTGCAAGCAAGTTAAGACAGCGTATAAACATACCTAGTTATACACTCAGTTATTAATATACAAGGAATTTGAGTGGAGTCCTGTTTCTTGACCAGTATCACAAAAACATAAATATTTGGCTTCCTCAAAGAAAGAGAGAATTTTAAAGCTTTTTAAAATGCTTCTGTTGTACAGATGCACTTATTATCATCAGTAGACAGATATTCCCACAATGCAGGCCATGCTATTAAGAAGGCGTTCTCACCTATGTTTAGTTTGTATTTAGGTCTAGAAAGGGTAAGATCATGTTCTTGGCTGTTTCTAAGAGTATAGTTTTGGTCTTTCAGTGGTAATTTCCATTTGAGAGGAGGGCAGTACCCTGTTTTAAGAATTTTGAAAATTAGTGTTCCTAGAAGGAGAGTGACACTATTTGGTACTGGGAGCCAGTGCATTGCATGAAGTACGTCACAATGGTGTTTTCTTAGGTATTCTTTTTTTTAATCTCCTAGCTAACCAATCTTTAATTCTGCTGTTTGTAGTTTTTGACAATTATAGATGGAGAGTGCATGCTGAGTTGTGGCAGTGCATATTCTAGTTTAGGGAAAGAGAATATTTTTGGCAATAGATTTGCCGGTAGTTGGGGATAGTAAGTGGGAATTTTTTTTCCTTTTTGATGACCTGGTTAGTCCCACTAGACTAGTAGCTTCTTTTCAGTGGAGACCCAAGGGGGGGTATTAATGCTACTAGGGGAGATTTGGCCAGGCTTTATAATTATTTATATATGACAGCCCGGATGACTCCTGTTACATCTGGAGTTCCTAAACTCCGCAAGGATATAAATAATCCACCTAAGTGTTCTATTGTGGACGGGAAAAATTAATTTACTTATTCTTGTGCTAAATTCCTGGATTATAAATAGAAAGATCTGTTAAAGGATGAAAAACAAATTTGTAAAGACTCTTGGAGTTTTTTTAAGTATGATTAACCATATGGATTTTAGAGCTGCTGATATATTTTTGACTATTGATGTTAAAGATTTATATGCAGCCATACCATAGCATATAGGAATTCAGTGAGTGACTGATTTTTTTATTAATGAAGGATTTAGCACAGGAAGATGTTAACTTGTATGAGGAACTGTTGGATATTGTCCTTATACTGGCTTCTGCCTCTCCACTTCCCATGTCCACTTGTTTCTGTTCTGTTCAGTTTATCCAAGCTGTGCCTGCAAATGGTGTGTTGCGATCAGTACACTACCCCAGTAAACAAACTAAATAAATAAATTATTGGATTGCTCATTTCTCACCTACTCTTTCTTTCTCTCTCTTTCTTCCTATTCCATCCACTGCATAACAGTCTCCTCTTTACCTTCCTGATGCTGCTCTTGGCAATACCTTTCAGTACAGTGATACAACACCAAACCAAATCTAAATTGTCCTTAAGTAACATTTAAAGTGTTATAATTTATTTCTTTCACTTATTTATTTATTTATTCTTTGTTGACTGGGCTAGTCATATTAGGTTAGTGGCCTAATACAAGTTAATTTTATTTTTACATAAGAGAATTGTATTTTAGTTTTATACAGGTTGAAAGTTCTACACAAGTTCAGATGTTAATAATATAAATAAAACAGTTTTGTTCTGGTTTATATTTTCTGTTATTTAATGAAAAAGCCTGAAGCGCAGCCGCGGTTACTTTTATTTTTATAAAAGAAAATTGTATTTTTGTTTTGCACAAGTTAAAATATTAATATAAAAAACAGTATTGTTATTCTGCTTATTTGGAGTTTCATGATCATATTTTGGTTTTCTGTTCTTCAGTTTGCATTTAAAAGCTGGTATCCCACAATTCTATCAAAGTGGGTGGGGTTACATAATTATGTATGCAAATTTTATGTTAATCAGCATACAGATTTGTAGCTCTTTTTCATGGGCCTTTGTCCAGATTTTTGATGTTTCCAGGTTGTGAAGTATGCTTCTAATTTAGAACTTTTGAAAGTGGCATTTCTAATCATGCAGGGGACTGGGAAAAAGGTATTCAATAGCCTCTAGATATTATCCCTCTTACGCAACTGTCCGGAGTGACAGCCATCCACGTGACAGTAGAGGGATAAGTGACCTCTAACTGGCATCAAAGGGAAGCAGGTGGGAAGCCCCTCAAGAACGGTGAGGTTGCCTGTTGGAAAAGATCCATAATATCCCTGGTTGTGCAGACCCCAACAGCCTCTGGGCCAATATCAATTGAAGGGGCTGCCTCTGCCTCATCTACTCCATCAGAATTTGTGTTGAGTGGCTGTCACCTGGATTTTCTAAACCAGAGTGATTTTGGGCCCTTCTGATTCCTGCTATATGATCTTTGTGGAGCTACAAATTTCACTCTAATAACAGAATATGTTTTGCCATCTTGGTTGCACTTCTGCATCATCATCTTCTTCTTTCAGCTGTTCCCATTAGGGGTCACCACAGCAGATCTTCTGTTTCCATTTCTTCCTGTCCTCTGCATCATGCTCTTTCACACCAACCACCTGCATGTCCACTCTCACCACATCCATAAACCTTATCTTAGGCCTTCCTCTTTTCCTCTTACCTGGCAGCTCTATCCTTAGCATCCTTTTCCCAATGTACCCAGCATCCCTCCTCAGCACATGTCCAAACCAACGCAATCTCACCTCTCTTGCTTTGTCTCCAAACTGTCCGACCTGAGCTGACCCTCTAATATACTGATTCCTAATCCTGTCCATCCTAGTCACACCCAGTGCAAATCTTAACATCTTTAACTCTGCCACATCAAGCTCTGACTCCTGCCTTTTCGTTAATGCCACCATCTCCAACCCATATAACATAGCTGATCTCACTACCCCTCTTGTAGACCTTCCCTTTCACTCTTACTGGTACCTGTCTGTCACAAGTCCCTCCTGACACTCTTCTCCACCCATTCCACCCTGCCTGCACTCTCTTCTTCACCTCTCTTCCACACTCACCATTACTCTGAACTGTTGATCCCAAGTACTTAAACTCATCCACCTTTACCAACTCTACTCCCTGCATCCTCACCATTCCTCTACCCTCCCTCACATTTACACATATATATGCACTCCTGCATTTTCTTCTTTTGCAGATATACCAAACTAAGATCCTTCAAATGGGATGTTTGTGAATGATGCTTTAAATTCTGCAATATCTCACAGCTGCAGCCAAGTCTGGCATCTCATAGCTATGCCTGTACTGGCTGTCCTAGCCACTCCATTGGCTACACCGTACAGCAGACACAAACAGGTCTGAAATGTTGATCATCGTGCTCAGGGATGTCTCCAACTGATTCCGTAGGTCCAATGTACTAGGCCTTCACAGAGTGGCAAGAGCTTGTTGAATTATATCTCCCTATAAGCAGTTCATGTGAGTGGGGTAGTTCAGGGCCCTAAATGGGAAGATGCCCAAAACATATACCTACTTTCCTAGTTTGTCCATAGCCCTAAACTTAAGGGGATAGACAGTAGTTGTATCATCTGTCATGCTATTGTTTGGTTGCTACTGCCATAATGATGGAATCCACAGTTTTGTCCGGTGCTGTCTGTTCTTGGGAGGGCCTGAGAATTTTGTCTGGCTTCTAAGGCACCAATTCCCATGTATCAGTTTCCTGCTATGACAGCCTTATAGAAGGATTTATTAACTTGTCTTCTGGGGGAACCACCCAAAAAGAAGGTGTTGAGCCTATATTTATTTATGTATTTGCTTTTTCTTTACCAAGATAGTCCACTGTGCCAAACAGTACCCATTTTCAGTGGAGGCCTGGGGGAAAAGCTCCACAGTACAATAACTGACAGTTTAAAGTTATAAAGAAAGAAGAAATTACAATTAAATTGTAAAGACATTACACTCAGAAACAAATGAATAGTAAGTACAAGTTTTAAATATGAGAATATTTTAACTAAATTTACAGTTTTATACAATCAGTATAAGTAGTTACATGGAATATTGAGTATGAGGTCTACATACAGTAGTACTATTACAATACAAAGAACAGTGGTGAAAGGATGTGGGGTCAGTAGGAGATTCTATGGGAGTTTGGGCCAAGTACATTTCCAGCATGTGGAAAGGTGGGTACGGAGGGAACTTTTGAAGTGGAAGGGTTTTGAGTTGATCTAATGGTTAGAGGCAAAGAATTCCAGTTCTTGGTTATTGAGTGAGAGTAAAGGAGCTTGTGGGAGATTAGGTTTATGGATATGTAAGAGTTTCTGATCCCCTGATCTATGGGTCCTATTTGGGTAGTAGCAGTTGAATGTTGAGCTTAAGGCAGGACAGTCTTGGGGTCTGAAGAGTATTTTGTGAGCTGTGGTTAGTTGCACGTAGGAGAGGTTGTTAGGAAGTTCCTGCTATTTTAGTGAATGTAGAACAGTGTAGTGATGGGTGGAGTATTTAGAGTTATTTGTGAATTTGTCTGTTTTATTGTAGCAAGTTTCAAGTTTGAGTTTGGAGGAACTTTGCATATTTGTAAGTAGAGGGGCACTGTAGAGGAGAGAGGGTAGCAGGTATGTTGTGGGTAGGGTTATACTTGCGGATGGGCTTAGGAAGTGATTCTGCCTATAGAGGGTAACTAGTTTAAAGTATGTTTTCTGAATGTTTTGTTGTATATGACGATCAAATTTCATGTGTTCAAGTCAAAGAAAACCATTGCCATTCAGAACTAAACAGCAGTGTAGCTGAACAAAATTAAAATGCTTCATTCTCAATGCAGGAAACAGTTGCACATATAGACAGAGAAAATTAATAAAATATCACAGTAGAAATTTAATAAGTAGCAATTAGTAAGTAAAGTAGGACAGCAGTGACCCACACCCATCCCAGAACAGGAGACAAGGAAGACAAGGAACAATATGAAAATAATATTGTCAAAGTAAAATTAAAACAATAGCAGCATATCTATGACTAGACTGAATTATCGCACCGTTTGTATATTGCATTTTGCAGTCCTTCAGTGTTTAAGTGAGTTTCCTTAGTATTGCACTTGGTTATTGCACATCCATAAAATAAGCCCCTTGATAGATTAGTAATGTAACAGATGTTTTGGTTCATTTTTCCCCAAGAGTTCAACAGTCTAATGAAGAGCAGAAAGAAACTGTTTTAGTCTGGTGGTCTTACAAGGCAGGCTTCTGTATCTCCTGCCTGAGGACAGGCGAGTGTACAGACCATTGGCAAGATGTGTTGGATTACTGGAAATCGTTTTGGCCCTGTCGATGCACCGGCATTTGTGTAGATCTTCCAGATGTGTAAGGGAGGTGTCAGTGATTCTTTCTGCTCCCCCTTACAACTCTCTTTGAGAGCCTTCCAGTCCTGATTGTTACAACTCCCATACCAGACTGTAATGCTGTTGGTCAGGATCACTTTCAATGGTGCCCCTATAAAAGGTCTGAAGTATGGAGCTTGGTACTTTTGCCTTCCTAAGTTTCCTTAAAAAGTGCAAGCATTGCTGAGCTTTTTTGACTGTGCTGAATACATGGACTGACCAAGGTAAGTTCTCTGTGATATGAACACCCAAGAACTTTGTACTCTTGACCCTTTCCACTGTCATCCCTTTCATCACTAAAGGTTTGTGTGGTACTTGAGATCTTCTGAAATCAACAATCAACTCCTTTGTTTTGCTGACATTCAGTGCTAGATTGTTGCTGTCACACCAGACCAATAGTTGATCAATCTCATTCCTGTAGGCCTCCTCCTCTCCGTCTTTGAACAGGCCTATAACAGTGGTGTCATCCACGAATTTGATGATCCTATTCATTTTATGACTGACCATGCAGTCGTGTGTCAGCAGAGTGAAAAAGGAGAGGACTTAAGACATACCCCTGCGGTACTCCTGTGTTCAGGATGATACTTCCGTACCTTTTGAGGCCTTTCAGTAAGGAAGCTCAGAATCCAAGTGCATAAATGAGAAGTAGCTTCGATATCAGATTCTAAATGAACTGAAATCAATGTATAGCAGTATTGCATAGCAGTTTTTGCCTTCTAAGTGGTTCAGTGTTTCATGGAGAGATAGTGAGATGGCATCCCCTGTACTGCAGTTTGTCCTGCATGCAAATTGCAGTGTGTCCAGTGTCACAGGTAAGATTGAGGCTATATGATCTTTGACCAGCCTCTCCAGGCACTTCATTACTTTCAAGATTAAAGCAACTGGTCAGTAGTCATTCAGAGTTGTTGGCTATGGTTTCTTGGGTAGAGGAATGATAGTAATCTCCTTGAAGAATTCTGGAACACTGGCTAGATGGAGTGAGGTGTTGAAGATGTCAGTGAGTACTGGAGCCAGTTCCATCACACATTCCCTTAGTACCTTGCCCATGATGTCAGGGCCAGCTGTTTTCCTCGAGTTGACACACTTTAGGGTTCTGGTCACACTGATTGCACTGAAGCTCAGCACCGCTGCATCCTTGTCTTCAGGTATTCTGCATGCTATTGTTTTGTTGTCAGCATCAAACCTACTGAAGAATTTGTTCAGTTGGTTCAGACACTCGATGCTTATCATCACATGAAGCTGATGTAGGCTTGTAGTCGGTGATGGTTTGAATTCCTTTCCATAGTTGCCTGGTATCCTTCTGGTCTCTGAAGTGGCTTTGGATTTTTCTGCCATAGGATCTATTTGCCTCTTTGATACCTTTGTTCAGTTTGGCTCTGGCCACACTTAAAGCTGCCATATCTTGGGATTTGAAAGCTGTGTTTCTTATTTTCAAGAGCTTGTACACCTCACTAGTTAGCCAAGGTTTTTGATTTGCCCATATGGTGATGAGTTTGGAGTTTGTTACATCCTCCACACACTTATAAATGTAAGCTGTGACCTACTCAGTATATGTGTCCAGGTCAATATGGTTGTTTGTCGCAGCAGCCTCTCTAAATACTGACCAGTCTGTATAGTCAAAGCAGTTTTGTAGAGCTGAGATTGCTCCCTCAGGCCAGATATTTATTTGTTTTCTAGCCGGTGTGCTGGTTTTCAGTACGGATTTATAAGCTGGAACCAGCATGACGGCTAGGTGGTCAGAGCTCCCTAGATGTGGATAAGGTTTTGCTTTATATGCACCTTTGATGTTAGTGTAAACATTATCCAGTATATTTACACCCCTCCCCCTTGTGGCAAAGTTTACATCCTGGTGGTAGTGGGGTAATACAGTCTTTAGGTTAGCCTGATTGAAGTCTCCTGCAATTACTATTGCATTATCTGGATTTCTGTTTTGCAGGTCACTTATAGGCTGATATAAGGTGGACAGAGTGTCACTGATATTTGCATCAGGTGGGATGTAGACTGCTGTAATGCATATTCCAATGAACTCTCTTGGCAGGTAGAAGGGCCTGCATTTTAGTGACTGAATTTCAATGTTTTCTGAGCAGAAGGTGGTGGTCACTACACAGTTGCTGCACCAGTTATTAACACATATACACACACATCCTCCTCTGGACTTGCCACATAGTGACCAAATTCTGTCTGCTCTGAATAAAGTCATGCTCTACATTTACTGTGCTATCACGGATATTTTGGTTTAACCACATTTCACTAAACACAATAAATTGCTGTTTCTCACCTTGTTTTGTGATGAGAGTTCCAGTCTTAAGTAATCCATCTTACTTTCAAGTGAGCGTACATTGGCTAGTACTATGAAGGGCAGTGCAGGCCTGTGAGGGTTTACCTTCAGTCTGACTGAAATTCCTGCTCTGGTGCCTCTTTTCCTCAAACTGGTACATCTTTCCTTTTTTTGTGACTACCAGTTGCCATGAATGTGCAATCTGCTCGAAGTTTGCATTCATCTCCATGTTCCAGCAAAATCCTTAGCTGTAGTAGTTCTTGTAGTATGTTTGAGCTTACAGGCCTCACTGTAAGAAGCTGATCAAACCCACAGCATAACAAGAATGGTGATCCAATTTTTAACAGATTCTCAGCACTGTAACTTAATAATCACTGTAATCAATAGTGACTACGAGAAGTTTTGTGTGGGTAACGAGCTCTATTAATGATTTATCAAAAGAGAGAAGATGGAGAACCTGGTCTTATTTAAGGGGGTTGTTTTTTTAGGGGTGAAGAGTATGTTTTAGATTTTTGGGGATTTACGGCAAGGTGGTTGCTGTGCATCCAGGATTCGGTTGAGGAGAAGGCATTTTGAGTTAGTATAATTAAGTCTGAGATAGAGTTGGTAGAGCAGATGATGGTGGAGTCATCTGCATACAGGTTGAAGTAGTTTATGAATATACTAAATAGGATTGGTCCAAGTACGGAACCCTGGGGAACACTGGTAGTTGTGTTGAGGAAAGGAGAGATGGTGTTTTGCCATCTAACAGCCTGATGTCTTTGATTTAAGTAAATGGAGAACCAGTTTAAAGTTAGGGAGGCAAACTGATGTTAGAGAGCTGGGAGAGGAGAAGAGGGTGAGAAACGGTGTTGAAGGCTTTGGAAATGTCAAGGAAGAGGGCTGAGACTATTTTGCCATTGTCGTAGGCTCTAGTTACTGTATTCATAAATGAGAGATGGGCAGTTGTGGTACTATGGCCAGGTCTGAAGCCATGTTGTGAAGGTGATAGTAACTGGTAGTTGATATAGATACATTTTTCTAGGATTTTGTAGATTGGGAAGAGAATGGCCATGGGTCAAAAGTTAGTGATGTCTGTATTGTTGCCTCCTTTGTGGAGAGGGAAGATAAAGGCCTTTTTTCAGGCTATGGGAATGTAGGACTCTAGAATGGATCTGTTTATAAGTATGCTTATAGGGTATGAGATACTGTCAATGGCGATTTTCAGGTATTCTGAGGGAAGATTATCAGGAGCATTGGAGCAAGATTTTAGTTTTAGTAGTAGTTGTTTTATAGTTGAGGTTAGAGTGGGCTTTAGGGTGAAGGAAGAAGGGGTGGGTATTAGGTTCTTGTGGGGATTGGGAGTGATTAGGGGAGGGTGAGTGAGTGGGTGATGTAGGGTTGGGTGTGTAGAGATTTGTCTGGGAGAATTTTGCAGTGATGTCATCTATGGAGTTAATAAAGAAGGTGCTAAAACAGGTGCCTATGCCTTCTGGACTTTTGTCAGGATGAGGGCAGGGGTTGTTTTTCTTGCCTGGGTTAAGCAGTGAGGTAATGGAGCTGCAAAATCTCTTTGGGTTCTGCTGGTAGTTAGGCTGTAATTTCTGGTAATATTCTTTTTTATCTTTGTTAACTAGTTTGTTGACATGGTTGCGAAGTTGTTTGAATTTTAGAAGGTTTGTGGTATTGCCATAATTTCCAGATTTTGTCTGTAGTATGCATGAGAAATCGAGTGGATTTGGATAGCCAGAGGGGTGTTATTTTTTATTCTCTATAATCGTAGAGGTGTAAGGCTATTTAGAGTATTCAATAGCCTCAGTGAACCTCCTCCTCCTCTTTTTTAATTTTTCCAAGTCTTTTGGGTTTTAATAACCATGATGGGAATGAACCCCATTCCTAAGTCAAAGTATGATTAAAGGTCATGAAATGAATATTGTTTCAATCTTTGATACATAGAAGTGCTCTTCACAGCAGCCGCAATGTGCTCAGTAATGACTCCTTCTGCAATTCATATGGAGTTACATGAATCAATGACATATCTAAGTATGATTGTAAATTATTTTTTATAAGACCCATAGCTCCTACTACAATTGGAACTGTCTGGGTATCCTTCCACATTGCCCTTGTTTCTGCTTGCAAATCCTGGTATTGTATGACACTCTCTCTCTCTCTCTCTCTGTATGTAAGACACTGTAGCCACTGGGTGTAGCAATTTCAATGATCAGCCCTACTTTGGTCTTCTTTACATGGACTACTATTATCTGGTTTTCTTGCATCTATTTTTTGAACTGTTTGTAATGTGTGATCCCATGTGATATAAGCTTCATAATTTTCTATAATGGTTTGTGGCTCAAGTTTCCAGTGTTTTTCAGCTACTTCAATATTATAATGGTTGCACAATCCCCAATGCAACAGTCTTGCCACATTATAATGCCTTTCAGTATACGGTCCTTCTGCTATTAGTATATCACAACCAGCAACAAGATATACAACTGTTTCCAATTCTGTTTTACAAAACCTACATCTGTCTGTTTCTCCCACATGTCCAATGGACTCTGTAAGCCAATATGCACATAGTCCATTGTCTTGGGCCACCAATATTAGCCTTTTGTCTTTTGGTTTAAATTCACCTCTCCTTAACCATTTCTGGTTGTTCCAAGAGTTTCCTATACTTGAAACTATATTAATGCATTTTCCACATTTCTTCTCATCTGATCCTACACCTTATATTCTTTCCTTTGTTTTTGGCACATTCATTTGCTTCCTGATTTTTATCTACTTCTGGTTGGATTTACATTCCCACTTGATGTCAATATGCTTCTGCTAATCTAAGCAGGGAAGTCAACTCAGACTTATTCTCCTTTTTCTAAACTTTCACTACTGTTGGGTCTTGTGAGATCAGCAGATACGTATACCGTCCTACAATTGCAGATCTATACATGTAATCAATTTCGATGAGGCCCATACCTCCTTCAGAAGAACAAATATATAATCTTGCTATACACTGATTTTTAGAAATCATTTGATAAGCATGAAGCATCCTCCTTGTTTTAATGTACTGCCTATCCAACACCTTTTGGGGCCAATCAGTTATTCCAAAACTGCAAATTAGGACAGGAAGAATGAACTAGTTTATAGCTTGGACTTTGTTCCTAGATGTGAGCGCTGTTTTCAGTATTAACTTTATTCTTCTAAAATACTCCTTACTAAGTTTTATTTTCATTTGTTCATGTTTTATTGTTGATCCTTCATCATTTCCCAAATATTTATACACTTGAGTGACAATCTGTTAAATCAGTGCATTTATACACGAGTGACAATCTGTTAAATCAGTGCAATAATGCAAGTATTTATTGTTTGTCATCTGTGTCTATAGAATTTTTGTGCATTGTCGTGTTAAATGTAGTCTATGTACTGCATGCACACTGAGTCTGAAGAAACATAATTTCACTCGGTTTGCACTTTGTGAAGTGATAATAAAGTTTACTTTGACTTTGATTTCCTCTTGGCTCAAGTTCTATCATATCACATTCCTGTCCCAGTCTGGTTTCCTTAATGCTGCAGCTTTCCTGCTTTAAAGGTTGCTTTTGCACATTTGTCAAGACCAAATAACATTCTTATATAATCTGAGAAAGTTTTGACCACTTGCAATTGTACTTTCAGTTCCTTACCTGATGAACTATACAGTTTTGAATCATCCACAGAGAGAAGATAAGTCATTATGCTTTATTGTTTTCTGGGAACCAAACTGTAGCAATTACCTAATCTATTAAGTAGCAGCTTAACGGGTTAAGGGCAAGACAAAAGAGCAGTGGTGACAAAGAGTCACCCTGGAATATCCACCTTTGAATTTTTATCCCTGGAATAATAATTTGTCCTTATCATGGCTTACCTGCATAGTGGTTTGCCACTGTTTCTTGGTTGCTGTAATATAATCAATCAGTGTAGGGTGTATCTTATAAATTTTTAAGTACTTTTTTATTCATGTACATGGAATACTATCAAATGCTTTTTTGTAGGCTATCTATGCCATACTTAGATTCTTCCCCTTTTTACAGTTCTTCATTATGACTTTATTTAACAGCAAATGGTCCTCTGCTCCATATGACTTTCTTTTGTTACCCTTTTGTTATATTGCCATGATTGAGTTTTCTTCTAAATGACTATAAACTCTGTTGACATCACCTCTATGATCTGATACATTCCTCCTGGAGAAGGAACGATCAGCTCCAAGGAAGGCATCCCCAAAGTATAAAGTGTGGACAGCTTAGAGTAGGGGATTGACACAGAGGTCTCAAATCTTGAAGTCCCAGACACCAACACACCCATGTGGGAAAACAGTGATGAAGATGCTGTGACCTTGAGGTCAAGTATTCAGTCCTAAGAGTGTCTCAACCCGTACACTGTCTTAAATGGAATGAACCATATCAGGAACCTTGAGTGCCAAATGAGAAGCTAGGGATGGCACTGAAAGAACGGATCTTGGATCTAGAATTGGGTCTAAAATCACTTGTGCCGAAACCCAGACAAAAGGAGGAGCCAGATGGGGAAACACAGGGCTGGCCCTATCCTCCTCTTTGGTAGTGAAAGGGAGGACTTCGCATCTCAATCTGCATCTTGATGAAGCTTCTTATCAAGTGATCCAAATCTGCCTCACAATTACTCTTGTAGGACCTCAAAAGACCAGAAAAATGTGGTGAAAGTTGATCAAGATAGGATCATGGACAGCTTCTTCTCAGATGAAGTCTAGCTTAGAAGCCTCTTAGGTGATTTGTCTTGAATAATGGTTAGCTCCAACAGCTGTAGAACTAATGGGGACAGTATGTCTGTGTAGACGCAGAAGCTATTTCTGATCAAGGAATCTTCAGAGCCGAAGAAGGTTCTCACTTTTCAGAGCATCTCTTTCTGGACACATACTCTTTTGATATGGTTTCTCAAAAGATTGTTTTGGTTTTAGTCAACACTAGATCGGGATGCAAAAGACCCTTACTGATAAGTTTATTTCTTCAGTCCGATAAAACTCTGGGCCTGAAGGCTTTACAAATAGAATAATCCTCAGTCAAATGATTCACACCCATCCACACTACACAAGACTCATTTACGTCTTGGAGTGGTATTTTATGGCCACACTTCTGACATCTTCAGAAGGTTTTTTTCCTTTTCCATGGTGAACTAAGCACACACAAATTTACAACAAAACTGAAAACGTCAAAGAAAAATTGTGTGAATAAAGAGTATAACTACAGCTATTTTGCATATATATATATATATATATATATATATATATATATATAGATAGGCACACACATGCACATTTTATATATATATATATATATATATATATATATATATATATATACATACATATCTATGGGTCTATGTCAGATGATCAAGTTTTCAGAAACTCAAAATTCATACGGTTGAGACCACATGATGCTCATAAATAACTTCTCACAAAAGGAAAGGTAATCTGAGGAAAGTTGAAAAGATGTGCAGACTCAAATGCCCTTGTCTATTTTCCGTACATTTGGGTTTTCTAAATTACTTATGACAACATGAGAAGGAGTGAATCCCATGCTTCCCATTGCTTCCTGTTGTGAACTCATATGAGGTTAAACAGGCAAATTATAATTTCCTGTTATCATATGACACGAAATTCAAGTGCAACCATATCCCTGCAAAGGGTACCATGGGGAGACAGAGGACTGTGTCAAGCCTAGTGCTGGGTTCATGCCTTATTCCCTAAGGATTAGATCTTACACTTGTGACTTAGACTCCCAGTAGATATTAAATGGTGTACTATCATATGTTCGACACACTGAAGGTCAGATTGAAGAATGGCCGCAACGAAAGTATGCTGAATACTGGCATACCTGACAAAAACACTGAACAGCAAAACTCCCTTCTGCTAAAGACCCACGATCAAGTACCAACAAGAGTCAGGAGGGGGCAAATTTGGACAGTCTGTAATATTTTTTTTACATTCCACAGGAGAGCAAACTTCAGCTTCCAGTTCAATAATCTGTGACTAGACAGCTCAGTAAGTCATTTCCCAGATCAAGCTGATTAACCTATGTCACCAGACATTCAGATGGGAAAGCTGGGTGCTGATAGCAACCTGGATTGCATCCCTGCAGGAGTGAAAGCACATCTCCTGTGCTCCCCTCTTTCTCTACCAATAATGTCATACCACTATGTGATTTCTTTGGTCTGATGTAGGCCACATGGGACTACAGCACTTCTGCTATCTTACAAAGATCCTAAGGTTTAGCAGGCTTAAGAACCCACTAACTAAAAACAAGCTCAGTACACACAGGGACTGGAATACAATTTAGAAATGCACCCCCCCAAGGATGACTAGGATTTGATCTATACATGTTTCTGTTCCTGTGGAAATGCTCTTCTCTACACTTGAGCTTAATGCCATTAGGTGAATCCTGCTGCTGGTCTCCATAAGAGAACCACTGAATTGCTGCCATACTTTGGATACAAGGCATACCAAAAGCTTTTCCTTAAGGAGTTGAAGAAGAGCATGGCTGAACCTCTGGCAGTTACGGTATTACTCCTCCAAGAGCCAATAAAGGCAAGGTCAGTGTCAGTCTTGGCTTGTAATTTACTGGCCACAGGAATATGCTGTCAATTTACATGATGCATGAATAATAAGGCCATGCACCAATCTATGTATAAAGCCAGACAGATATCAAGCCATTTTTCTCAAAAATCCCATGCTGTCATTCACCTTAAAATAACATTCACCTATTCAACTCAAATTATCACATAAAGATAAATATAAAAAGTGGTAGTACACACGTTGTTGCTCGTTCGTCTCTAGCACATATGACAAGAAGGCTTCTGGTTTGTTTAGATGCTTTAATACATAGAAACACATCAGGATGGATAGCAGCATCTTTAAATGCGAACAAACTAGTTAACAGACAGAACTTACACACATACATGCTTACATCTCAACAGCTAACCATAAAATGGCAGTCAGGCTCGCATGTGCTCAGTATTTATACACTTGTGCAAGCCCTTGGATAGCTTCTTAAAGGTATACACACACATATCGATCTACATCCTCCCTCTTAAAAAGATTGTCCTTTATGCAAAACAATATCAGAGATAGACATGCATTACTATATACATGAGAAGCAAAACACAGTATTCATGTCCAAGTTGCTTCATATCTGCTACAGGGTTTAGAGATTCGACCATATCTTGTAACATAACAGCTGGGACCAAATTTAGCAATAGGGACAGCAGTGTACGGCTCGTATCAGGAACTTCTGGATTTGTCACAGGAATGGGAATGTCCTAAGGAATTGGAACACTGGACAACTCACTCTGAGATAAACAGTCTCTCTCACAGGTTATGTGCTGTGGTATAGGCTTAGACACTGGTCTTAAATGCTTACGATTTCACCTAAAAATTGCTCCTTCTGATTCCACAATGTATGATCTCAGCTCTGGACCAATATTCTTAATGACACCAATCCTATCATAACCTTTGGACGTTTGGATCCTTACCACTTCTCCTTCTCGTAATGGATTGAGCGATTTACTGGTCTTGTTGTAGTAGGACATTTGGGATAGGCACTTCTTCAACAGATTGGCTTTCACTGATGTGTTGACACATGGAACCAACAACTGACTACTGGTTGGTAATGTGGCTCTGGTTTGTCTCAACAGAAGTCTCTGAGCAGGTGAACTAAGATGTTTATCACGAGGAACATTTCTGAGATTCAAGAAATTCAGGAAAACGTCACTATTATCTCATTTTAACTTCTCTAGTAACTGCTTTGCCCTTTGAACTGCATGTTCTGCCAAACCATTTGACTGTGGGTACTCTGGATTACTTTTGACATGACTAAAGTCCCATTCTTCTGTAAATCTTTTGAATTGGTGGCTTATAAACTGCATGCATTATCAAAAATAGCTTTCTGCAAGTTATGAGGAACATTTCTGAGATTCAAGAGATTCAGGAAAACATCACTATTCTCTCATTTTGACTTCTCTATAACTGCTTTGCACTTTGAACTGCAAGTTCTGCCAAACCATTTGACTGCGAGAACTCTGGACTACGTGTGACATGACTAAAGTCCCATTCTTCTGCAAATCTTTTGAACTGTTAGCTTGTAAACTGTGTGCCATTGGCAGAAATAATTTTATGCCGGGTACCATGTACTACAAAATGACACTTCATCTTAGTAATGACAGTACTGGATTCTAGGCATAGAAATAGTTCAATCTTACACCAATTTAAGTAAGAGTCTACTAACACCAAATAATGTAGACCATTCCACTCGAAGATATCAGTGTCTACTGTTGACCAAGATAGTTCCAGAATCTGGTTAAGTTGAAATGGTTCCTTCTGTTGATGAGGCTTAGTACTATTGCACACTGAGCAAGACGAAGGTGCTCTCTCAATGTCTTGTGACACAGAAGGCCAAAACATTAGTTCTCTTACCCTTCTTTTGGTAGATTCAGTTCCTGGGTGACCATAATGCAAAATAGTCATGTACTCTGGTTGCAAGGACTTTGGAACAATCACTTTCAGACCTTTCATTATGATACTTTTTGTCAAACAAAATCCTCATCTCTGTATGGAAAACAAGGTTGCACTTCTTGAGGTAAACTTGATTGCTTTGACAGCCATCATTGATTGATAAAGTGTTTAAGTTTCTATAAAACTGGATTTGTGGCTATTTGATCTCTCAGCTCATCAAGATGTGTGGAAGAAAAATTTCTCACTTCCATGACTTCAAAATCAAGGTTCTCTCATGCTGTTCTGTGGTATTTCTGGGCGATCTGGATAATGTATCAGCAACATAAAGTTTGCCTTTCTTGTAGACAAGATTGACATTGTACTTTTGCAATCTCAGCATCATACGTTGCAGTCTGTCTGGAGATTAATGCATAGGCTTTCTCAGGATAGTGACTAATGGTTGGTGGTCTGTTTCAATCTGGATAGGTCTACCATAAACATAATCATGGAACTTCAAACATGCAAACACAATTGCCAAAAGCTCTTTCTCAATCTGGGCATACTGCATCTCAGTTTGGGTAAGGGTTCTCAATGTGTAGGCAACAAGTTGATCCTCTTGTAGAATGACTGCACCAAGACCAAATTTTGAAGCATCACTGGAAAGTGTAACTGGCTTGTGAATATCATAGTATCTGAGAGTTGGTGGACTAACAATTCTCTGTTTCAGGACATCAAATGCTCTTTAATGTTGTTCTAACCAAGACCAGAATACATCTTTACGTGTCAGCTCTCTGAGCAGTGCTAAAAGTTGTCTCACGTCTGGAAAGAACTTGCCTAGGTAAGTTGACTATGACAAGAAAACATTGCAGGGCTTGAACATTGTCTGGAGCTGGCATCTCGAGAATGGCTGTTTGTTTAGAAGGGTCTGGTCATAAGCCTGTAAATAAATGAACATAAGTAACCTCTCGTAGCCTGAATTTGCATTTGTGTGGATTGAGCTTAAGATTTACTTGATGTGTCATTTCTAGAACTTTTCTGAGGTTTCTGTCATGTTCAGCTTCATCTCAACCTCCTGCTAGTATATCATCTACTATGATAGCACAAGGATAACCAGAAAAAAATTTCCTCCATTGCACTCTGAAAGACTTCACTTGCAGAATTTATCCCAAATGGCATTCTCAAAAATCTGTACCTGCCAAACGGAGTACTAAAAGTGGTGAACATTGAGGATTTTTTTCAAGCTGAATTTGCCAAAATGAACTCTTTGCATCTAAGACAGAAAAATAGTGGCATTTGGCATTAAGGCTGCAACTTCTTCAACTGTGCACATTGGATGATGAGGTCTGTTAAGTGCTTTGTTCAAATCTCATGGATCAATACATATTCTGATGTCATCTGAGCTTTTCTTATGAGCTACCACCATGGAAGATAACTATTCAGTTAGTGTTTCGAATGGACAAATCACACCTTGTCACACCATTTTATCTAGCTCAGCTTTGACTCTGTCCTGCATGGCTATTGGAACATTACGTGTTGGCCTGATAACTGGACTTACCTCTGGGTCTAACTTCATAGAGTACGCAACCGGAAGTTTGCCTAGTTTGTCTTGGAAAAGATCAGCATAGGTAGAAAAAATATGCTGGGCAAAATTAGAGTAGTGGTCTTTTAAGCTAACATGGTGGACTTCCTTGTTAAATGAAAGCAGTCCCATTTTCAAATTGTCCCTGAGCCCTAATAATAACTGACATGCCTCTTGACCACATAAAATAACTAGTCATAGCTTCTTCCAGCAGAGTAACACAAATTTCTTCACCTCCATAAGCAACAAGCTTCGCATGCCTTGCCAAATCAAGCCTTTCACCATGACACACACTAGCAAATGTTTCTGCTGACATAACATTGCACTTGGAACCTGTAGCAACTTTGAGCTCTATGGGTTTGTCATTTATCTGAACAGTACAAAATATTTCATTCTTTGCCCTCAATCTACTGCATTAACTGTATTGTGAAGCACTGACACACCATCAACATAAACAGTGGGGCTGCCACTGTCTAACTGATTAACTCATTTCTTAAAATGTTCCCTTTTAATAAAAGAATGTGGGCCTTTTGATTCACAAAATCTTTTGAAATGATTACATTTATTGTATTTGTGGAACTGTGTTCATGACTTCCACCACAGTTATGACAGTTGGCAATGAAACTAGGTTGGGGCCCATGCTTTGAGTTTGCTGATTCGCTCTTGTGCTTCACTGAGACTGCAGTTTCTGGAATTTGCTGGAAAGTTCTGGGGTTTATCAATAAGTGCTGCAGGGGTTAAAGTTGCTGCCATGTACTTGGGCTTTTGACAACGTGCTGCATACTACCAACATGAGCTTTATCACTGTGCCTTCTACAGCTATTCTCATTTGTAAGTATATTTGTGTGCTTTTCTGTGAGCTCGTATATCTGACAAATCTCAATGGCCTTATTCAAAGTTAAATCACTGTCATGAAGCAAAATCTTTCTCACAGAATCATCTTTTATTCCACACACAAGTCTGTCCTTTATCAACTTATCCCTTAAGTCACCAAATCTGCACGTTTTAGCTTTATTTCTCAGGTCAGTTATATATGCTGCAAAACTTTCACCAGGCTTTTGATCCCTAGTGTAAAATAAGTGCCTTTCCATTATAACATTTCATCTGGGGGTTACACATTTCTCTAAACTTACATTTAAAACTCTCTGGGTCCTCCTTTAACTCAGCCAGTACAACAATATGATGGTTTTCCCCCTCTCCTGTATAGTCAGCAGGTGCATACACAAATGAACATTCCCTTTCAATAGCTTCTGACTCGGCTAAATTAAGTAGAATAAATGCCTTTGCATGGTCATCTTTATCAGAAAATGCAGCCTGTATAAAAATGTTGTACTCTCAATCAAACACTCTCCAGTTCTCAGCAATATTATTATCAAACACAAGTGTACTGGGTTTTTGAAATCTGTCTGCCATGCCCATAAACTATACACAAGCACACTGAAAATATGGCCCTTGTAATTATGTATGAACAAACAGTTCTGTGAGCTTGTAACAACATTCAAATGTAAAATAAACTCTTCGAAATACTGTACTTTGCGAAATATGCTCTGTCGTGGCTGTACTTTGTGAAATATGTTCTGTCATGGCTGTACTTTGTGAAATAACTTTACTGTAACACTGCATAAACATGCAAATACTTTATACATTTCTGATAACTCGAATATCTTTGCTTAATACGAAAAATACGGATTCGCAAAGCATGTATTGAAAAATGTGGTAATTTCCCGTTATTTTATTAATTTTATGCAATTCAGACTTTATTTCAAACATTTTCTGTAGTAATTCAAATATTTTATCAAGATTATACATATCGGTTTATGCAAATATTGTTTAGAACGTTCTGTGTGCTCTGTTTCATGTTATGCGAAAAAAAATGGTGCTGAGCAAGTTATATTTGAAATTCATTTCTGTCATGTTTTGCGAAGTTTTGCACATTTTTGGGATTATCCACTCATCTATATTCCACCAACATCTAAGCAAGTGCCAAGCCGTTTCTAGCTTCATGCCCTTTGGATATGCCGCTTCTGGCTCCATGCCCTCTAGATATGCCTCTTCAGACACTATCTCGCTCGTTCATCTCTAACACAAATAAGAAGGCTTGGTGTTTCATTTAGATGCTTTAATACACAGAAACACATCAGGATGGATAGCAGCATCTTTAAATATGAAAAAACTAGTTAACAGACAGACCTTACATACATACATGCTTACATCTCAACAGCTAACTACAAACTAGCAGTCAGAATCACACTTGCTCACTATTTATACACATGTGCAAGCCCTTGGATAGCTTCTTAAAGGTATATACACATATATTGATCTACACAGATGGAGTAACAAGGCAGTGTAATACTAATAAGAACATGAGGAGTAACAGGCAGTGTCATACTAATAAGAACAGGAAAAAGTTTCTGAAAACATACTGTTCTTGTAACTGTCACAACCATATGGTCCCTTTAGCCATTTCCTGGTCTTATTTCTCACATACAGCTATAATACCAAGCTATGGACTACTGAGTGGCAAACACCAGCTACCAGACCATGGACTATGGGTTTGATACCATTTTACTATGGAGTACACATAAAAAGAGAAAGTGGACAAACAGAAGAACAAAACGGGGTGATACCAATAAGACCTAGGGAAAGTTAGTGAAACCCTACTGCTTTGGCAAATGCCTCACACAACCACAATGTGGTTCTTCTAGCTATTCCATGGTCTCATGTTTTACACAGCAAGAAAGTACAATTTTGTAAAATCTTACCATAACAGTAGATGTCCTTTTCTTCACTGTTGCAGTATTTTTAACTTGAGTGATCCCTGCCAAGGGCAGTCTAATGTCTGGTCAGTGTACCAAAGCCTTAACTTGTAAAGGATACACTGTGCATCACACATATGCACCCCATGCTAGGCGTAGGGCGTAAAGGTGATATCTGGACATATCATCCTCAGAACTGTGAGATCCAGGAGGAATGCCAACCCTAGGGTAGCAGAGGGTGGCATACACATCCAGAAGGACATAAGACCGGGGGGGGGTAAGGGAAGGAGTGAATACTGCAACAGTGAAGAGAATGACATCTACTGTTATTGTAAGATTTTACACAACTGTACTATGTCCTTCCATTTCACTGTTGCAGTATTCATTACATTTGGGAGAGTGCCAAGGCTTAGGAAGAAGATAGGGAGGAGGAAGGGCCAGCAGAGCCTTCTAGGAACCCATGAAGAATGTCCCTAGCAAAACCAGCTCTAGCCCTGGATATGACATCCAACTTGTAGTGCTTGGTAAATGTATGCACAGAAGTCCAGATAGCTGCCTCAATGATAGAATCAGCATCCAAACCCTTAAATAAAGCACCAGAAGAAGCCACAGTCCTAGCAGAGTGAGCCTTGTCCATAGAAGGAAGGCTCTTATCATGAAAAGAATAACAACAAAGAAATGGCTTTAGAAATCCAAAAGGAAATAGGCTGCTTGGAAACTGCCAAACCTAATGATCTAGAAAAAAAAGAAGTTATGTACTTACCATAATGTTCCATCTGTGTTGTCAGTCTTCATTTATCCTTGGCCTTAGGGACATGGTTCCAATCCTCGGAACTGGCTCAGCCATTACACAACTCATGTGAAACAAAAACTCTCGAGCTAAGACCCTACTCACAGTACCCCTCTCCAGATTACCTCAGATTGAGTTTGCAGCTACACAGAAAAACAGAAGAATATGTATATGGAATTGAAGAGGCTATGTTGAAGGTCAAACCTGATAAAGTTACCAGGACAAGTGTCTGATCCTCAAAATTTCTGCAGGAGGAAGGAGGGTGGGGTGCCAAGGATATATAAAGATCAACAACACAGATGGAATGTTATGGTAAGTACATAACTTCGTAATCTGATGTTGAAAATCTTTATTTATCCTTGACCTTTGGGACAGAGTCCCCAGCTACTTTAGATCTTAGGCGGCCTTATGGAAGGATAATCCTGAGAACCAGAGAGCCAATGGATGCTCTTCCCCTGGAGACCAGATCCAATTTGTAACAAGTGATAAAGGTATGGGGAGTAGCCCAAGTTGCTGCTGCACATACTTCATCAATGGAAGCCTTGGAATGGAAAATAGCAAACGTGGCTATTGCCCTAGTACAATGCGCTTTCACTGACATTGGTAATTGGAGATTCTTTTTATTGTATATGAAAGTAATACAGTCTCTTAACTACCTTGATAAGTTGATTCTTTAAACAGATTTCTCCAGAGATGGACTGGAAAAGGAGGTAAATAACTGATCCTATTTTCTAAATTCTTTAGTTTTGTTGAGGTAGAAATGTCATGGTCTGTGAACATCCAGCAAATGTAAGCAATATTCACCTTTGTTGGAAAAATTTGGAAAGAAAACAGGTAAGTCAATGGTTTGATTAATATTAGTTTCTGAGACCACCTTAGGAAGAAAAGATGGGTTGGTTCTTAGAGAAACCCAATTCTTATGAAATATCAAATATGGAGATTTTGAAGATAGTGCTTGTATTTTGGAAATCCTTCTGACAGAGGTAATGGCTATCAGAAAAATGGTCTTCCATGAAAGAAACTTTAACTGACAGGTATAGACTACGGTTCAAAGGGGGGAAGTACCAAAGACTGCAAAACTATAGTCAGATCCAAAGGAGCTAGAGGGTCTTTAAACGGTGGTGTCAACTGCAAGACTCCTTTCATGAACACTTTACACAGTCTATGGGAAATCAGTGAATGGTCATTAAAGCCATTGTGGAAACTAGAAATAGCAGCTAGCTGGACCTTAATAGTAGATGTAGATAATCCTTGCCTGAAAATCATAGCTAAAAACTCCAATACCTTTTCAACTGGTGTGGAAAAGGGGTTAGGACCATTATTGTACACCCAAACAGAAAATCTTTTCCACTTGCTGTAGTAAAGTTTCCTGGTGGAAGGTCTGTAGGAAGCCAGTAAAATATTTTGGACTAGAGAAGATACATTTTTCTGTCTGGCAATTAATAGGCATTGGAAGAGCTAAACTGTAAGCTTGGAGCTCTGAAGATTGGGGTGCAACCAGTCCCTGTGGATGAGACAGAAGATCCAGAACTGGGTCTAGAATCCATGGACAGTGAATTAGATTAGGCCACAGAAAGGGGAACTAGACCTGTCGAGGCCAAAACGGCAGAATGAGGATCACCTTGCTTCTCAACCTGCTGGCTTTCTTTAAGAAGAATCAGTGGGAAGGGGGGGAAAGGCACAGAGGGTCAATCATGAAGGAGAACATCTCTCAGAGACTCCCCTGATGGGGAATTAGAGCAAAGTAGCTGCTGCATTTGTTGTTCAGGAGTAATGCAAAGAGGTTGCAGCAAGGCCAGCCCCAGTGATGGAAAATCTCCTTTGCCACTCTGGGATTGAGAGACCACTCATGAGGCAGGAGAATCCATCTGCTCAGTTTGTCCACTATCACGTTCAAACTCCCTGGGATGTGCATTGCCATCTGAAAGCAGTTGGAGGATATTGAATATTGCCACACTCTGAGAGATTCTCGACACAGGGGGTATGACTTGGTTTTGTCCTGTTTGTTGATGTACCAGACTACTGACATGTCTGAGTGAACTGCAATCATTTCTACAAGCACGACAATTTGGAAGGCTTGCAACACTAAGAGCACTGCCCTCAGTTCCAGAACACTGATATGCAGATTGGTCTCCATTGGGAACCAAGTTCCTTGCACTGTTCTTCCAAGATAATGCCATCCCAGCCTATCTGGTAGGTGTCCATGGCCACTATGGCCTTGGGTTGTGGTGGGTTGAAGGAACGGCCTAATAGAATTTCCTCACATTCCTTCCACCAGGATAAGTCTTTCTTGCAATGATTGGTGATTAAAAATGGAATGAGTCATTGGATGTGTCAGGATGGACCACTGGGATGCTAAAAGCCACTGTAGTAGTCTCATGTGAAATATTGCTAGTGGACTTGAAGGACTAAGAATGCAGGTACCTTGTTGTTGGAGAGAATGGCTTGTACTTGAGATCTTATCTTTTGCAGCCTGTGTAGAAGAAGGAAAGCTGTACAAGTGGTGGTATTTAGACAGGTTCCTATGAACTCTAGATCTTGAGTCAGACTTAGTTGAGATTTTGAGTGGTTCACTGTAATGCCCAGGTGAACAAATAGGCGAACAATGAAGCCTGTTGTTTGTAGTAGTAGATGTCTGGTGGCAGTGGTGATGAGCCATTCATATAGATATGGAAACACCCGGAATCAGTGCAGTCTCAAGGTGAGCTGTCACTGCTGCCAAACACTTGAACACACTGAGGGCTGTGGTGAGGCCAAAGGGCAGCACTCCAAACTGAAAATGACTGGCTCCAAGCAGAAAGCAGAGGAACCTTCTGGAGCACTTGCCCATGTTTATGTGGTAATATGCATCCTGAAGATCTATAGAGCACATCCAATCATCTTCTTCTAAGAAGGGTAGGAATAGACTTAACTGTGACCATCTGGAATTTTGTTTGCTGAACAAAGTTGTTTAGAAGGCTGAGGTCCAAAATTGGTCTCATGTCCCCTGCTTTTTTGGTACCAAAAAGAACCTTGAGTAAAATCTGGACCCTATCTGGTCTGGGTTGGACTTCCTGGATGACTCTTTTTTTCTAGCAGCTTTTGAATTTCCAGAGCTGCTTGATCTGTCTGATTGGGTGGAATATCTGGGAGTCTTCTTCTTGATCTTGGAATGAGAATGAAGGGAATGTGGTAACCTATGGCAATAATCCTTTGCACCCAAGTATCTGTTATTTGCCATCAGGCCCTCAAGTGCAAAAAGAATCTCATCCCAACTGTCTCCAGAGGTAAGCAATCAAGCCCCCTTTCAACAGCACTGGTAGGGTTTCCCAGAGAAAGACTCTATGGAATCCTGATTTTGTGGGTCACCTCTGCCACAGGGTTGGTGTCTTCCATTGGAGCTCCCCTCTCTGCCTCAAGGGGAACTGGAGCCACATGGATCCTGAAAAGGCTCTCTGGATTTCTTGAACCACATCTTCCATCTCCTCTGATTCCTAGAATAGGACTGTTGGGGAGCAAAAAAACATATGCCCACTGCAGATACTGTCTTTCCATCTTTCTCACACCTGGCTAATGTTTCTTTGACTTTAGGGCCATATAGGGAATATCCAAAAACAGCACTGACGAAAGAAGCCTTAAATGGTTCTGCAAATTCACACAAGCGTATCCAGGAGTGACACCCTATTGCAATCCCAGAACTTGCTGGCCTTGTCATCCCTTCAGCTGCATGTGCAATGAGCTTCATGGAGAGTTGGAAATAGACTCCAGGGTAGCTAGCTGGGAGGCCACTTTATCTTGGACCTCCTCGGACACAGCTCCTGCAAGGGTATCTGATATGTCCTTGATTAGATCCCTCTGGAGCCTAGTAAAGTGTGCCATAAAATCCAAGGACCTTAAAGCGAAAGTCTATGATCCATACACCCGCTTTCAGAATCTTTCCATTGCCCTGGATTCTCAATTAGGGGGATGAACAGTGGAACTCTCTTCTGCCAGTTCCTTTTTGGTGGCCACCGCAACCACCATGGCATCTACCGCTAACCCCTTAGCTCAGTGCTGGTGGTCCTCTGGAGCTGAGAGAATTTTGTCTGGTCTCCTGGAAATTGGCTCAGGGGCCTTCCAAGCCTGCTGTGCAATAAACTTAAGATCATCAGTGGGAGGGGTCACCAAGAAGTATATGGGTGAGCACCAAAAGGCTGCAGGTACACTAACTCCTCAGAAGTAGAATGAAAAAACAAGAAAGTTATACCACCAAAGGCTGACCACTCAGGGTAAAAAGCAAGCAAAGAAACAAGTCTCCCACCAAAGCTGATATAGGTTAAAACAAAACAAAACTTTATTAAAATAACTAAAACTCTGGCTTGAAATGAATTTCAAGCCAGAGTTTATTATTTTAATAAAGTTTTGTTTCATTTATCAGCTTTGGTGGCAGACTTGTTTCTTTGCCTACTCCTCAAAAGTAGGGTCTTTGGGCTTCCAGTTACCTCTCTGTTTCAGGATTTCTAGGATGTCTCCAAATAAGACATCTTCCAGGGGTGACCCTCCCCATCATTGAAGTCTGTGTCTTCTGTGACAGATTCCACAGGGGAATCTAAGTGCTTCCTCATACATCTTTTTCCGGGATGGCACCTCAGAGGGAATCTCTGAGGAGGACTAGGAAGAAGAGGGGCCCTGCACAGGGGTTTCCAACAGCTTTAGTGCTCATTGCCCAGGCATGGAGGTTGGTGTCAGATCTGGGCAACAGGGGGTCCTGGGATAAAACTATAAAACTCTGATGCAGAAGGGGCCAGCTGAGAACCTGCAAAGGCCAATGCCCTCTCCATTACCTGGAAGGTAGATCCCCCTGAAGAGGGATGAGAGCCCGGAACAGAAAAGGATAACCTCAGAACAGAGGCCTCACCCTGTGATGACCCACCACTGGACCAGTAATCAAGGAGCCTCAATCCTCACCACTGGCAACAGTGAGGGATGTACACTGGGAGGATAGCAAGTACACACACAGTATTTCCAGATGCAGCTCTCTGCATCACATGTGAATTCCCTTGAGAGCACACAGAGACCACAGTCAGTCTGGGGCTGGTTTCTCCCTCTTTCTCCAGATCCCAATAAGACTCCCCACTGGCACAGCTATAGAGTTGAGATCTCAGCTGAGTGGCCAGGCCAAGACCTCCAGCACCCTCTTTGTCCAACCAGTGTTTCATGTCCCTGCCCAAACAGCTGACACACACACACACACACACACACACACACACACACACACACACACACACACACACACACACACACACACACACACACCTGGGAAAGGCTGGCACAGGTTTACTAGCTATGCCCCCTTTTTGCCCAGACTATAAGGTAGTTATCACTGCCACCAGCCAACTCCTTAGCAGCTACTTTAAGGCCATTAACAAAGGTTGTCCTATCTTACTGCGTAATATTAATATTAATACAAATGGTAGTTTGACCAAGAGCAAGGCTATTAGGAGCAGCCCACACAGTGTCACCAAACAAATATGCAAATACCCTCAAAACTTAAATATCTCTAGACAGATCAGCCACAATGAAAGATTTAAATATATTTAATAATTAATAAAAGAACAAGAAAATATTCAGTGCACAATTACATTGACATCAGAGTTCAAATTCACAGGAAATATTTCAAACAACATTGCAGGACAGTATCAAATAAATAAATAAAAATATCTAAACTAAGCTTTGCTATATCCATGACTATATCTAAGAAAATTATATTGTTCCCTAGAAACTTACTTCATCAGAGCAAGGCAGGTGTGCGGTGAATGGTTCCAGATGTTGTCAGGTCCAAGACAGAATACAGAACGTACTCGCTCTCTCAGACAGTTCTCAAATTAATATCACAAATATTACTGCTGGAATAGCTTGCAGAATGAATAATTTCTTGTCATCTGACTCTATCCCAGGCAAAACCCACACTGCTGGAAGCTGGCAGTATTTAGCATCTACCTGTGAAAATACATAGATTTTGAATCTTTGGCAGATGCTGGAAGTCATAAAACAATTGTATTCTTTCATATTTTCAGTAGTAGTAACTAGTTCACTCCAAAGACAATACAGAAAGCTTCTCAGCACAGACCCTGTGTTTGTAGCTGCAATGAAAACTGACAGATGCCATCTTTTATTGCGTAGTCATAAAGTAATTTAATTTCAGCTATTTTTCTAAAGTTAACCTCCTGTGTTCCAGTTTCCACTGTTAAAATATATACATTTAAACAGTTATAATAGTGCATGTACATTTCTCTTCTATTCCACTAGGGCACACTGTGGTTACATTTCAAACAGCACTTTGCAAAAACCTTTTCAACTCACACTTCTGTACCAGCAGTTTGATATACACATGACATGCAGTTCTAATACATCTGTAACACAAGCATCTTATATAAATCATGTTGATATTCACAAATTACATATAATTATTTACAAAATTCCAGATAGCTGTGCTGGCAGGATCCCCCTTTGTCACCCACCCCACTTCGAAAAATCCACCCCTGAAGCAGGAGCCAAGGAAGAGCCCATGTCATTCAAAGCTCTGAGAGTTGAGGGTGGCCCCGAAGAAAAAATTGGAGCCAGTCTGAGACCCTTGGACCCAGCATCAGGACCACGACCCTGGGAGTCTGTTGGTTCTGATTGAACTGAGGAAGTGAAGGTGGATCCTGGCACTGAAGGGGTAACTGTGTCAGCAACAGAACAGTTGGAACCAGAGGAACTGGAGTTGTATGCTCTAAGCCCTCAGTAATGGAAGATTTGGTGTTGTCTTGGGAGAAAAAGCCTCAACTCCAGAAGGGAAAGGGGTCTGGGAAGAGACAGAAAGACCCCTAGCCACTAGGAGCTGATCCACTGACCACACATCAACTTCAGTCAGACTCTTGGAGGAATGGACAGAGAAGACTGAGGGGGATTCTGGTCTGTGAGACTTGGGAGCTGTCCCACAAAGTGGTCAATAGAAGGTGAATACCTTGTTCTGGGTACATCAATTATATTCACTTTTGGCACAGAGAGTGATATGGGTTCCAAAATTTCTGGAAGCATTACAGGTGGAGCTGGTATTGCCAAATAAGTCAATACTAAGCTGACCATTATAGAGATCTGCGGTTCCTGACAGACAGTACCAAGGAAGTAGGTTCCATAAGTTTCTTGATTTTAGTCTTTGGTTCCACTGGAGTGGCAGCCAAAGGTTTGTGCTTTTTGGGTGGTGGATCTGAAGAAGACACCAGCACCAAGTGACTCCTCTTATGCCCAAGTTCAGATTTAGAGGGAGAGGAAGGTGAGGATGGGTTGGACTTGGACAGAGCCTTCTAAAAAGAGGACTGAATTAAACCTTTTAGGATTATGAACCTATGAATTTGTTTTTCCTTTCCTCTAGGGTTCAGTGACTCAATGCTTGACAACTCATACAGTCTTGCTGAAGATGTGCCGGGCCCAAACACTACACACAAGAAGAATGCCCATCAGATTTGGGCATCTTTCTTCCACAACTCTGGCACTGTTTAAAGCCTGTAGTCCCTTTAGATTTATCTGCCAAGTTAGCTATGGTAAGAAAAAAAGATTTAGCAGACAACAATCACACACAGACATGCACACAGAAGAAAAAGGAAGGCTACCAACAATGGTAGGCCTAAACTACCCAAACAAGGGTAGGGAGAGGGAAAGTGCTGCCAATGATGGTAGTGAAAGAGTACCACAAGGTAAACACAGCAGACTCACTCACTGAAAGAAATTGAGGAAGGAATCAGCTGAGGAAAAAAAGAACTACCATTGATGTGAATGGCTAAATAAACCAGGATGAGAGTGTTTATAGGCAATGAGGGACCAAACAAAAAAACAGTGTAATCTCCACAACATCAGGATGAAAGTTTTATGAGCATTGATACAATGAACAGGTAACCAGTGCAATCTCTGCAACACCAGTGTTGTGTGATGTTGCCCTGACACCCAAGTATGTGGCCAGACAGCAGAGCTCTCCACCAGTTGTAATTGGTCAAGCTCAGTGTCCTGTAGCCATGGGTAAAGGGCATTGCAGTAACCCAAGTGTGAAGAGAGTGGAGCATATACAACCACTAGCAAATCAGCCCATGGAATAATATGCTTAATTGCACAGATATGCCTCAGGTGACGGTAAGAAGGTCTGAAAATAGCAGAAACATGATCCTTAAAGGTAAGAAATTCATCAAGTATCACACCAAGATTTCAGATCTTAGAAACACTCCAGCGTATCCCCATTATAGATAATATAACACAACAATACTGGGGATGAAGAATTACATATAGTGACATGCATGATCACTGAATTTGCCTTGCTGGTACAGAGCTTGAGAATTATCATCCAGTTATGCATGCTTTTCAACACCAATTCAGGTTTATTCAGAGCTGCCACAGAACCTTAAGGGAAGGAGAGGTATAGCAGCATATCCTGCCATCAATTTAAACCTCTATTTCAAATGATATAGCCTAAAGCAGCATATGCACAATAAACAAAAATAGGCTTAACATGGAACCCTATGGGAGAAGGGAGAAAAGTTAACTCCTGACCCAACCTGATGAGTACAGCTAGTAAGGTAAGAGGCAAACCATTGACATACAACATCCAGGCAATATAATATATTATGGTCCACAGCTTGTCAAATGCAGACAGTCTAACAAGTTGAAGCAACATCAGTAACTTCTTGCCACTAGGAGAACATTATCAACTCTTACAAGAGCAGTATCAGTACTTTCCCTAGACCTAAAACTGGACTTTATCACACAAAGAGAGCCCAGTTGCACAAAGGCCACCTTTTCAAGAACTTCACTGACAAACGACAGGTTGGAAATGGGTCTGTAGTTGTCCAAGTCATCACCATCCAACATAGTCTTTGAGAAAGGCAGTAACTAGTGCTTCTAAATTCAAAGGAAGAACTCCAGTTTCAAGAGGTAAGCTGGAAATCAGAGAGAACCAGGGCATCCAGGCAAGAATTTATAAGCCTGATTGCAACATACATCCAGTCCACTGGTGCTCAACTGCATACTGGCAAAGAGAGTATTAAAATCACTGCAATCAAGTACTTCAAAACTCATAGCTAGAACAAGACTTAAGATCTTCAGCTGTTTCCCTTTGTCACTGTTTAGCCTGCAATGTTGTTAAAAAGATTGTTTCATTTACTTTAGCAAATGTTCCAAAAGCTGTTGATATTCAGTGTTTGATAACTTGTGATTCTGATTGGCTAATTTAGCCACTTGTAACTGTTCAGCCTTATTCTGTTCATAAAACTTCCAGACAGTTCAGAACATAGATTTATGAAATCTTCATATCAGGTGCCAAAGGGACACACCTGGGAAAGGCTGGCACAGGTTTACTAGCTATGCCCCCTTCTGCCAAGACTATAAGATAGTTATTACTGCAACCAGCCACCTCTTTATCAGCTACTTTTAGGCCCTTAACAAAGGTGTCCAATCTTACCGTGTAATGTTACTATCAAAACAAATGGTAGTTTGACCAAGGCAATTAGGAGTGACCTACACAGTGTCATCAACTAAATATGCAAGTACTCTCAGAACATAAATATGCCTCCACACAGATCAGCCACAATGAAAGGTTTAAATAATAGAACAAAAAAATACTCAATATGTACTTCCAGCATATACTTACAGTTACATCACAGTTCATAAATCACTGGAAATATTTAAAACAACATTGCAGGACAGTCTCAAAGAAAAAACATCTAAGCTAAGCTTTGCTATATTCCTGACTGTATCTAAGAGAATTACTGCACCCTAATAACTTACTTCAGAGCAAGCAGGGCAGATGTGGTGAGTGGATCTTGATGTTGTCAGGTCAAAGACAATATACAGAATACTATTTCTCAGAAAGTTCTTAAATTAATATCTCAAATAATACTGCTGGGATAGCTTGCAGAATGACATCATTACTTGTCATCTGACTACCCAGGTGAAAACACCCACTGATGCAGCTTGTAGCATTTAGCATCTACCTGTGAAAATACATAGACAAGGGCTTTTCTTAGATCTGAGGCAGATTCTGGAAGTCATAAAACAAAACACTTCCAAGACAATACAGAAAACATTTAGTTCTAGACATTGTGTTTGTTACTGCACTGAAACTGAAAGATAATATCCTTTTATTACGTGACCATAAGGTAATTTAATTTCAGCTATTTTTCTGAAGTTAACCTCTTGTATATATTTTAACAATGGAAATTGGAACACATCTAAACAGTTACAATAGTGCAGGCACATTTCTGTTCTAATTCAGTAGGGCATGCTGTGGTTATATCTTTAAACAGCATTTTGTAAAATACTTCTTCAGCACGTCTCTGCAAACCATCTTATATGACCTATAGTTCTAATACATTTGTAACACAAGCATATGAATCATAGTGATATTCACAAATGGCATATAATTATATACAGAATTCCAGAGAGCTGGGCTGGCAGTATCGCCTTTTGCGACATCTGCAATAAGCTATAACTGGGGCAAACACTTTGTGAACATTCACAAGACAGAGAAATGATAAAATGATCCAGACGCACAAAATCTTATGAAATTATCTGATTCTCCATCAAAATACTTGTTAGCCATTTCTCTATTATTAAAATCTTATGAAATACCTGAAATCTGGATGAATAAGGATGTGATAAGCATCTTTTAAATCTAGTGTTACCAGAAATTTTAAATGAGGAATAGGAAGTAACAGATTGTGAATTAACAGGATTTTGAATTTGGGCACTATCACAAATTGGTTTAGGAAGGAAAGATCCAGAAATGGTCTCTGGATATTTTCTTTCTTTGGCACTAAAAACATCCTCAATTAAAAACCTCTCTCAAATATTAAGAGGAGGAACTGGCTCTATTACTTCCTTAGACAACATATGTTGAAGGACAGAAGGAAATGAAACAACCTGGTCTGGTGGGTGGCAAATTACTTACAGAAATAGAGGAATTTCCTCCCACTACCATCTGCAATCTTTAAGATCAATCTTCAGAATCCATTTGTCTGAAACTCTGTTGCCAAAGACAGAAATAGAGATTGACATTCTGAAAGGGAAAAGGGGCTGTCAGGGTGGAGTGGTGGTCCCTTAAATATTCATTCTGACTTGGACTGTCCTTTGTTTTGGGGGTTCCTGCCTTCTTTCTGGACCCCTTATCATTGCTTCTTAAACATCTGTTTGCCAGCATTTAACTGAACTGAACTTTAACTGTATAGAACCTCTTGGAAATTTTGAAAAAGGAGGGCTGAAAATAAAAGATTATGACTTAACATAACTTGGCAACTGTGTTCTTTGTCTTCATTCCTCCTCAGAATAGGGTGTTGAATCTGACCTCGGAACCCAGCTCGACCACATTCTTCAGATTTTCATCCGACTCTTTAGCTCTTCATTCTTACCCATAATGGACTACATCCAGCAAAGCACCTCAGATCAAATTTGCTGATTCCATACAACCAAAACCCATACAGCAAAAGAACTGCAGATAAGGCTCAGACATGGGACATATGAGTCCTGTTATGTTCCATTATCCTCTAGAACAAAGAGGCAGGGGAATGATTGGGTGGGAAAGTAAGAAGGAATGAAGATAGCAACACAGATGCCAAGCTATGGTAAGAAATAACCTTTTAATCAGATGTCTTCTTCATTCCTCCTCACGATAGGGTCATAGTCCCGAAATACATAACTCTCAGGTGGCCCTCATGGAAGGATATGCTGGAACACCATCAAACCAAAGAAAACCCTGCTCCTAGAAATAATATCCAACTTGCAGTGTGACACAAAGATGTGACTGTTAGACTATGTCACTGCTGCATAAATATCATCAATGGAGGTTCTAGAATAGAAAGCAGAAGTAGTAGCCATGGCTCTGGTGGAATGTGCTCTAGGAGGTCTTGGTAACTCCAGTCCCTTGAATGAGTATTCACTGATGTCCCTCCCACCAGGCTAAGGAGAAAGTTACGGTCAGTTGGTTATCAGGGACTAGGATCCACCTCATTACACATGCACTCAGATCATTGGATCACAATTACCAATATGACTCAGTCATAGTACATGTGGGAATAAATGACCTGAGACATACCTCCCTAGACTATATGAAGAGAGACATCATAGAGCTTTTGGAATATGTGTTTCAGGTTGGTATGAGCCTAGCCTTCAACAGCATTTTACCTTCTCCAAGGATGATGCCACAATATGAACAAAAGATAATTGACTTTAATAATTGGCATAGTTTCTGGTATCATTCTAAGGGGGTGCAATATTTGTCAGCATGGAAGGGGATGGCCAATAGACCACGCTGCTTTGCCAGGGATAGTCTGCACCTCCCCTTTAGGCTTTTGAAAGCTAGCTAAAACATTGTCTTCCTCCATAGTGCCTTTTTTAGGCAATGCCAAACTGAAAGTACTTCCGACATAGCAAATCAAAACCAAGAACAACTAAAGGTATTACTGCTCAATGCTAAGAGCCTAAACAAAAAAACTCTACTCCCTGGAAGCACTCTTTACCCTAGAAAATGATGATATGTCTGCGTGGTCTCAGAGATGTGGTTTAAAGCCATGGACAGTACACCAACAGTGGAGAGTTGCAATGCCTTCCACACATTTAGACCAGCTACTTCACAGGCAGGGACTAAAGGTGGAGGTGTATCTGTTTACATCAAAAATATACTTAAAGGTTGGTCAAACAGGACAATGCACTTGAGCTGCTCCATGTTCAAATCACCATAGGTAAAATCCAATAACACTTCCTTGCAAGCTATTGGTCCTCCTCTATGATTCAGGAAACCCATACCATGTATTTAAACTTATTAGAAACACTAACCATCCAACCCAATATCATATTCATGGGTGACTTTAATTACCCCACTATTAACTGGGAATCCTATACGAGATCAAATGTATGTGCACAGAGATTGCTGGATTTTGTAAACAAACTCCCTGGACCAGATAGTCAATACACCAAGCAGGGGTGCAACCATACTGGATCTGATCCTCACTAATATGGGAGAGTGCTGCACACCCCCTACTGTAATGCCTTTCCTGGTAAGGTCAGACCACAAAATGGTATCCTTTGAAGTAAAAATAAAACCTGGACCCCCAGCTAAACCGGGAATATTCAAAACTATTCTAAGACTAACCTCCTGCTATTAAGTGAGAACCTGGCAACATTTCAAGGCCCTATAAACACTGAGAACACTTCTGCCTATACAGAACTCTTCAGAGAAACCCTGTACAAGCATGTTAATAGCTG
Organism: Protopterus annectens; assembly: GCF_019279795.1. Taxonomy (NCBI): domain Eukaryota; kingdom Metazoa; phylum Chordata; order Ceratodontiformes; family Protopteridae; genus Protopterus; species Protopterus annectens. Next base: position 1,713,571,062 of record NC_056733.1, read on the forward strand.
TATAGAGGCAGCTGTACCCACCAGGAAGAAGTACAGAACTAACTAAAAAAAAAAAGCCACCCTGGTGGAATCAAAATAAATCGGATGTATAACAGGAGGAAGAAAATCATGGCAAAAATTAGAAGGTGCAGCACCTAGCAGGATAAAAGGAATCTCATTAAACTAAACAGTTTACACAGGACAAATAAAGTGTCCCAAAGCCAAATTTGAGGTAAGTTTGGCCTCCCTGGCCAAGGACAATCATAAAGCATTCTTTAGCTATGTCCACAACCTCAAAGACAATACACAGTTGTGTGCAGAGCTCATTGTAAATGGAGCCACCTATACTGAGCCAGAAGCTACAGTAACCCTCCTGGATGATAAATTCAGCTCCAACTTTACTCCTCTCTCCCCCTCAACCTTTCATCAGGAAATATCATCAAATATAACTTCCCCTACTATCACTAGGGGACAGGTCTTTAATGCTCTAACACCAAGAACACTGCATCATTGAGCCCAGACAATATCCCAGGATGCCTTCTAAGTGGCATAAAACATGACCTATCAGGGCCTCTGGAATTACTATTTAATGTAGCCTCCAAACAGGCTTTGTGCCTCATGAATGGAGAAAGGCAACAATCATCCCTCTGCACACAGGTGGAACATCTACAGACCCATAATGCATGGATCTTGCCATACCTAAGAGAACTAAGACCCTCTCCTCCAAAAAAAAAAAAAAGGAAGCCAATCTGGTGGTCCCCTGCCATAAACAAACTCTACAACAGGAGGAGGAAACTGATGTAGAATAAGGTGACGTCCCAAGACTGGAAAACCTTCCTTATCAGCCTCAACAAAAAGTTGGGACCCCTCATCAAATCCTCTAAAGCTAGGTATGAAAACAGAATTGCAGCAGATAGTAAAGACAACCACAAGGCCTTCTATAGTTATGTAAAGAATCTCCATGGCAATACCCAGATTTGTTCTGAGGTACTGTACAATGGTACCTCCTATACCAAGCCAACAGATATTGCCAATATACTGTCTGACAGATTTAGTGCCAACTTTATCCCCCCAAAGGACCAATCACAATACTAGTAGATTGCCAGGCACCCAGTATTACTACTGCGCAGGTTAAAACAGCAATGTCCAAGGCCAAGAATATAGCTTCTATGGAACCTGGCAATATCCCTGGCTGTGTTCTACATGAACTGCAGAGTGAACTAGCACCTCAACTGTGTGCCCTGTTCAATCATATCCTCACTTCAGGCTTTGTTCCTACTGAATGGCAAACTACTACAGTCATCCATCTCCACAAAGTAGGAGTGACTACAGACCCTGGGAACTATTGCCCCATTAGCCTGACGAGTCTGATATGCAAACCTATGGAACGCATCATCATGGACCTAATAAGCAAGGATATAGGGAATCTCCAAACTCTGGATCCCACACAGTTTGGTTTTGTGAAGGGTAGATCATGCCTGCTCAATGTGGTTGATCTCTTTGAGTCAGTCACCAGAGCTGTGGATGAAGGCAAGGTGGTTCATACAGCCTACCTTGATCTGGCCAAGGCCTTTGATAGCATTCCCCACTCAAGAATCATATAAAAACTCACTAAGCTAGGCATCAACCCCTACATCACTAGGTGGGTTGCCAACTGGCTCACAGACAGAACCCATAGTGTGAAAGTAGCTGACTCCAAGTCAGACTGATGACCAGTCACGAGTGGAGTCTCACAGGGTTCGGTCCTGGGTCCTCCCCTGTTTGGTATCAACTTCTCTGAAGTTCACACACAATTGCAAGTTGGGAGCTATTATTAACTCCCCAAGTAATGTTGACATCCTACAGAAATGTCTCACTGAGACCAATGACTGGTGTCAGAACCATGGCATTAAGCTCAATGCCAAAAAATGTGTCATCATCTCTTTGGGAAAAACTCGGTTCCCATGAATTACCACATCAATGGTAGTTGACTGAACACAGAGGGCATTATAAGAGATCTGGGAACACAGGCTGACAGCAACCTCTCTTTTGACCACCACATTGCCACTGTGGTCAGAACGTCCTTCTATGTGGCACATCTCATTACTAAGGGTTTTGCATCCAGGAAGAAAGAGGTCAATGTCTCCCTCTACTCTTCCCACATTAGGCCAGTCATCAAGTACAATGCTCCATTTGGCATGTACCTCACTAGACACCTTCAACAACTGGAGAGGCTGCAAAAGTACCTCAGAAAGAGGATCCTAGGCCTTAAACACTTGTCCTATATGGACAAACTCAAAAAACTCCAACTATTCTCTGTCTCACATTGCCTACTTAGAGGCGATCTCTGCTTGACTTACAAAGCCATGTCTGACCCAGCTCTGTTAGAAATGCTACATCTAAAGAAATGCCAATCCCTCTGCACCACATGGTTCAGAGACCTCAACCTCATTACCACAATCAACATAACATGCCAAAGGGACAGGTTCATAACCCAGAGACTGGCCATGCTATGGAATAGACTTCCCATACATGTCAAACGGAGCACCTCACTGACCTTTTCAAGAGAAATATTGATGAGTGGATGGGAAATAGAAAATTCACTCTGGAGGATCACTCCAGTGGCTCTACTCGACAGAGGCACTGGGAACTAAGGTCGGGTGGCATGATTCCAGGGTAATCCTATGGGCTAGGCTTGTAAAGGCTCCAGGGCCATTAGCCTAGTACACACCTATGAACCTATAAGTCTCACTAGTCTTGTATGTAAAGGCATGGAAAGAATTATCATGGAGCTGATCAAATGAGATATAGTAAACCTCCAGACACTGGAAGCATCCCAGTTTGGTTTCATAAAGGGCAGATCATGCCTACTCAACCTGGTGGACTTCTTTGAGAAGATCATTAAAGCAATGGATGAGGGCAAAAATCAGTCACACTGCCTACCTTGACCTGGCCAAGGCATTTGACACAATACCCCACTTGGGCATTGTTGACAACCTCAAGAGGTTAGGCACAAAACCATATGTCACCTGGTGGATAGCCAAATGGCTCACAGACAGGACCCAGTAAGTTAGAATTGGGGAGTCCACCTCTACAAAGTGGCCAGTCACAAGTAGAGTCCCTCATGGATCAGTCCTTGGACTGCTCCTTTTTGGCATTTACTTCTCAGAAGTCAAGGCCAATGTCAGTGGTCTCTGGCTGATTAATCTGCAGATGACTGCAAATTAGGAGCTGCCGTTGAATCTCATACTGACACAAATGTTCTCCAGGAGGGGCTGACACAGACAAACAACTGGTGTCAGAGTCATAGACTAAAACTAAATGCCAAGAAATGCATAATAGTATCCTTTGGGAAGTCATCCATCCCTGGTAACTATCATATTGGTAACACACCCCTTAGTGTTGACCCAGTAGTCAGGGACTAAGGGACACACAGATAGTAATCTAGCTTTTGACAACCACGTGTCTACAGTGGTGAGGAAATCATTCTATGTTGCACAACTTATAAACAAAGGTATGGCATCTAAATCCAAGGAAGTCATTATTCCACTGTATTCAGCATTCATTAGACCTATCACTGAGTACAATGCCCCCTTTGGCATGTACCTAACCAGGCATATTCAACAACTGGAATGTCCACAGAGGGTCCTCACTAAAAGAATACATGGTGTAAGTAATATTTCCTATGCAGACCTCCTCAAGGTCCTATCCCTGTATTCTGTCTCCTACAGGCTTTTGAGAGATCTATACCTGGCATACAGGGCATTGTCAGACCCCACCCTGATGGACCTCCTGCATATCCACAAAACAAGCAGTACCAGAATTACCCATTCTAAAGACTTAAACCTTGCCTGTGATATAAATAGAACCTGCTGGAGAGATAGGTATGTATCCCAGAGACTACCCTGTCTATGGAACAGGCTCCCCATCCATGTGAGGCAGAGTTTCTCCCTAGTGAAATTCAAGTGCAACTTGGACAACTGAATGGGAAACCGGAAATGTATCCCTGGTTTGACACACGTCTCTGATGCAAACAGGTAACCTGTAAATGGTTGATCTCTCAGGCCAATCTTTACACTTATCAAAGGTATCAGAACTCATCAGAGATTTGGAATGCATGGCTAGGCTTAAAAAGGCCCTTGTGGTTGTTAGCCTAGTAAGCACCTATGAGTAAATGTATGAAATGAAGCCAGATATCCATTTTGATAAGGTAATCTTGGAAACTGCTTGGCCTAATTTATTAGACTAAAAGGCTATGAAAAATTAGTCAGACTTCCTGTGTTTGGTTATGTGCAGGTAAAAATGGAGTTGTCTCTGAATGTCTAGAAGGTGAAAAACATACTCCTCTTTATTAGAGGAATTTGGAAAGAACACTGGTAATTGAATGGACTGGCTGATACTGATTTCAGTGGCTACTTTGGGCATAAAGGAAAGATTGGTATGTAAAGAAACTCTGTCCTTATGAAAAGTTATGTAAGGAGGTTTGGAAGATAAGGCATGTAGTTCAGAAATATTCTTAGTAGAAGTTATAGTCACCAAAATGATCATCGTCCATGACAAAAACTTCATGTTGCAATTTGCAGCTGGTTCAAAAGGTCCTTGAGTCAAAGCCTGCAATACTATAGTAAGATGCCAAGGAGGAGAGCGGTCCTTGATGGGAGACCTCAACAAGAAAATACCTTTCATAAAGGATTTGCATAGCCTAAAGATGAACAGGGAATGAGATTCACTAGCCGTATGAAAATTAGAAATAGCTAATTGAAGCTTGACGGTATAAAAGTTAGCACCCTCCTAAAATAGAGTACTAAGAAATAGCAGAACATCTGAAACTGGTGCCAAGAAAGGGTCAGTATTTCTATTTGTAACTCAAATAAACTATTTCCACTTACTGGTGCAGACTTTTTTGGTAGAAGCCTTTTGTGAGACTAGAAGTAGTTTTCAAAGCAGGGAAGGAAGCCTGGACTGTCACCAGGGATGCAAGTGGAGTAACCACTTAGTCAGCCTGAGGCCGCAAAGATTTGGATGCTGCATCCTTGATGGGTGACAGAGAAGGTCCTGACTTGGCTCCAGTATCCAAGAAGGATATTTCAGATGAGACCAGAGGAAGGGGAACCACACCTGTTAAGGCCAGAAGGAGGCAATGAGGATGACAGAGCTCTTCAGCCTGCTTGCCTTCTGAAGATACTTCTGGATCAGAGGGAGAGGAGGGTAAGCATATAGGAGACCCAGGGGGCCAATCATGGATGAGTGCATCCCTCAGGGACTGCTCAGAAGGAAGGATCAGAGTGAAGAACCTGATGCATTTGTTGTTGAGATGAGAAGCAAAGAGGTCACAGCAAGGTTGACCCCAACGACTGAAGATAATGTTGGCCACTGACTGAGGGACCAGTCATGCGAGACCAAGACTGATCTGCTGAGTCTATCTGCCAGGTCACTGGTTTTCCCTGGCATATGCATTGCAACTAAAAGGCAGTCTGAAGATACTGCCCATTCCCACACCCTCATGCTCTCCCTGCACATGGGGTAAGAATGGGTTACCCCTTGTTTGCTGATACACCAGACAACAGACATGTTGTCAGTGTGAACTGCAATAGTCCCCAAGGGGAGAGTGCCCTGAAAGGCTTGCAATGTTAGGAGAACTGCTCTCATCTCAAGGACACTGACATACAACCTGATCTTGATAGAGGACCACATGCCTCGGACCATCTTCCTACTGTAATGCCCCCCCACCCAAACTAGGAAGCATCTGCAGTCACGGTGGCTATCAGGGGGGTTGGTTAAGAAGGGCCTGCCTAGAAGGAGATTGTCCAACTGTATCCACCAGCTGAGGTGGCACTTGCAAATTGGTGTTAATCTGATGGGAAGGTATAGTGGGTGAAACAGAATGGACCATTGTGCCACCAATGATCACTGGAGAACCCACATAAAGAATCTGACTAGAGGAACTAACAGAGCTGCTGTTGACATACATCCTGGGGCTTGTAAGACCATTGGTGCAGGAGTCTGTTGGTATAACAATTCCTGGACTTGATTCCTCAGTCTTATGTGATGTAAGGGGAGAGAAGCTATCTGACCCCTCGTGTTTATTTGTGTCCCTATAAATTCCAGGATCTGCACAGGAGATAGGTTGGACTTGTTTAGGTTTATGGTAATGCCCAGAGAGTGTGATAGTTGGATTAAGTAATCCCTGGCTTGGATGAGCTGATGCCTTGTGGAGGAAGTAAGGAGGCAATCATCTAAGTATGGAAACACCTGGAATCCAGTGATCCTCATGTGAGTTGCTACCACTGCCATGCATTAGGTGAACACCCAGGGGGCCATGGTGAGCCCAAAGGGCAGTGCTCTGCACTGGAAATGACTGGCTCCCAACTGGAAGTGCAGATATCTCCTGAAGCACCTGTCTATTTTGGTGTGATAGTATGTGTCCTTGAGATCTATCGAACACATCCAATCGTCCTTGTGCAACACTGATAAAATGGACTGGACTCAAACCATTTGGAACCTTGACTTCTTTACATAACCATTCAACTTGCTTAGATCCAGAATGGATCTTAGGTCCTCTGTTTTTTTTCAGCACTAAAAAGAAGTGAGAGTAGGTTTGAATCCTCTTAGTTCATCTGGGTCATCTTGGATGACTTTTTTGCAGCAGTTGGTAAATTTCCGGTCCGTCCTGATCTCTCTGACTGGGGGGCACATCATGGAGATTCCTGGAGTTTGGAGGAAGAAGAAAAAAGGGAATGTAGTAGCCTCTGGATATTATGCTTAGCACCCAATGATTTTGAGTCAGCTGAGTCCAGGTTTCTGAGTGCAAAGCTAGTCGACCCCAATTGTCTCCAAAGACAGACAGTGCTTCAGGAAAAGATTTTCCTAAATCCCTGGTTTTGCAGTTCCCCTCTGCCTCTAGGGTGTTGGCTACCATCAAACCCTCCAAGTCTGCCTCTAGAGGAGAGTTCCCTGTGCGGATCCTGGAAAGGTCCTTGGGATTTGCAAAACCACATTTTCTTGCCTCTGTGTTGGTTCCTGGTGAAGGACCCCTGAGGCTTAGAAAATTTGATTCCTACAGCAGAAAGGGTCTCATCCTTTTTGCTGTGGGTGAGAGTACCTCAGACTGATGGCCCAAACAGTGAGGAGCCATTGTATGGAGCATTCACAAAGGAAACCTTAAACGACTCTGCAAAATCACATAGCCTCATCCAAGCATGTCTCCTTAGGGAAAGTCCTGAGCCAGCTGCTCATGAAGTACCCTCCATCATATGGAAGATATATCTCCTTGATGAGTTGGCAACAGAAGAATGAGTGGTCAGCCTGGGAGAAACTTTCTTAAATTCCTCCACAGGGATGGACTCGGGCAACGATGTTGACAGCTCCTTGATCAGATCTCTCTGAAGCCAGGTAAAATGGGCCAGGAACTTTAATGACCTCACCACAAAAGTGGCCGAGGGGTAAATGCTCTTCCCAATCCTGTTCAATGCTCTAGACTCCTTGCTAGTCAGATGGACATTGGCAGTTTCTTCTGCCAGTTCTTTCTTAATGGCTGCTGCCACCACGATGGCATTGACTAACTGGCCCTTGCACCAATGGTTTCTATCTGCTGGAGGTACCTGGAACCTATCAGGTCATTTGATTATGGGCTGAATGGTGTCTGGTTCCTTCCATACCTGCTGGGAAACCAAATCAAAGAGGTCATCCACCAGGGGGATCACCAAGGACATACATGGGCCCATCCCAAATACCTCCAAAAGCATTGACTCCTCAGAAGAAGGAGGTTGAGAAGAACACCCATCTTTTTGTTTCAGGATCTCTAGAATGTCTCTGAAGAAAAGGTCCTCAGGTGGGGATCAGGGGGATCCTTCCCCAACAATGATGTTAGTCTCCTCAGCTAAAGACTCCAATGGGGAGTCAATGTGCCTCCTTTGGCATGTTTTCTTCTGAGGGAATTCCTCAGCAGGGTACTCTGGTGAAGTGTTGGAAGGAGGGGATCCCTTCTGACTAGGTACATCTTGAAGACAACTCAGGACAAGTTGACTTATGAAAGGACAAAGGGGCTTAAAGCCTTGACCTGACGGGGGTACTGGGGTGGCTTGTGGAACTTGTGGCAATGGATCTCCAACTCAGGAGAAGACCCTGTTCACTATATGGAAAGCAGAAAGACCAGGAGAAGCCATCTCCCCCGAAACCACAGAGGGAGAAAAGCCAGAACTCACCCCGGATCTGTGGCCTCCAGAAGAGATGAGACTGAGCTGCCAAGTGCTAAAGCATCTGAGGAAAAAGATGGCTCCAACAAAGATGGAGCTGACGACATTCCCCCAACCCAGCATTGACACCCTAGCTCCAAGACTCACTCTGCTCTGAGAGAAAGGAATTTGAGAACCTTGCAACTCAGAAATCGGTCAGATCAGAGAAGGAATCCTGATGATATGGCCTAGGTAGCTCATGGATCTGACAGGAAACAGAGCAGAGACTAACCACATTTTTTTCTAAAATAAACTACAACAAGCTTGAGTGCACAGAGACCCATGTCCGGATGCTGAACTGACAAATGGGATCTGGGGTTCTTGAGTGGATGTCGTGAATTATGTGGCAAGAAGGAGCAGGTCGAGAGTCAGATCCAACTCTGAAGAATGTGGCTGAGCCAAATCCAAGACCTGACCTATCATGAGGAGGAATGAAGATGATACCAGATCTACACATTTTAGGATGTAGGAGCCTAGCCAAAAATATGGGCAATTGAAAGGTATGCTCTGTTGACTCTTAGCTCAAGTATCTGGATAAACATAAAATAAAATGGGGGCAAAGGCTCAAAACAAGAACATATTTTATTTGATTATAAGGATTTGTGTTTGCATACATTTTCTGAAACAGAGGTGTGTGTCTAGAAGTGTATTTATTTTGCATAAATTTATGCTGCTTATATACATTTCAGTATGACTCTAACCAGATATAGGGAGGCAATGTGTTTTGGGGACTGCTGACAATTTTCTTTTTTAACATAATACACTGACAGGGTCAACTAGATTGTACTGGTCTGTGTGTTTGGGGGCTGTTCATGACTTTTTTATATACATATATATATATATATATATATATATATATATATATATATATATATGTATATATATATATATATATATATATATATATATATATATATATATATATATATATATATATATCACACACATATATATATATATAAATTATATATATACATATATATATATATATATATATAAATATATATATATATATATATATATATATATATATATATATATATACACATATATATATATATATATATAAATATATATATATAAATATGTATATACACACATACATAAATATGTATATAGACACATATATATATATATACACATATACACACACACACACACACACACACACACACACACACACAGACACACATATATATAGACACACACACATGCATGTATATATATATATATATATATATATATATATATATATATATATATATTTAAATATATATATTTATGCCAATCAGATATATGCAAGCAATAGCAGTTCGAAATACATGTAGAATAACTCATTAATAATGCAATATAAGAGCAGTGTAACAAAACAAAAACTTTTCACCAACCAGTTTTAAGCAAGTAATTAAACTCTATTTCATTTTCAACAGTAAATTAAACTTTC